>NC_140955.1:34871124-35442905 GCF_014529385.1 Adiantum capillus-veneris | reverse complement strand
TCGAATGCGTGAATACTGCAAACACAAGCGTTTCCGAAGTGCAAAACAATCAAGCATGGGTGAACAGGCGAGATTGGCTGGCCAAAGAAGATTGGAAAATGCGAAGAAAGCAGCGCGCGCGAGAATCCCGACAAGTGGAAGCAACAAAAAAGGATGCAGCCAGAGCGCGAGAGATGCAGGGAGCTCGCTCCACTTGGGGACCGGTGGATGGGCATCATTTGAGGCCGATTTTGTAAGTGTTTTCGCATTGCTCTTTATGTTCGATAGTTTAGGGTTTATGAGTTTTTTATTCTAACATAATGAAATCTTTGTATGTTTTGACAGTGTCGATGACAGGACGTGATCCCACACCGTACGAGCGCGAGTACGCAGGTAGGAAGGGCTTAAACGCCCTGATGGACATTCTCAGTTCTCGCGGCGGCATGGTTAGTATTAGGGTTTACTCTTTTCTATTTTTTGTATTGTTTTATAAATGTCGTTATATGTTTATACTTACTGAAAGCTGTCTTATTGTCTTTTTTTGCAGAATCCGACAGATACGCCGCTTGGACGCGATGAGACGTCTGACTAGACGACGTCAGTTTAGCCGTAGCTAGATAGCATTAGTTAGGGTTTCTCATAGCTTATGTATCATGAGACCGATTTTATACGTCCTTTTGAACCATGTATATTATTACATTTGTCACTGGAGTTCATTTTGCCAATCAATTCTTTATGCCTATGATGTTGTACAATTGTCATTATTACATTTGCCAATCAATTCATTTTGCCTATGATGTGTACAATTGTCAATTTTACGCTTGTCAATTTTGCAAACAATGCGTCTTGTGGGTGACTATTTTGGGTCTATTATCTACCTTTGCACTTTTTTTAAAAAGTGAATCAAGTACAATATGGTTGATGGGTGGCAGGGCATTCAATGCCCTGTCACCAAAAAAAATTTCTCTCGGGCGTCGCTATAACCGTCGCTATTTATGGCTGTGGAGCGTCGCTGTAGACTTCTGTGTAAACGTCGCTATAACCGTCTCTATGACCGTCGCTATGAGCGTCTCTATATAGCGACGCTTATAGCGACGCATATAGCGACGCCTATAGCGACGCCTATAGCGTCGCATATAGCGACGCTCTCGTAGCGACGGTTTTAGCGACGCCGGGGGTTATAAAAACCCAGTGTATTTCCGTCGCTAACAGCGTCACAAGAGCACACAACCTCTTGTAGTGTAATGTCATTTGAAACATGCATAGCTACCCATGTTCATCATTAAGAGTTATATTTGTACTCCTTCAAATATTCTTGATGGGAGTGAGCGTAAGAAATGGTTTTCCTTGGAGGAAAAATGGGCTCTTGTTGATGCATGGAAAACTGGCCCTTAGAAGGATGATGCTGGGTTCACTTACCACTGTCTACAATACTCTCAGTCGGCCTCTAGACTCGGCATAATCTATTTCTCTCACATTGGGGATTGGGTGCCTTCTTCATTGCAGATGCATGAATGAAAATCTCTCTGACCACTTTCCCATTCTTGGAACCTTGATATTTTCTACAAAGGATATACATCAGCCACAGGGTACCAATAAATTACTCATCACCCACCCAAATTCATTCAAAGACGCTCACTTCAAGGCTCTAGTGTTCATGGATGCAAAAGAGATGAATCAAGACATGTCACCCTGGAAAGGACCGATGTATGGAAAAGATTTAGTAAAAAAAATACAAACTGCAATCAAGAGAGTAGGGCATATGCTCAAAAAGTCTATCAACTAGGCAATATCAGTCTGCAAATCTAGATTTGAGGAATTAGTCCTCAAGAAAATACAAGGCAAGGCCCTCGACCAAGATCACAATGAATATAACTTGAAGATCAAGCAGATTGCATGAGAGGGAAATGGATGAGACTACCCTCCTTAGACTTCAAACCAAAGAGAGATTCATTAAGACAAAGGAAGCTAACAAAATCTCACTACTTAGATAGATCAAGATAAGAAAACAACAGGGTACCATCTCTTTCTTGACCGACAACCAAGGAGTCTAGACTAACAATCCCGATTAGATGAGCAAAATGATGCTTGATCATCTCATCCAAATCATCGAAAAGGAGGACTCTCCCTCTCCATTAATCAGTGAAGCCAGGACTAAGATTTTTTATATCATCCCTACATTGGTGGAATCTGACTTGGCTAGCTACTTGGAGAGACCCTTTACCTTGAGGAATGCTCGAGGGCTCTCAAAAAGCTCGGCAAAGAAAAGTCACCAGGATGGGATGGGATCATGGCCGAGTTTTGTCAAGAGTTATGGGAGGTTTTGGGGTCTTCTTTCTTGCACATGGTCAACAGATCATTTACTAAAGGTGAGCTTGAACAAGGGGTGAAAGAAGGAATACTTAAATTCATCCCCAAGCAATTACCTTTCTCTCAACTCAAGCACTCGATATCAATCACAATGAATGACAATGGTTTACAAGGTGTTGACCAAACTCAGTGCTGAGAGGATGACCTCGGTGTTAGCAGATGTCATCTCTCCCCACCAACATGGTTTTTTAAAGGAAGATCAATTTATAACAACATCCTGTTTACAATGATAGAGATGGAGTACGCCAAGTTCAAGAAACAAGAATGTATCCTGCTACAATTGGACCTAGATAAGGCGTATGATGGGATCACTTGGTCATGGTCATTTGTTCAAGAAACACTGCAGACTTTGGGCTTCGTCCCTTGAATTTGTCTTAGTACACTTGGGGAAAGGAGCTCTTCGGAGCTATTGCTCAACTCCACAATACTTTGTAATCTGGTCCAAGAAATGGGCTACAAGCAAATGGAGACAAGTGATTGGAAAACATCTGGCAGGCCAAATCCGACAAGAAAGACAAAGTTTCATCCCCACCGGGGACAAGGCTAAAGCAAGAGGTCTAGGTGAAGGAATATGTATCAAATCCAAGCACCCAAACGAATGCCTCACGCACCTGTTCTGGAGTACTTGTCCAGAAATCAGAGCTTTCATGGGCTCTATTTGCAAGTGGTTTTTCACTCGTCTGGGAGCTCCTTTCTTTAGAGATGACCTGGCTATGGGGTCTAGAAACATTGATAGTTTGGATCTTCTGACGGACATCTACATTGTAAGAGCTACTGTGTTGAGTGCAATTTGGAATTCCAAAAATGAACTTTTATTTTGAAAGAAGGGGAATTCTCTAGAGCCCAACATTGTTCTAGAATTGTGTCGGTGGAAGCTACTGTGTATAGAAAAAAAAGAAAGCTTTTAATGTAAGCTTTGGACGTTAATGTAGTCGAGCTGTCGCGACCCCCCTTTGATGTATTATTTTTTGGAGAACCCTGTGGTTGTAACCTATTGATTTTTATGTAATTCAAGCTCACTTGAGCATTAAAAAAAGAAGAAGTTATATTTGTACTCCTGCCCTTTATAGTGATCAACATCTTCTAAATCTACATAAAAAATGGATTATGTGTAATGTCATTTGAAACTTGCATAGGCTACCCATGTGCACCATTAAGAGTTATATTTGTACTCCCACCATAAAGAAAAAAAAATTTATCATAAACATTCTTTCTTTGAGCTCATATAAGTGAGTCTCCTTGGTACATGTTAGAGAGCGATAAACTATATATTCCTAAGAAAACATCTCGACTAATCTAAATATGATTTTCTTTACGAATGATGCATCCTGTAACCTTTGCTTTCTAAATTATAACCAAAAAAATATATTTCACAGCCTTATCATCCTTTTTTTTTGCATTGTTGCTCAGGCATCAAAGCATAAGCCACACAACCAAACACATACAAGTGACCTATAGATGGCTTCTTGCCATACCAGGCCTCATATAAGTGATAGTGGGACACCTATTTAGTACAAACGCATCAACACACTTGAAAACCTCAAGCCAAAATGCATGTGACACTTGGATTTTTAGCATGCACCATGCCATCTACATAAGTGACATGTTTTCCTCTCAGCAATACCAATTTTTAAAGGGGTATATAGGATTATACATTGGTACTTTATCCCAAGACTCATAAAAAATCCATTGAATTCTTTAGACATATATTGACATCTTGATAAAAAATGAGGGTGTCCATAATACGAACAAACACATTTACAGCCATAAGAATAAAAAATTTCACACATTATGTAACATTTAATGGCCTAGTAACTTGTGTGTAGCGGAAAATAGCATGAACATAGTGAGCATTTCATTAGAATAGATTCCTAATGAGGATAATTACAAGAGTGCTTGGGTGGAGAGAGAGAAACAAAAATTATATTAACACCTAGTTAGATAGCATGAACAATACTTCAAAAGAGAGAATAATTAAGCTATTGACAACAGTTAAGGACCGGATTTACATGGAGCCGGTCCTCCCTCCAAAAGGCTTTGTATTATAGTTTCTCCCATCAAGAGAGACATTTTACAATACAATTCTTTGTGTTCCTTCAATACTAGCTAGTGCAATGAAGATGGAAACTTCATGCACTATCAAACACAACATCAATTCCCTCACGGTCTCAGACCCAAGACCTCACACACACTTCAAAGATGGTGAGAGCTAGCGTGGTATGAGAGTAGATTGAGAGGAAGAAGGAGTATTCTTACGAGAAAGATGTACATCTCCTGACATAATCACTCATATTAGCATAGCTTAGCTTAGTAATTAGCATGGTAGAGGAGATGAGCATGCATTGAAGCTTGGCTCTTGGTTGGATTTGCATCACAAAGCTAAGAGTTGTTGGTGTAGGCCTCCCTTCTCACAAGCTTGGAGTAGGTGGTAAGCTTTCCATTAAAGCTTGAGAAGGAGAGAGGGTCTCTTCTTGCTCCACACATGAGATTGTGTGAGTGAAAAATCAGCCCCCTCTCTCTCTTGGTCGACCCCTCTTGCTATTTGCTCATGCTCACACCCTATTGGATCTCCCCAGGCTTAGCCAATTGAAATTAAGCAGCATAAGTGATAGCCTTCTGACATGTGTCCTCCTTTTCCCCCTTTTGTGAGAGCTTTAGGTAATTAATTAATGCAACTAAACTCTCATTGGACCCCTTTGTCTCCTGGCCAATAGGAATCAGGCAAGCCATTAGGTTGCTGAATGCTCATTGGACCCCTTGGGAGACTCTCCAACAGTCTTCTAGAGAGCTTAATTCCTATTGGTTCTTTTATTAAGTGTTTTTAAATTAATTAAACTAGATTTACTCTAGCCTAATTCTCATTGGTCCACCTCTATGGCCATCCAATAGGAATTGAGTGCACCTTGTGGGCATCTGGTCTAGGGAGCTGACATGTGTCCTTCATTCCCTTTGTGTAAAGGGAGGAGCTTGTGTGTGTGTGAGAGAGAGTTTCTCTCTCATTTCCTACTTCTAGGGCTGGCCCCCTCCTATGTAAGGATGCATGAAGACTTTTTGAGCACACACAAAGCATCCAATTTCCCTAGGCTTTTGACCTTTGGACACAACCTTTGAATTTTGGAACCTTAGCATTTTGGAAGTCTTAATGGGGTGAACCTTAGGGTCTTTTAAGCCCATTGTTGCACATTGCTCTTTTGCAGATGCCCCCCCCTTTGGATCTCTATTGTGGCTGGTATGCCAGCTTAACCAATAGTCTAGCTTTTTCTCCCCTGGCACTTTCCCATATTAAATGATCAGTTTAACATCATTTAGGAGAATTAGTTATTATGACACATTAACACTTTGGACTTTGCTTGAAGTGAATACACCTATGCATGCATGGAGTAATCATCAATGAAAATCATGAAGAAAAAATGAGTTATGTGAATGTTGAAATTATGTCTACTGATATTATAATTTTGTGCTCCCTTCAAAATTGAAATTACGGCTGATTATGTAAATGTGCATTGAGTGGTTAGTAGTCACAATACTTACTCCACTAGTAGTTTAATACTGGGAATTCTATTAAAAATTGAGTGGTTAGTAGTCACAATAAACTCACTCCAATAGTAGTTAAATATTGGGAATTCTATTAAAAAATAATTATATGGGTTGTAGAACAACAATGACGACTTGCTTTTCAAGAAGTGCGTTTCACTTGGTAGGCTTGTGGTTTCATCACTTGTTAATGATCGTTTGTGTGTGTGTGTGTGTGTGTTTTTTTTTTATAGACATCTTCTATTCCTTTCATACAACCAAAATATCAACAAAGCAATCAGCCGATGATGACAATAGCATCCCATGAATTTCTTGTCTACAAGTAAAAATTAAGCAATGAAGGGGAAAGGGGTTGGTTTTCTGGTTATCTATTTATATGAAAACAAACCGATCAAATATTAGAACATTTGAAACATAAAGGAAGTAGAGAGAGAGAGAGAGAGAGAGAGAGAGAGAGAGAGAGCGCAAATACTCATCGATAGTAACCGTTGAAAGTGATGGAAGGGAAAAATTGATCGATAGGCTAGTGGGGAACACTGGTACATCATACGTTGGTGACAAAATTATACATACCATACCCCAAAAAAATGTTAATTATTGCTCCAATATTAATGCACACGACATGCTTGCTTTTTTTGCCAAGTTGTTTTTGATACAACCAAACCAGCAATGCAATAGTTATTGCATAATGGGAGAAAAAATGACTAGGAATTATGAAACATGAGGTTTTAATAAGCCACATGGGTGTCTTCTAAGTTAGTTTCTCATTAGTTATCTCCACAATTGAGAGCATGGAAAAAATCAAAAAATATAAGTACCTACA
Organism: Adiantum capillus-veneris; assembly: GCF_014529385.1. Classification (NCBI taxonomy): domain Eukaryota; kingdom Viridiplantae; phylum Streptophyta; class Polypodiopsida; order Polypodiales; family Pteridaceae; genus Adiantum; species Adiantum capillus-veneris. Next base: position 35,436,199 of record NC_140955.1, on the reverse strand, counting down.
TATTACCTAAATAAGCCCAATATTGTGAGGAGGGCGTTGTATTGTAAACCATACCAATCTAGGCTTCAAGAAGGCTTACAGACAATCTAGGCTTCAAGAAGGCTTGTCTGTAAGGGCAGAGTTATGGCTCTTGCTGGGGCCAGATGGGGGGACTCGACGTGCCCTTGGAAGCATGCCGAAGAGGTTGGCATCTTTTGGTGACTTGAAGCCTGGCAATGGCAAAATTAGACTTTCTACATGTACGTTAGGATCCAGGAGGAGGAGGGAGCGCTTCAAAAGGTGGTGTTGTTGGATCAACATTTGGTCGGACAAAGCGCTGGGCCCGTTGTTGGCGTTTGGGTGCTCGGACACAAGGTCTTTGTCACTGTCGATATGATGAGAGGGCATGCCATCGGGCGTCCGGACAAATGCAATAGAAGAGAGGGGCCGATCAGCGTGGGCAGCTCCAATTCTTGCTCCTCGCGCACTAAGAGTGGGCGTTGTAAAGGCGAAGAGCAGGAGGAGGGTAGACCAGCCGGACAGCTTGATGTGCAAGGACATAGCCAATTGAACGTCTGTCTATGTGTGTGTGTGTGTGTGTGTGAGAGAGAGAGAGAGAGAGAGAGAGAGAGAGAAAGCGAGCTATGTGTGTGTGTGTGTGAGAGAGAGAGAGAGAGAGAGAGAGAGAGCTGTGTGTGTGTGTGTGAGAGAGAGAGAGAGAGAGAGAGAGAGAGAGAGAGAGAGAGAGAGAGAGAGAGCTTGCAGTGTCAGAGGAGAGGAGAGTGTGTGTGTGTGTGTGAGAGAGAGAGAGAGAGAGAGAGAGAGAGCGCTTGCAGTGTGTGAGGAGAGGAGGGCTCAAAATCCAGAGTGGTAGATAGTAGAGGAAACCTCCTGAGCAAGGCACACGACAACATATATATATAAAGAAAAGATGTCGGCAGCGTACGTAGTAATGAGAAAGCAGGAGAATGGCGGTGACGGACGCATTTGACTGGTCGGCTCCTGCAGCAGTAGCCTAAACTGAGCAGTGAGGAGGTGTTGTCAAATTTCGCAACTGACATTGTCTTCTTATCCACGCCTTTCGGATTCATGTTCTTGCCAGCTCCGACCTTCACAGGATTCTCGTCATGACAACTGTAGGCCCGAGTCGGACGCCCGACCCTCTTTGAAGCTCAACTCTGCCCTCGCGACGCGTTTTCTTTCTCCCTTTTACACTTTCACTTTTCCATTTATATTGCTCTATTAGATCTCCCCAATCTCAAAAAAATAAAAATTCTTTCTAAACATATTATTGACAAACTAAGGTGGAAAGTCAAAAGACAAACAAAGATGGAAAATCAAAAGACATTTTGTATCCATATAAATAGGTGTTTCTTTACTTTTTTATTTTTTTAGCGTTTTTATCTTAGTTTTCTTTAACGTTTTTCTTGCGCTCTCCCCTCTCCCCATCGTCTCTCTCTCTCTCTCTCTCTCATACATACACACACACACACACACAATGTTCTATTCATCTTTCTTAGATAATATTGTTGCAAATCTACGTGTTTCGTCATTCTCTATCGTTACGTGTTATACATTAACACATTGTTTTTCTTGTTTTTGAGTGGAATCTTTGAATTAAGAGCACCTTTTAATTAGAGTCTTAGAGCCTCCTTAAAGGTAGAATCACTCCTTTAAGATACCAAGATGAAAAGCCCCACTTGAGGTCACTCCATGAAGTCAGAATTTACCAAAAACCTGTTCCAATATTATTTTACTATTATAGATTATCTTTTTTTAATGATTGAAAAAAGAAAGAAACCATACAAGCTTCCTTGCATGGGAGAGTTTGCACAATCTTCCTTTATTATGATAATGCGCGACAAGTATAATTTTCAATGTAATCATTTCATTGTGTTGTCAATAATGTATAAAACATTAGAGACTAATACATAGCATTCTATCACGACATACAATTGTCAATTGTCACAATAACCAATGCAATGTTGTCAAGGTTGAACGATTGTTATTTAGTTTGCCATCATCGCTTGTTCCTATAGTTATACCCTGCAATCAATACATTCCAAGAGACTGCTCTCTCAAGATAGGTCAATCAAAACATGGCCAATATGGCATGTTCTATCAAGGAGCGCCTGACTAATAATGTCATTGTGATTGGGGTTGGCCACATACCACTATCCATAAGAATACTTTCTTTCAAAACTTGAGCATAGGTGACACTTCTTACTATGTGTTTGATGGAACGCACTCCAAGAGACCACATCCCAAAGAGGATGTCCATCAAGAATTTTTTGTGCTTTCAAGAGGGTACCACAATTGGCATACATATCGACCAAAGCATCGCTAAGAACAACATTTACTCAACCTCATCATGAATTCTCTCACCCGTGCCAACGTTTTGCGAAAGGCCGTAGGCCACATGCCTTCGAGGTGGAAGCATAGATGATTGCACCACAAGAATGCCTCCCCTTCACATCCAATCAGAACATCATAGAGCTTGCTTGCGACAACTATGTTGTGAATATCTTGCAATCAACGCATTCCAAGAGATGAGATTTTAGATAGAATTCCTACCAAGAACTGTTTGTTCCTTTGCAAGGGCACCATATTTGGCATACATATCAACAATAGCACTACCAAGCATGTCAGGTTCCTCCAACAAGACCTACCTAGTAATCTCATCATAAATTCTCTTAAAAGCCTTCAAGTGCAAGCATATGAGGGGCCACATTTGCCATACATATTGACCAAAGTATCATCAAGCACGACATCTTTGGCCAACATCCCTTGACTAGTAGTCTTTCTGTGGATTCTCTCACCCATGTCAATGTGTTATATAAGACCACATGTCTTCAAAAGTGCAAGCATAGGTAATTGCATCTATAGAGAGACCTTTCCTTTGAATCCATTGAAAACAACGCAATGATTTTTGCAAAAAAACTCGTTGCTTTGACTTCATATCTTGCTCTTTCTATGTGTTCTTGACTTGTGTGGCAAATACTACTTCTTCCATGGATTTATCACTTTGTTTGCCACCAATATATAGCATTGGGTTGCAAAGAAGTTGGCATTCCATTGCCTTCATACCTTTGAATGCCTTCATACCTTTATAAAGAGACCACTCAACTTGGTTAACAACAACTTTCTTTCCACTGCTTTAGAGGATGCACAACGTGCTTTAGCTAAGGCTATGTACTTTATGTGGTCCTCATTATTATGGTCATGAGAGATGCATGGAAGCCTGCATGGAAGAAAATTGGGGAACTTGTAGCCGGATTTATGCCACCCAAATTATCACCACATGAGGAATCAATTGCTGATTGAATAGGTGTTTTGAGAACAACTCGCGATAGTGTTTAAAGACTTATAATCAACACAACTTTCTTGAGAATACTCAAGTAAATGTTCAAAGACTTTTTTTTTTTGCAAAACTCACAATGGTGAGTGGATTATATTGACAGAACCACAAAATTACAAGTTCCTACCATGCTCATTGTCATAAAATCTAAAATCTAACCAACCCAAATGATTTTCTCATATTAAATTGATCACTTAATGTGGGAGAATGAACGGGAACAAGTGCTAAGATATAGATATGTGCTTATAGATCTATCTCAACACGGGGCCAATAGTAAAGGGGCCCAAATGAAAGACGGTCTAGCAAAGAGCAAGGCTAACCAATGGAGCATAATACCTTAGGGTTAGCTTCATTGAAGACCTCCAATAATGTGTGTAAAAGTACTTTGACCTTAGGTAAGCTAGGTCTGAGCTTAAGGTGGGAACCCGGCCCATGCTCGAGGTGCTTTTCGTGCTTGAGGTGCTTGTCGTGCTTGAGGTGCTTGATTAAGGTGCTTGAGGTACTTGACCTGCTGCATGATTAAGGTGCTTGAGGTGCTTTGACATGCTTGCTTGAGATGCTTGTGGGAACACCCCTAGTCCAAGTGCTTAGTCATGCTTGATGACTAAGGTGCTTGAGCACCAAAGGTCAAAAAGATCCCTACAAAGAGGGGGGCGTGCCCTTTTCTTAGGGGCTAGAGAGAGAACACACACACACACACTCTCAAGGAAAGCCCAAGCTTAAAGAGGCAACAGGGACACATGTCAAGCCCCTACCCATGTTACCTTCATGAGGTGCTTGAACTCTATTGGCTAGGATTAAAAGGGGTCCAATGATAATTTACAACAATTATCTAATTGTTTTTGCATTTATCAAGTCCTCTCTCTCAAAGGGGAAAGGGGGGCACTTGTCCCAAGACTACACCTATTGCTAGAAATGGCTTGTGATTGGCTAGGCTTGGCATGAGCCAATGAGCTTCAATGATGAGCTAGAAGAGGGGGTCGACCTAGCAAGGAGGGGGGTTGCTTAAGGGGGTATACTCACCCACACACACTCACAAACCCTCTCATTGTGTGCTATGCAAAGTGCAAGAGCTCCCTCTCCTTCTCCAAGCAAGTAGAGGTTGAGAGCCTACACCTACACTCTTGGATATGGAGTGCAAATCCAACCAAGAGCCATGCTTCAATGCTTAAGCTTGCCATCTCCTTCTTCTTCATTACTATGCTATTATGTATGCTAGCAACAAGAGTTATGATAAGTGAGGAACTAATTCTTTCTTCTACGAAATGTTTCTTCTTCCTCTTCCCTACCCTCATTCCCTGCTAGCTCTCTCCACCTTCGAAGGTGTTTGAGGTCTTGGGTCTGAGGCTTAGGATAGTTAAAGCTTTCTTCAAGTTTATGTTATGTTTGTGATGCATGAAGCTTTCCATCTTCATTGCATCACCTAGGTCACAAGGAACACAAAGATTGTATTGTAACAAGTCTCTCTTAATGGGAGAAATCATAATACAAATGTTTATTGGAGGGGGGACCAGCTCCACATAAATCGGGTCCTCAACTGTTGTCATGTTCTCAAAATTCTCTCTCTTGCAAAAGTATTGTTCATGCCAAGTTAACTAGTTGTTATGATTATGTTGCTACCTTCAATTATGTTCACCCGCTATGCTCACAAAGTCATTTCTCAAAAGTACTCTCAATAATTTCCGCTACTCTCAAATTAAATAGGCCAATTCCATTACACTCATGGCAAGCCATGACATCTTCAAGGGATCATAGCATTAGGCAAAATTTGGACTCACAAAGGGGCCCTTTAAGGAGTTTGACTTTACCTCTCTCTACCAAAACGGGCGCATGGATAATTTTTTGCAAACAAACTCCAAATTTGGCGTAGGTTTGACAGTTAGAATGTCCTCTTCAAGCTCTATCTATTGATATATAGAACGCCATGAGATTCCTCATATTTTAAAAGATTATTTTTTTGATTCACCTATGATGTGACAACTCTGTCGGAATCTAAGTGAATCAAAAAAAGAATCTTCTAAAATATGAGAAATCTCATGACGTGCTATATATCAGTAATAGAGATTGAAGAGGACATTCTAACTGCCAAACCTCTGCCAACTTTGGAGTTTGTTTGCAAAAATTTATCCATGCGCCCATTTGGGTAGAGAGAGGTAAATTCAAACTCCTTAAAGGGCCCCTTTGTGAGTCCAAATTTTGCCTAATGGATACATTGACTGGCATGGGAGCCACCCCACGACAATGGATGAGCCCACACTTTTACCCATGCATGTTTGTCAAAGTGGCACCCATGGTGATGTTCAAAGACTTAACACAACAAATCAATATGGTTGTACTATAGTTAATTATGGTTGGTCCAATGTCCAAAGATACCCCTTGATGAATACAATGTTTGATTGTCCTCATGTTGAGACTCGAAGGTTCTTGAACTTCCATAGTTGGTCCAGGTAGCAAAATTTGATCATTTGAGTGCATAACAAAACGGCCTGGCTTTGGATGCCACTCTCTCTCAAGATTAGGTCATTCGTAAAAAAGATCATCATCCAAGTCCTTCTTACCCACTTGCACACCCTGGCGGCTAGTCCCCGCGAAGTAGGGCACTTGTCGAACACATGAAGGGGGTCTTCTGAGGTTGACTTGCAGCCTGAGCAAGTGCCGCAATCGAACCCTCTAGCTTGCCAAAAAAAAGTGATGTAAATTTTATGCTCGTCTTTCAGATGACTATGGATAATGAAGAGGCAAAGAGGTCCTTCAAGTGTTTGAAACAAATGGCACAAGCAGACACAATTAAAGACATGATGCACATTGTGGGTTGCACCTCTAGGTGGGCCCGTCTACATAGATTACCATATGGAGAGGTAGCCAAGGCAGTACACAAAGAAATGTTGAAGGCTTTATGGATTGGTGTCTTGATGTTGTCATCAAGAAGGGATGTCTGAATCTCTCCCAATGCAATGTGCCACAAATCATCAACCATACAAACCACATCTATGTCGATGTGATGGGCTAGCCAATGCATCATGGCAACTATCCAATATGGTTCTACAAAATGTTGTACATTCACTTCATGGAGAACATAGCCAAGGATTTTTGTTCTCATCCTTCATACCTTCATATGGAGGACATTAGCAGTAGCTATCCCATCATTTTCCTAGGGCTGAGTTTGGGCTTGCAATAACTAGAGCTACAATGAAAGTTCATCAGAAGGTGGACGAGTTGAAGACACAAATCAAATTTCAACAAAAAACCCAAGAAACCCAAGTAGAGAGTTTAGTGTTCAAAGATCTCCATAGAGATTTAGAAAATATTAAAATCTTAGACAATTAGAACTTCCAACACTAGCAAACCCTGTAATGACAATGATAGAGCATCTTAACAGCTTGGAACAACCCTCTCTCCAATCGAATGCACATACTTGTTGTTTCTCTAATTGTTTGACACTGCATAATGTAAATCAAAACTAGTTTGCCGATTCAAATTTCCATTGAGGCATGTTATGGAAGAGTGCACACCATAACAGTAACCATTCAAACAAAACTTTGAAAAAGCCACTTGTATATAAATTTGTGTGCATAGCCAATAGTTCATACCATACTTTGGCATCCACAATGACAATTAGGTGAATGTACTTGGCCACATAAAAGTAGACGGCTACTGCCAAGTGTGGGTGGGTGGGTGTGTGGCAAAAGGAGGGAAAAATCACAAGTGGGGACACTAGAGAGGTAGCTAGTCACACATGGCAAGGGTGGACCTGCTTCATAATCTGTTTGTCACAGAGAGAGAGAGAGAGAGAGAGAGAGAGAGAGTTCCACATTATGAAAGTAGCAAGGAAGGTCTGATATGGATGGTACAACATCAAAGAAGCTGGTATGCACTACCCAATTAGCAAGATCCAATGTGTGTGTGTGTGTGTGTGTGTGCGTGCGTGCGTGTGTGTGTGTGTGTGTGTGTGTGTGTGTTCAAGTTACCTATATAAATAATATCACAAATGAACATTACATGTTCAAAGACCAACAAACGCCAGTAAAGTGACTCTAGTACTAATCCATATTAGCAATCACCTTACGAACCTCTTTTGAACCATATGCAGTTTACTTACACAATCAATTTTATCTCCCCCTGACTAGTAGAGTACAGGTCATCGGTCAATCCTCTAATGTTAGCAAAGTAAAGACTTGAATAACCAATATATACAATCGGGTTTAAGGCCATGAGGAGTCACCAACATCCTGCAATGGTCAATGCACATTTAAGAATAGTGAAGCTTCAGTCAGGACACAAGTTGAGGCAAGAAAAACAAATCCCTTATTATACTTAGATAGGTACACAGATATTGAAACTGGCGTAGTCATCATTGGGTTCTATCATTTAACGACCGATAAAAAGCGAGCGAGCGAGGGATAAAAAGTGATAAAAAGCGAGCGAGCAAGGGATAAAAAGTGAGATAGAAAAAATAAGCACATTTTTATGTTCCTAGTTTCCATAATCTTACCAAACTCTTCACTTCTTCCCTCAAAAAATGTACGTGCTTTAGATACAAATTTTAGTGCATTTTGTCTTCCCTACATGTGGATTTTGTGCATAGTACATTGTTTCCATAGAGCTCAAATGGGCTTTCAAACACTTTGGGAAATGCTTTGTATAATGGTAATTTGATGAGGAGAGATTTGGAATCCTATCTTTTGTCTCTTGAGCTCAATTGGGCTTCCAGACCAAAATTCAATGATTCTTTATGGTATGGCTTAGTGAGAGCCCATGTGGAAAGAGCTCACTTGGCATGGTATACTAGATGAAACAATCTGACTAGATTTTGGACATAATTAGCAATTTCATATAGGAAAACACAAAAAAAGACCAAAAAGATGATGGAAAAGTCAACACATAATCCTCTACAAGTCCTTTCTTTATGATAGAAGAGGTAATCGTGGGAGTAGCTACAAACCATAATGCTTTATACAATCACATTTAGCGCTTTTCCATTGAGTTTTTTTGCAAAGCATTTGGAAATGATTCAAAAATAACATAGCGAGAAGGTAATGGTTGAGATTTTCATCAATATTTCAGCACAAGCATTTTGAAGTGCTTCATGAGAAGACACATCACTACCCCAGCACCGTCAAGTTTTTCCAAATGGTTGTTCAAAGTCATGAGTTGCTATTCAATTTATTGGAGATGCAATTGTATTGAACATGTGGCCATTTCTTGTTGGTATTCTTATAGTTTTATGCAACATCAATACTAACAAAGCCAAAGTCCTTCGAACTATGTAGCTCATGATCTTAACATACCACTTCAAGAGTATTCACATAGTTGCCCTCCTTATAAGTTAGAGTTTTATTAAAACCCTCATAATCCTATATCGAAGCCCCCTTTGAGTGACAAACATTTGAACAATTCTTGCTCAAGATTGATGTGCTTTGCAGATTATTGGCATAATGTTTCTTGACATAATATTGAGCCAGATGAGGCACTCAAGGTAAGGATTGTAATAATAACTAATATCTAATTCACATTAATGATTTTCTCATGTTAAACTGATCATCTAATATGGGGAAGTACTAGGGGACAAAAAGCTAGAATATTGGTTAAGCTAGTAGACCGGCCACAGTTGGGATCCACAAGAGGGAAAATAGGCATCCAAAGGGGGGCCATCTGCAAAAGAGAAATGTGCAACAATGGGCTATAAATACCCTAAGGTTCATCCCATTAAGACTTCCAAAATGCTAAGGTTCCAAAAATCAAATGTTGGGTCCAATGGTCAAAGTTTAGGAAAATTGGATGCTTTGTGTGTGTACAAAAAGTCTTCATGAGTCCTACAAAGGAGGGGGAGAGCCTTGCAAGTAGGGGATGAGAGAGAAACACACACACATACACAAAATCACAAGCTTCCTTTACACAAAGGGAAAGAGGGACACATGTCAGCTCCCTAGCCTAGATGCCCACAAGGTGCACCCAAATCCTATTGGATGGCCATGGAGGTGGACCAATGAGAATTAGGCTAGAGTAAATCTAGTTTAATTCATTTAAAAACACTTAAGAAAAGAACCAATAATAATTAAGCTCTCTAGAAGACTATTGGACAGTCTCCCAAGGGGTCCAATGACCATTCAACAGCCCAATGGCTTGCTGGATTCCTATTGGCCAGCAGAGAAAGGGGTCCAATGAGAGTTTAGTTGTATTAATTAATTACCTAAAGCTCTCACAAAAGTAGAAAGGGGGACACATGTCAGAAGGCTATCACTTATGCTTCTTAATTCTCATTGGCTAAGCTGGGAGAGGTCCGATGGGGTGTCAGCATGAGTAAATTGCATGAGGGGTCGACCAAGAGAGAGGGGGACTGAATTTCTGAAGGCATTATGGCACACACACTCACACTAGCTCATGTGTGAAGCAAGAAGACTCTCTCTCTCTCTCTCTGTCTCTCTCTCTCTCTCTCTCTCTCTATCTATCTCTCTCTCTCTCCTTCTCAAGTTTTAATGGAAAGCTTATTACCTATTCCAAGCTTGTGAGAAGGGAGGCCTACACCAACAACTCTTGGATTTGTGATACAAATCCAACCAAGAGCCAAGCTTCAATGCATGCTCATTCCTCTACCATGCTAATTATTAAGCTATGCTATGCTAATATGAGTGATTATGTGAGGAGATGTACATATTTCTCGTAAAGACTACTCCTTCTTCCTCTCAATGTATTCTCATACCCCGCTATCTCTCACAATCTTCGAAGGTGTGTGAGGTCTTGGGTTTGAGACCGTGAGGGAATTCATGTTGTGTTTTAAAGTGTTTGCTAGTGCTTGAAGCTTCCATCTTCTTTGGACTAGCTAGTTATTGAAGAAACACGAAGAATTGTATTGTAAAATGTCTCCCTTGATGGGGGGAACCTATAATACAAAGCCTTTTGGAGGGGGGACTAGCTCCATATAAATCCAGTCCTCAAATGTTTTCAATAGTTTAATTTCTCTCTCTTTTGAAGTATTGTTCATGCCTATCTAACTAGGTGTTATGATTTTTGTTGCTCTCTCCATCCAAGCACTCTTGCTATGCTCATTAGAAATCTATTCTAATGAAATTCTCACTATGTCTATGCTATTTTCGCTACACACAAGTTACTAGGCCATTTAATGTTACATTGGTATCAGAGCACAAGGTTTCTCTTTTCTTCCTCAAGAAGGGAGGTCCTCAAGCTAGCTATAAATGGTTGGTATTATTAATTGCAATTGAGTAAGTAGAATAGGGATTTTTCAGCCTTGCAGTGCGCTTACCTTTGTGCAGATAACAAGGCCTCACCGTCGAGATCTATGGTCTTAATAGTGGAGTCCTACAGGGCTTGCCTACGGCTTAACCACTATTGAGCTTTTAGAAGCTTGACAGGAGCCGGTACTATTTTGGTGTTGAACAACCCTCTCATCTATTCCTTGAAATTAATGGTATTCGAGCCACGGGTACAGTAGCTTGAGTGCTTTTTCTAAAGGGGTAAAGAGGAGTAGCAACTAGGGCTTGAAGTGCCAAAGACACCTAAAACATTTTACACCTAAAAGTTGTTAGAATGGCTGACAATAGTAGAGAGAGTGAAATTAATGTTGATAGCTTTGATTTTGCTAATGAGCAGGCTACTAATGATGCCCCTATGCTTGTTACTACCTTCTTTCTAGGCTTCAACAAGCCATGGGAAATCCATCCCTCCAAAGTGAAGTGCAACGGCAACTTTGTGCTCATGGGATTCTCCAAACCCCCCACCATGACAAGAGAGTACCTAGGAAGCCTCCTTGTGAGACTTCCAAAAGAGGCCTCTCTCCGATTCAAGAAGAATAAGAGGATTATGGCTCAAAAATTTGCTTCTTGATGATGCATCCCCTTCTCAAAGGAAAACTCAAGAGCCCTCACCAAAGGAACGAGAAAGAAATGAGTCTCCTGCCACCTCGGTAGATGGCTCCACGAAGATGGTGGGCAAAACGGTCTCTATCATCTCCTAAACGGAGAAGACCATCACACACTTCTCCACACCATAATTCAAAGAGGGATGACAAAAAGCAAGAGAAGAAAAAGGCGAGAAAGAGGTCACCCTCTTCTTCATCCTCTTAGTCTTATGAAGAAAGTGATGGTGCGGACAAAGAGAACCAAGGCAAGAAAAATGCGAGAAAGAGGTCGCCCTCTTCTCCATATTCCTCAAATTCTTCATCTTCTGAAGAAAGCAATGGTGAAACTTTTGAACCATCAAAAAGAACAGGCCATAGGAAATCCTATGCCACATGGAAGAGATCGTCCAAGCTCAAGAAGTTTAAAGAGGGAGGAAAGAGCATCTCTTTTCTTACCTACAATGGCACTTTTGGTGCTACAGACAAAGTCTTGGCTTTCATCCAACAATTCAATGCGGCGTTTGGAGATGAGGGCTTCACGGAGTCCTCTAAGCTACGCCATCTAGCTATGCACTTTCAAAAGTGTGCCACGCAATGGTGGTCTAGCCTACGGGCCAACGGTGAAGCTCCGCGAACATGGAAAGCTTTAAGAGCTTCCATTATGAAGCAGTTTTTGGCCACCGATGCCAAAGACAAAGTACTCATGGAATGGCGAAGCTTGAAGCTCTCTCCCTATGAATCCATTCACAAATATGTAGACAAGTTTTGGGATTTACATCTCAAAGCTACTGTCTTGAAAAAGATGGATTTTGGAGAGAAAAAACAACAATTATGTGTGGGCTTAACTGAAGAAATGGCGGAGTATGTCAACTCCCAAACGCCACGCACCATATCTGCGGTTATACACCATACTATGGTGGCTTCTCGAATCAATTTCCAAACAAGGGCTAAGAGGAATTCTAAGCCCACGGAAAACAAGGGTTATGATTAGCCTAAGGGGAAGGAAAGTGTCGAAAAGTCTCCTGAGGGCAATTCCAATAACAACAAAGCTAAGGAGAAGGGAGTTTACAAAGGCAAAAACAAACACTCTCCAGAAGAGCTTGAATGTTATCGCAAGGATAACCATTTTTTCAAATGCACGAGCAAGGACATGCCTATCGTGCTTGTCCCCAAAAGAACACCCGCCATGAGCCTCCTAGAGCTTCCTTGGTCAAAATCCAAGAAGAGGAAGCTCACCACAAAGGATCTCCTATATGCCATGCTTGGGGAAAGGTAAGAGAACATAATGCTTTTATTATATTTGACCCTGGTTCTACTCACAATTTTATATCCACAGAGTTGTCCACTAAGCTAGGCATACAAGCTTACAAGATGGGAGATGTCCTACCCGCAGATGGTGCTTTCAAGAGGCAAGAAGCTTTACTCACTCCCTTAATTGGTAAATTGAGGCTCCATGTCCAAAGCTATGTGGACAAAGAGGACTTCTTTATCTCTCCTCTCAAGCATGAGGATGTAATCCTAGGGGCACCATGGTTTGATCGCATGGCTGCCAATGTTAGATTCCCTGAAAGGAAAATCTACTTTAGGTTCAAGGAAAAAAACATGTACATAGATGCTAAGGAGTTGGGTAACACCATACCCATTGTACATATGCAAGCTTTCAACAAGTCAATAAAGAGCTCTATTTCCGTGTACATGAAATTTGTTAAAGATTCTCAAAATGAACATAATGCTTTAGCAAAAGAAAATATAAACAATCACAAGGAATTAGAGTTATCCAATTTTCTCAAGGGGTCTCAAGATGTTTTTATTGACGACATCCCTTGTGAACTACCTCCTAAACGAGGCAATGATGACCATGCAATTGAACTTGTTCTAGGAAGGTCACCGCCTAATAAACCTCCATATAGAGTTTCTCAAGCTCAACAAGAGGAGATTATGCGGCAAGTGCATGAGTTAGTTGAGAAGGGCATGGTTAGGCCTAGCTCATCTCCATTTTGCTCACCCATGTTATTAGTGCAAAAGAAAGACATCACATATCGCATGTGTGTCAACTATATAGCACTAAATAGGATCACTATCAAAAATAGGTTTCCCATTCCATGGGTAGAAGACCTATTTGATAAGTTGCAAGGATCCACCTACTTCAGTAGGATTGACCTAAAAAGTGGCTATCATCAAATAAGGATAGTTGATCAAGACATTGTAAAGATCGCATTTCGCACTATGTTTGGTCTTTACAAATACATTGTCATACCTTTTGGCTTGACCAATGCACTAGCCACATTCAACCGCTTGATGGAGAAGCTCACAAAATCTTTACAGGAGTGTTCTTTGATTATATCATCATCTACTCTAATTCATTAGATGAACACAAGCAACACCTCTAGGTAATATTTCAAGTCTTAAGAGAGAATAAAGTTTATATTAATCAAAAGAAAAGTGAATTTTTCTTACAAGAGATTCAATATTTAGGTCACATTATCTCTCAAGATGGTATCCAAATGGATCCATCAAAATTAGAGGTAATAAAAGGATGGCTTAAACCAAGGAATCTTCATAAACTAAGAAGATTTATAGGTATGTGTGCATACTATAGACGCTTTATAGAAAAGTACTCACTAATAGCAGGATTATTACATGACCTAGCAAAGAGAAACATTAGGTATACATGGTCTGCCAAGGAGAACAATGCTTTTAAAAGGCTTAAAGAAAAGCTTATCTCTCAACCTGTGCTTACACTGCCGGATTCTATCAAACCCATTTGAGGTCCAATGTGACGCTTGTGGTGATTGCCTTTTGGAGCTATTTTTCTCCAAGAAGGGCATGCCATAGCCTATGAAAGTCAAAGGCTCGCCCCTGTTGAGCAAGCTCTAGGCATATATGAAAAGGAACTCCTCGCAGTTCTACATGCCTTAGACTCATGGAAGCACTATCTATTGGGGACTTCGTTTATACTGCGGACGGATCACCAAAGTCTTAAGTACTTCATGATGCAGACCAAGATCTTCAACAAGCAAATGAGGTGGGTATATTTCCTTTCACAATTTCATTTTCATATTGCGCACATTGCTGGCAAGCATAATCAAGTAGCCGATGCACTGTCAAGACGGCTGAGAGTGAATGCGGTTTCCATAGCAACTCACAATGATCTATCTTCTATGATAGATGAGTATGCTATTGATCCCAATTTTAGAGATGTGATTTCATCCCTGCACTAGGGAAGAAAGAGGAACCATTTACTTTACAAGATGGTTATCTTCTCTATGGCCATAGACTATGCGTTACTAACTCACTACGTGAGAAAGTAATGTATGAATCTCATGCTCCTCCTTATTCAGGGCATAGAGGGATTCAGTCTACACTAAAAGGGATTGAAACATATTTCTATTGGCCTACCATGAAAGAAAACATACAAGAGTATGTTTCTAAATGTGTGGTATACCAAAAGACGAAGTTTGATAGAGGGAAGCAACTTGGATTGCTTCAACCTTTGTCAATCCCTAATTCACCATGGGAGAGCATGTCCATGGATTTTATCTTTGGATTGCCTAAGTCTATCCATGGGAATACGAAAGTATGGACGATAATAGACAGGTTCAACAAACAATCTCATTTTATACCTGTCAAAAAGACTATTAAAGCCCATCAAATGGCAACCCTCTTCATATCACAAATATTCAAGTACCATGGCTTGCCAATGTCATAGTTTCGTATAGAGATCCTAGAATGACCAGTAACTTCTGGAAGGGTCTCTTTGAGAATTTAGGGACAACCTAAACTTCTCTTTGGCCTATCAACCCCAAGCGGATGGCCAAAGTGAAATAGCTGACCTAACAATTATTGATCTACTAAAAGCCTATGTAACAGAAGTAGATCAAAGGTCCCAATGGGAGAAGTACTTACCCTTGGTGGAGTATGCCTACAATAAGACTGTACATACTTCCACGGGAAAATCACCTTTCGAGGTAATTGAGGGAAGATCTAAAAGTCCCCTGCTGCTTAAGGTACAAGGGAAGATCTTCGTTGTAGATGAGTATAGCCGAGACCTACAAGAATCTTTCCAAAAGATTAAGGATGCTATCTCTATCTCACAACAAAGGCAAAAGGCTGTTGCAGATAAGCATAGAAGAGCCCAAGCCTTTAAAGAAAATGATTGGGTCTTGCTCAAATTTCCAAAGGCCGATTAAGGCACACCACGGGCAAGAATCCTACGGGACACCGAAAGTACTATGCTAAGTTAACAAAAAGGTATTATGGTCCCTTCCAGATTCTTAATCCAATCAATGAGATGGCGTATCAACTCAAGTTGCTCAGCCATTGGCTCATAAATTCTTTTCATGTGAGCCTACTAAAGCCTTACAAAGGAGAGCCACCTCAAGAACCAACTATTGAAGACCCACCGGACATCGAGGACCAAGAAGAGGTGATGCAGCCCGAGTCCATTATTCGGCATGAAGACAAGGTATTAAGAGGCGGTAATACTATCCAACAATATCTTATTAATTTAAGGGATTATCCTTTTGAAGATGCTAGATGGATGCAAGGGATACAATTAAAGGATAACCTAAACCTTGTCAATGCTTACAATGCTTCCCTAGAGTAAGCAAATGTACAAATGTTTAAAAAGAACAAATTTTTTTTCTTATAAGACTCTCTTTTTCTTTATTGTGCACAAATGTGAAGTAGTATGCATGCTTAGAATCAAGTTTGCGGAGACTCCCAAACACCAAGCAGAGCTTGTCACTCTACTATGGAAGATTGATAGGACTAATGTGCAGACATGCTTGCGGCAACTTAGGCTCTTGGATTAGTCATCCATTTTGGAATGATGTCGTAGGGTAAGATAGGGATCCTATACCTGTTAGAAAAAGGACTAATGAATAGGCTTATCTTCTCTACCCCATATTTGAGGATGACTATGATTTCAAGAGAGAGGTAATGTCATAATAACTAATATCTAATTCTCCTAAATGATTTTCTCACGTTAAACTGATCATTTAATATGGGAAAGTACCCGGGTAGAAAAAGCTAGAATATTGGTTAAGCCAGCAGATCGGCCACAGTAGGGATCAACAAGAGGGAAAATAGGGATCCAAAGGGGGGGCCATCTGCAAAAGATCCATGTGCAACAATGGGCTTTAAACACCCTAAGGTTCAACCCATTAAGACTTCCAAAATGCTAAGGTTCCAAAAATCAAAGGTTGGGTCCAATGGTCAAAGCTTAGGAAAATTGGATGCTTTGTGTGTGTACAAAAAGTCTTCATGAGTCCTACAAAGGAGGGGGAGAGCCTTGCAAGTAGGGGATGAGAGAGAAACACACGCACACGCACACACACACACACACACACACACACACACACACACACACAATCACAAGCTTCCTTTACACAAAGGGAAAGAGGGACACATGTCAGCTCCCTAGCCCAGATGCCCACAAGGTGCACCCAAATCCTATTGGATGGCCATGTAGGTGGACCAATGAGAATTAGGCTAGAGTAAATCTAGTTTAATTCATTTAAAAAAATTGAATAAAAGAACCAATAATAATTAAGCTCTCTAGAAGACTATTGGACAGTCTCCCAAGGGGTCCAATGAGCATTCAACAGCCCAATGGCTTGCCTGATTCCTATTGGCCCGGAGACAAAGGGGTCCAATGAGAGTTTAATTGTATTTATTAATTACCTAAAGCTCTCACAAAAGTGGAAAGGGGGACACGTGTTAGAAGGCTATCACTTATGCTTCTTAATTATCATTGGCTAAGCTGGGAGAGGTCCAATGGGGTGTCAGCATGAGTAAATTGCATGAGGGGTCAACCAAGAGAGAGAGGATGCTGAATTTTTGAAGGCATTATGGCACACACAATCACACTAGCTCATATGTAAAGCAAGAAGATTCTCTCTCTCTCTCTCGCTCTCTCTCTCTCTCTCTCTCTCTCTCTCTCTCTCTCTCTCTCTCCCCCCTTCTCAAGTTTTAATGGAACGCTTATTACCTACTCCAAGCTTGTGAGAATGGAGTTGGCTTTGTGATGCAAATCCAACCAAGAGCCAAGCTTCAATGCATGCTAATTTCTCTACCATGCTAATTACTAAGCTATGCTATGCTAATATGAGTGATTATGTGAGGAGATGTACATATTTCTCGTAAGACTACTCCTTCTTCCTCTCAATGTATTCTCATACCCTGCTAGCTCTCACCATCTTTGAAGGTGTGTGCGATCTTGGGTCTAAGACTGTGAGGGAATTCATGTTGTGTTTTAAAGAGTTTGCTAGTGCTTGAAGCTTCCATCTTCTTTGCACTAGCTAGTTATTGAAGGAACACGAAGAATTGTAATGTAAAATGTCTCCCTTGATGGGGGAAACCTATAATACAAAGCCTTTTGGAGGGGGGACCGGCTCCATATAAATCCGGTCCTCAACTATTGTCAATAGTTAATTTCTCTGTCTTTTGAAGTATTGTTTGTGCCTATCTAACTAGATGTTATGCTTTTTGTTGCTCTCTCCATCCAAGCACTCTTGCTATGCTCATTAGGTATCTATTCTAATGAAATGCTCACTATGTCTATGCTATTTTCCGCTACACACAAGTTACTAGGCTATTAAATGTTACAAGGATAGTGGGAAGATAAAAAATTGATTTAAATTTGTGAAAAAATTATGTTAAAAAAGTACGAGTTTGTGATTTTTAAAAATTTAACCACAACTCAAATTTTGGTTATGTACTGACATTCCCCATTAATCAAGTAAAATATGAGCAAAACTATTATGAATACCAATTTGTATTTTAGGAATCAAAGGGGATTTTTTTTAAAATTCTTCTTCTCCTTTAGGCCCTCTTCATTCTCTTACCATGTACACAACTATATGCTGAGGGATCGAGTTGAGTTTGTCTGTATCATACCCTATTGCATTGTATCTCAAAACATAAGGTAGTAAGGCCTACTTTAGCAATGTTCAAGGAAGTCAATCTTTATTAGGTTTGTTGAGTTGCCATTACAAGATGGTTGAACCTCCTACACTTGATAGTGACTCTTGTAACATTTTTGTGTAGGACAATCAAGCTTTCACATGATGGTAGCAATTCTTTGATTCATGTTTCTTGTACCCCTCCTGATTGAGTATTGAAATGAGCCCCAAATTGGTGTAATGTAGACGGCACATTGTATTCTAGGACTAGCAATTGAATTCAAGCTATTCACACAGCAAATGTAGTTTGCGCCCTCCAAGGGGCATAGCCCAATAAAAGAGGTTGTTCCTCATCTTCAACTTTTAGACACACTTGTCTATCCAATCTATCCCATTAACTCAATTGCCACCAAGCACTTGCTCAAATGTTGTTGAATGTTGGGCCTACATTCTTTCACCGATAGGGAAGAAATATTGAAGATCCATTGTTTCACTTTTTGCTTCAAATGTAGGTTGTGCCCTCCAAGGGGCATAGCCCAATAAAAGAGGTTGCTCCTCATCTTCAACTTTTAGACATGCTTGTCTATCCAATCTATCCCATTAACTCAATTGCCACCAAGCACTTGATCAAATCTTGTTGAATGTTGGGCCTGCATTCTTTCACCGATAGGGAAGAAATATTGAAGATCCATTGTTTCACTTTTTGCTTCAAAAAATTAAAGTTTTGGCTTCAGATTCCTCTATTGGGAGCACAGATCAGGAGCCTAACTTGTTTTTGGCAGCTTATCCTATCGTGTAAGGGCCTAAATGTTGTGCCCTTCCTACTTGCATTTGTCAAAATTTTGCGCTCTTCCTAAATTATGTGCCCTTCCTACTTGCATTTTTCAAATTGCAACCCAAATTTTCTTGTGAGACAAAAAATTCTTGATGACAAGGCCATAAAAACAAACTCGACATGGGCTCAACCTGTCTTTTCCAAGTGTAAACCAATGGGGTTTGATAAAGAAACATTTTTGGATGACGATGCCAAAAATTTTGCACCCTTCAAAGTTTCATCATGAATTTGGTGACTGTGGGAAAATCAAGCTCATTGAGGGTCATCACCAGTGTTTAAAGTCCAAGCATGTTTTTTCCTTTTTAGTTCGGGGTCAACACTCAGCTAAAGTCGATGCAGAATGAGGAAATCATCGAAACCCAGCACTACATCAGTTTTGAACTTGTTGTTAGGTGGGGAGGGGGGGAGAGAGAGAGAGAGAGAGAGAGAGAGAGAGAGAGAGAGAGAGAGAGAGAGAGAGAGAGAGAGAGAGAGAGAGAGAGAGAGAGAGAGAGAGAGAGAGAGAGAGAGAGAGAGAGAGAGAGAGAGAGACTCGAGTTGTGTGTGCATGCACCAAGCAAGCTTTTTGACAAAGAATCGGGGGAAGTTGTACGTGCTTTTGCAAGGCAAAAAACGTGCATGCAAAGAACATGGAAGCCAAATAGAGATGGAAAGAGAGAAAGAGAGAGAGAGAGAGAGAGAGAGAGAGAGAGAGAGAGAGAGAGAGAGAGAGAGAGAGAGAGAGAGAGAGAGAGAGAGAGAGAGAGAGAGAGAGAGAGAGAGAGAGAGAGAGAGACCTAGTTACTCTCTATGCAGACATACATACAACGTGCTTGTTGCTAGCTACTAGTTCACATCATGGCAAGCAGTGCCACTGCTAGCCGGGAAAGAGACTGGGGCATCATGCATCTCCAGGCATGCGAGGATTTTATGGAGCAGCCATGAGGCCTGCAAGAACGAGGCCAGAGACCTAGCCAATGATGCTGTCAAAATCTACAGTGCATCCACCTCAATGATCGATGGGTTGTGCTCTGCAAGAGGTCTGCTAGATTTGCATCTCGCCTTCTTCTCAATGTGATATGCATGAGAGATTCAGCTGAGTAGAAGAGGAAGAGGCTTGGCTTTGGTGGTGAGCTAACGAGAGTTGGAACCATAGGGTCCCAACTAAGGCCAACATACAAGTACCAATGCCCCTTCCATCTTTTCAGTAATACTTCAAAATACAAAGCTTGTAAGCAAAGCAATAGCTGTGCAATGTAGCTCAAAATAAGTACTTGGCTTTCATTAATAAAAAGAAAAGCATCTTTCATAGAGATAGATAGATAGATAGATGTCAGTATCGTCCTCGGAGGTCAAATATGACCCATGGGACCAAAACATGCGTACAAAGGGTATCTCCTCTCATCAAGGAGAGGGTAATGGTTGTTACATTAGCATGTGCGACCAAAAAAAAAGGGGTCGGTAGGGCTAGGGTAAGATCTAGTGGATAGGTGGGACAACCTTAGGATGCAATACAAAATAAAGTAGGGTAAATGGGAACTATGGGGCTAGGAGGTGGTATCCGGCGGTGTGATAGGAGGCTTGGGAGACCGAAACTCCTGTATGAGAGCCTTTCCTCCGCGATATACCGCCCACTTCCCTTGGGCTCTTGCTGCGTGTACTTTTTTGAGTTTGCTACCTTTGTGTTTTAGTTGTGTCGTGGTGAGCTCCTCGGCAATCCAAAAGCTGGTGCCTTTGAGGAGGCACGATTGAGAGAGAGAGAGAGAGAGAGAGAGAGAGAGAGAGAGAGAGAGAGAGAGAGAGAGAGAGAGAGAGAGAGAGAGAGAGATGTGGTGCAAGTAGTGAGAGGGCCGTGACCATCTCCTCGTGAATTCCCTCTCCCATGCCACCCATGCTACGTTGTCTGAGAGAGAGAGAGAGAGAGAGAGAGAGAGAGAGAGAGAGAGAGAGAGAGAGAGAGAGAGAGAGAGAGAGAGAGAGAGAGAGAGAGAGAGAGAGAGAGAGAGAGAGAGAGAGAGAGAGAGAGAGAGAGAGAGAGAGAGAGAGAGAGAGAGAGATGTGGTGCAAGTAGTGAGAGGGCCGTGACCATCTCCTCGTGAATTCCCTCTCCCATGCCACCCATGCTACGTTGTCTGAGAGAGAGAGAGAGAGAGAGAGAGAGAGAGAGAGAGAGAGAGAGAGAGAGAGAGAGAGAGAGAGAGAGAGAGAGAGAGAGAGAGAGAGAGAGAGAGAGAGAGATAGATAGATAGATTTTATTATCGTCCTTGGAGGTCAAATATGACCTATGGGACCAAAGTTACATGTGATGTAGTATGTGTATGGCTGATGAGTGACTCTCGATGCTCCAAAATTGTAGTGATGAGAGTCGCAATGGAGAGCCCACACTTTGGCTGGGAGAGGAAAGTGTGTAGGTCTAAGTTATGGCTGAAAATGTGAGAGAAGCAAGTTCGGATGTGATCAAAAGCTGAGCACTCTAGTAGTGTGTGGTACTCAGACTCTCGAACTTGCAGTGAGCATAATGTGCACAATCGATTTGACTCTTCTCCATTGCCCCAACGCCCTATCTCGCATCGAAGGAAATGGGAGCTAAGCCGAATTGCTGCGATAGTGCGTATCGCGGACAAGGGAATAGGCTCAAGCATGTAAGTGTGAGTACGGTTTCCTCTCTCAGCGAAGAACATGTTTTTGTAGTTGGGGGCAATATAGGTGGTGTAATGTATGAAGCGTGACCCACCGGATTTCTCCCAAGCCGTAATACATTGGCGTTGTAGAAAAGCTTCATTCACTTGAGAGTCAATTGAAGCATCATGTAGCAAGTGTAATGCATCCCATCTCCCAAACCACTTCTTTATGTCTTGCATCCATCCCGTGCTCAAGATCTTGCTTTTATGCGTCTTTTGAACTTTTTTGCTTGCTTCCCATGCAATTGTAGGAAGTCGATGTGAGGGGTTTTGACGCATCTTTATCATGTACTCCACAACCCTTTCCATGCCCATAACCTCAATTGGAAGAGATCCCGACTCAAGAAGTAAGAGCATATATGGTGTTTGTGTCTTAACTTGGAGAAAGTTTGTAAGAAAACGCTTTTGGACATTCTCAAACTCTTTCCAAGTAGACTTTGAGATGCTCCCGCCCCACACTTCAACTCCATAAAGAAGAACCGGTGTCACCAATGCATCAAAAAGATACTTCTTGAGAACCCAACACTTGATGTTTCCCGCATTACACATGTTCTCAAATGCATAATATGCTCTCTTTCCCGCTTCCAAACGACGCATAGCACATTCATGCCACTTGTGATTGGATGGAACCTCAAGGCCAAGGTACTTAAAGCTCTCAACAACTTCAAGTGTCTCGTTGTTGTACACAATGCATGGCTTCTCCTTATGGTTGGTTTTCACAAGCATAACCTTTGTTTTGGATTCATTTACAATCAGCCCACTATGCAAGCAAAAGTTCTCAAGGACAACCATAAGCTTTTGTGCATCTTCTAAAGTGTGTGCTAGAAGCACTACATCATCCGCATACAACAAAAGCATGATTACCGCATTGCAAATAGTGACCTCTTCAATGCCTTCTTCTTGCATAAAGTCAAGTACCATTTGTTCCAATTGATCGATGCATAGACCAAAGAGAGTTGGTGACAATGGACATCCTTGTTTAACCCCAATAGTGCTTACAAAAATTTCTGAAATTTCTCTTCCCATGCGCAATTGACAAATCACCTTCTCATAGATTCGAGAAACCGCAAGCATAAACTCACTTGGCACTTGGAGTTCTTCCATCCTTCTCCACAAATTGTTACGTGGAATCATATCAAAGGCTTTCTTAAAGTCCACAAAACAACAATACAATCGCTTGCCTTTCAACCGACTTTCCTCCATGAGAACACGAAGAGTGACAAGATGATCAATGGTGCTATGGCATCGACGAAAACCCGCTTGTCCCTTTGCACGCTTGTCATTCTCTTCAGCCCAATCACTCAATTTCATCTCCATTATGCACCCAAACAACTTTGCCATAAGAGACCCAATCATTATAGTCCGGTAGTTGCTTACATTCTTTACATCCCCTCCTTTATGCAAAGGCTTAACCCAATTAGTACTCCAATCATAAGGCATACCATGTTGAAGTGCAAGGTTGAACATATCACACATCCACTCATGGGTAAAATCTCCCGTCCATTTGATCATCTCCGGCTTGATACCTTGAAGATCTCCCGCTTTGCGAGTGGCCAACTTTTCAAGCCCACCGCATACATCCTCAATAGTAAAAAAAGACGGCATACATGGGAGTGAACCATAAAATGGCATTTCTTCAGTATTTTCTTGCTCATATAATTGCCTACAATGTGTGTACATATCCACTAGACTCAAGTTACCAAAATTCTCAACCCGCTTGCCTCTCAAGTTTCTCCAAAATCTTCCACATGCATGTGCCTTTTCTTGGACTTGAAATTCTTGTTGCTTTACTTCCCATCTTCTTCTCTTCTTTTGAATCAATGCCTTGTATGTACGCAAATGACTTTGATAGTTGTCTTTGTCCATAGTTGCATCAAGCTTTATCAAGGACTTTCGAGCATCTTGACATTCTTTATCAAACCACCTTTTGCGTGATCTATCTTTGTGGATACCATGGAGATGCTTTATGGCAAAGCATTCTTCCGCACAAGAACAAATAGCTTTCTTGAAAGCTTCCCATTTAGTTTCCAATGGTGCATCACATTGAAGCTTTGTCATCCATAATTTTTGCTCAACCATTTCAATGTACATTGGTGCCCGTTTGAAATCCATACATAGTGATAACTTCTCTTTCCTTTGGCTGAGATTATCATGCTTAGTTGCTTCTCCACATGAAAGGTCAATACATAAGGTGCGATGGTCGGATTCCGGGATCCATTGACCAAACATAAAACTCTTTATGCGATACATGATGGCTTCAGAGAGTAGCATATAGTCAATCACACTATCCCCATTATGTCTTCTACATGTAAATCCATTGGTTCCACTCCACAAAGATACACCATTGGCAATGAGCATACCCGTGCTATTACACATGTGTAAAAGTAACTTTCCATAGTGATCCGGCTCTTTCTCATCCATTGAAGTGCGATCATACAAGTGAACTTCCTCCAACTCCCTTGAAATGTATGGCATATCAAATTGTTGAGTATCATGTTGCAATGTTTTTGTGCGAGCATTCATATCCCCAAATACAATAACATCACCTTCACCTTTGAAATAAGCAATGTCCTCTTCCAAATCAGAAAATGGTTGATCTCTATCCATGCAAGCATAAAAGGGGGAATCATGATGAGGAATGTAGCAACCGGCTACAAAAATGGGTGCTCTTTTTGGTGTCATAATTTTCAGCCATACATAACGTTTGTACTTGTCATCTTTCACAATTGATACAAAATCTTCCAATCCTTTCTTAACCATACATGCTAACCCTCCTTGTCCTCTTCGTTGCTTGAGATTCTTTGACCACATCAATGAATGTACATTGTAATCCTCCAAGCCGTTAATCCTTTGTGTATCATGCTCCCAAGTTTCAACAAAAAGTACAACATCGGCTTTGCTTGTTAGTTCATCAATGCCAACCCCCGCATTCCATGGGTATCCATTACAATTCCAAAAGCATATTTTCAATTGTAACTCGGTCTCATAGGTCACGCATCCCTATTTGCTTGAGAGACTTGCCTCCTCCTTGGGCACATTTTCTTCATGAGAGATCTCCTTGTTTTTATTATTCTTTTCCTCATATGCCTTGCGACGCATATTTTGTTGCTTAATAGTGCGATCTTCACATACAAAACATATTGTATCCCTCAAATAGATCCAACTATTATCAAGGATAATCTTTCGCTTGGTCTCATCCGGCATGGTGCATACAATTGGCCGTTCTCCCGAGCGAGGAGCTCCTTGCTTCCCCACTCTATGTGCTCCATATACCATAACTCCGGACATGCCAAAGTGGGTTTTGAAGAAATCTTCAATAACAATGGCAAGAGAAGGAGGTGTCTCTAACTTCTCTTCGGGAATTCCACGAATAACAATGTTCTTGGAACGTCGCTCCCGTTCCTTCAACTCCTCCACATCCACATTCTCAACATTCTTTGTTTGAACCATAGCTTGCATGAGTGAGGAATTAGAAACCACATTGCTACCACATACATCAGCCCAAGACTTGTTTGTGCATACATTTTTCATGTCGCATACATCCCGGCTCATAGTGTCAAATTTCTCCTCTTTCAATACATGGTCATGCTCTACTTTGCTCATCCGCTCCTTCAAAGCATTCAAGTCCACAAGAGAGCGTTTACATTCCTTGACTTCCTCTTCAAGTTGCATCAAACGTGTTGTTTGCATCTCAAGTGTCCTCTTGAGATTCTCATTCTCAACCACAAGTACCCTTAGTGTGCCATTCTCCATTGCAAGTGCTCGTAAGTCTTCACCTTGTTTGTTTACGGTCTCTTGCAATGATACCAAGTACGCCATGATCATGGTTTCCGATGTCGTTGGTTGGGTGGTTGTGTTGCTATCTCCATACTTAGGAGATTTTGGATCATTTTCCACAATGGTTGTGGACCTTGTTGAAGAAGAAGAACCCTTGCGAGTGCCGGAAGACATTGTATGTAAAATAGGAGATGAGAATCAATTTTGTTGAACCTGTTCACTTCGGAAATGCTGCTACAGAAATGCCTTCCATAACTCTGAAAATTTCTGTCTTTACATCAATGCGTAGAGGACTTCGTGCTCTTCGATTGAGGCTATAGATCACCCAAATCGGAGTTCGGATGAAGAAGTTATGATCAAAAGAGTGGACTGCTGTCTACTAGGTCAAAAAACGGCTGCACTGAGAGAGAGAGAGAGAGAGAGAGAGAGAGAGAGAGAGAGAGAGAGAGAGAGAGAGAGAGAGAGAGAGAGAGAGAGAGAGAGAGAGACCTAGTTACTCTCTATGCAGACATACATACAACGTGCTTGTTGCTAGCTACTAGTTCACATCATGGCAAGCAGTGCCACTGCTAGCCGGGAAAGAGACTGGGGCATCATGCATCTCCAGGCATGCGAGGATTTTATGGAGCAGCCATGAGGCCTGCAAGAACGAGGCCAGAGACCTAGCCAATGATGCTGTCAAAATCTACAGTGCATCCACCTCAATGATCGATGGGTTGTGCTCTGCAAGAGGTCTGCTAGATTTGCATCTCGCCTTCTTCTCAATGTGATATGCATGAGAGATTCAGCTGAGTAGAAGAGGAAGAGGCTTGGCTTTGGTGGTGAGCTAACGAGAGTTGGAACCATTGGGTCCCAACTAAGGCCAACATACAAGTACCAATGCCCCTTCCATCTTTTCAGTAATACTTCAAAATACAAAGCTTGTAAGCAAAGCAATAGCTGTGCAATGTAGCTCAAAATAAGTACTTGGCTTTCATTAATAAAAAGAAAAGAATCTTTCATAGAGATAGATAGATAGATAGATGTCAGTATCGTCCTCGGAGGTCAAATATGACCCATGGGACCAAAACATGCGTACAAAGGGTATCTCCTCTCATCAAGGAGAGGGTAATGGTTGTTACATTAGCATGTGCGACCAAAAAAAAAGGGGTCGGTAGGGCTAGGGTAAGATCTAGTGGATAGGTGGGACAACCTTAGGATGCAATACAAAATAAAGTAGGGTAAATGGGAACTATGGGGCTAGGAGGTGGTATCCGGCGGTGTGATAGGAGGCTTGGGAGACCGAAACTCCTGTATGAGAGCCTTTCCTCCGCGATATACTGCCCACTTCCCTTGGGCTCTTGCTGCGTGTACTTTTTTGAGTTTGCTACCTTTGTGTTTTAGTTGTGTCGTGGTGAGCTCCTCGGCAATCCAAAAGCTGGTGCCTTTGAGGAGGCACGATTGAGAGAGAGAGAGAGAGAGAGAGAGAGAGAGAGAGAGAGAGAGAGAGAGAGTGAGAGAGAGAAGAGAGAGAGAGATGTGGTGCAAGTAGTGAGAGGGCCGTGACCATCTCCTCGTGAATTCCCTCTCCCATGCCACCCATGCTACGTTGTCTGAGAGAGAGAGAGAGAGAGAGAGAGAGAGAGAGAGAGAGAGAGAGAGAGAGAGAGAGAGAGAGAGAGAGAGAGAGAGAGAGAGAGAGAGAGAGAGAGACTCGAGTTGTGTGTGCATGCACCAAGCAAGCTTTTTGACAAAGAATCGGGGGAAGTTGTACGTGCTTTTGCAAGGCAAAAAACGTGCATGCAAAGAACATGGAAGCCAAATAGAGATGGAAAGAGAGAAAGAGAGAGAGAGAGAGAGAGAGAGAGAGAGAGAGAGAGAGAGAGAGAGAGAGAGAGAGAGAGAGAGAGAGAGAGAGAGAGAGAGAGAGAGAGAGAGAGAGAGAGAGAGAGAGAGACCTAGTTACTCTCTATGCAGACATACATACAACGTGCTTGTTGCTAGCTACTAGTTCACATCATGGCAAGCAGTGCCACTGCTAGCCGGGAAAGAGACTGGGGCATCATGCATCTCCAGGCATGCGAGGATTTTATGGAGCAGCCATGAGGCCTGCAAGAACGAGGCCAGAGACCTAGCCAATGATGCTGTCAAAATCTACAGTGCATCCACCTCAATGATCGATGGGTTGTGCTCTGCAAGAGGTCTGCTAGATTTGCATCTCGCCTTCTTCTCAATGTGATATGCATGAGAGATTCAGCTGAGTAGAAGAGGAAGAGGCTTGGCTTTGGTGGTGAGCTAACGAGAGTTGGAACCATAGGGTCCCAACTAAGGCCAACATACAAGTACCAATGCCCCTTCCATCTTTTCAGTAATACTTCAAAATACAAAGCTTGTAAGCAAAGCAATAGCTGTGCAATGTAGCTCAAAATAAGTACTTGGCTTTCATTAATAAAAAGAAAAGCATCTTTCATAGAGATAGATAGATAGATAGATGTCAGTATCGTCCTCGGAGGTCAAATATGACCCATGGGACCAAAACATGCGTACAAAGGGTATCTCCTCTCATCAAGGAGAGGGTAATGGTTGTTACATTAGCATGTGCGACCAAAAAAAAGGGGTCGGTAGGGCTAGGGTAAGATCTAGTGGATAGGTGGGACAACCTTAGGATGCAATACAAAATAAAGTAGGGTAAATGGGAACTATGGGGCTAGGAGGTGGTATCCGGCGGTGTGATAGGAGGCTTGGGAGACCGAAACTCCTGTATGAGAGCCTTTCCTCCGCGATATACTGCCCACTTCCCTTGGGCTCTTGCTGCGTGTACTTTTTTGAGTTTGCTACCTTTGTGTTTTAGTTGTGTCGTGGTGAGCTCCTCGGCAATCCAAAAGCTGGTGCCTTTGAGGAGGCACGATTGAGAGAGAGAGAGAGAGAGAGAGAGAGAGAGAGAGAGAGAGAGAGAGAGAGAGAGAGAGAGAGAGAGAGGAGAGAGAGAGAGAGAGAGAGAGAGAGATGTGGTGCAAGTAGTGAGAGGGCCGTGACCATCTCCTTGTGAATTCCCTCTCCCATGCCACCCATGCTACGTTGTCAGAGAGAGAGAGAGAGAGAGAGAGAGAGAGAGAGAGAGAGAGAGAGAGAGAGAGAGAGAGAGAGAGAGAGAGAGAGAGAGAGAGAGAGAGAGAGAGAGAGAGAGAGAGAGAGAGAGAGAGATGTGGTGCAAGTAGTGAGAGGGCCGTGACCATCTCCTCGTGAATTCCCTCTCCATGCCACCCATGCTACGTTGTCTGAGAGAGAGAGAGAGAGAGAGAGAGAGAGAGAGAGAGAGAGAGAGAGAGAGAGAGAGAGAGAGAGAGAGAGAGAGAGAGAGAGAGAGAGAGAGAGAGAGAGAGAGAGAGAGAGAGAGAGAGAGAGAGAGAGAGAGAGAGAGAGAGAGAGAGAGAGAGAGAGAGAGAGAGAGAGAGAGAGAGAGACCTAGTTACTCTCTATGCAGACATACATACAACGTGCTTGTTGCTAGCTACTAGTTCACATCATGGCAAGCAGTGCCACTGCTAGCCGGGAAAGAGACTGGGGCATCATGCATCTCCAGGCATGCGAGGATTTTATGGAGCAGCCATGAGGCCTGCAAGAACGAGGCCAGAGACCTAGCCAATGATGCTGTCAAAATCTACAGTGCATCCACCTCAATGATCGATGGGTTGTGCTCTGCAAGAGGTCTGCTAGATTTGCATCTCGCCTTCTTCTCAATGTGATATGCATGAGAGATTCAGCTGAGTAGAAGAGGAAGAGGCTTGGCTTTGGTGGTGAGCTAACGAGAGTTGGAACCATTGGGTCCCAACTAAGGCCAACATACAAGTACCAATGCCCCTTCCATCTTTTCAGTAATACTTCAAAATACAAAGCTTGTAAGCAAAGCAATAGCTGTGCAATGTAGCTCAAAATAAGTACTTGGCTTTCATTAATAAAAAGAAAAGCATCTTTCATAGAGATAGATAGATAGATAGATGTCAGTATCGTCCTCGGAGGTCAAATATGACCCATGGGACCAAAACATGCGTACAAAGGGTATCTCCTCTCATCAAGGAGAGGGTAATGGTTGTTACATTAGCATGTGCGACCAAAAAAAAAAGGGGTCGGTAGGGCTAGGGTAAGATCTAGTGGATAGGTGGGACAACCTTAGGATGCAATACAAATAAAGTAGGGTAAATGGGAACTATGGGGCTAGGAGGTGGTATCCGGCGGTGTGATAGGAGGCTTGGGAGACCGAAACTCCTGTATGAGAGCCTTTCCCGCGATATACTGCCCACTTCCCTTGGGCTCTTGCTGCGTGTACTTTTTTGAGTTTGCTACCTTTGTGTTTTAGTTGTGTCGTGGTGAGCTCCTCGGCAATCCAAAAGCTGGTGCCTTTGAGGAGGCACGATTGAGAGAGAGAGAGAGAGAGAGAGAGAGAGAGAGAGAGAGAGAGAGAGAGAGAGAGAGAGAGAGAGAGAGAGAGAGAGAGAGAGAGAGAGAGAGAGAGAGAGAGAGAAGAGAGAGAGAGAGATGTGGTGCAAGTAGTGAGAGGGCCGTGACCATCTCCTCGTGAATTCCCTCTCCCATGCCACCCATGCTACGTTGTTGAGAGAGAGAGAGAGAGAGAGAGAGAGAGAGAGAGAGAGTGAGAGAGAGAGAGAGAGAGAGAGAGAGAGAGAGAGAGAGAGAGAGAGAGAGAGAGAGAGAGAGAGAGAGAGAGAGAGAGAGAGAGAGAGAGAGAGAGAGAGAGAGAGAGAGAGAGAGAGAGAGAGAGAGAGAGAGAGAGAGAGAGAGAGAGAGAGAGAGAGAGAGAGAGAGAGAGAGAGAGAGAGATGAGAGAGAGAGAGAGAGAGAGAGAGAGAGAGAGAGAGAGAGAGAGAGAGCAAGTAGTGAGAGGGCCGTGACCATCTCCTCGTGAATTCCCTCTCCCATGCCACCCATGCTACGTTGTCTGAGAGAGAGAGAGAGAGAGAGAGAGAGAGAGAGAGAGAGAGAGAGAGAGAGAGAGAGAGAGAGAGAGAGAGAGAGAGAGAGAGAGAGAGAGAGAGAGAGAGAGAGAGAGAGAGAGAGAGAGCAACATTCAGGATCTTCCAAAGATTGTCTTCTAAGCACGAAGTCAAAAGCTATGTGCAGTTTATTCCTTTTACTGGGAATAAATTAGAAATTTCCTTAATAATCACCTGCTATAGATAGTTTTGTTACAGGACATTGCATATCAAATTAGTGTGTCCAATGTATCAAGGTAGGGGATGATAGGCCCTACAAGCAAGAGTACCACAACTAAGCGAGCATTGATAAGAGTTCACTTGCTTTGTATATAGACGTTTGTGATGCAATTCTTGATTGAATTCATACATCTCATGCAATTTTGATCATGTGAAAC
This sequence comes from Adiantum capillus-veneris, assembly GCF_014529385.1. Classification (NCBI taxonomy): domain Eukaryota; kingdom Viridiplantae; phylum Streptophyta; class Polypodiopsida; order Polypodiales; family Pteridaceae; genus Adiantum; species Adiantum capillus-veneris. The sequence goes on along the minus strand of NC_140955.1, from coordinate 35,405,462 downwards.
ACAGATCCAACGGTGATTAGAACCCATGATCAAGCCTACAATCTATCTACAATGCATTGACTCTGTTATAATCCATGGCCACAAGAATGTGTTTGCTTTTTTAGAGCATGTAGATTGAGCTCTAGCAATCCATGGTACTTTATAAAGAAATACAAGTCCTGTATGAGCTTCTTATTTAGGATGAGCTCTCATGGAAGAGGGCAGTGGGAAAGAATCTAGGATGTTATCAACAAATGTGCAATGTGATGAAGCCTTTGGAATTTTTGAAGTCCATGTAGCATCTTGGGTTCTCCCCAATGCAATCGTTTTTGTTGCATATTTTTGATACTATACACAAAAATATGGCACTGCATCAAACATAGGATACAACACTTAGAGACTGGTTTAACTTGATCCTTTAATGGATGGGTGGTGATTTTTGACAAAGCCAACAAAGTAATCATGTTGATTCCTCCTTATGATGATTCTCAAGGTTGTTTTGTTTCTCTAGGTGCTTTCCAAAAATGGGGAGCCATGATTTAACATTTTATGCATCTGTCTGCATGGAGAAGAAGGCAAAAAACATTGAATCACACACAAGAATAGAAGCTGCTTTGAAAGCAACTAGGATGTATCTACGGGGTTGATGCAACAGAAATTGTGCATAAGTTTGTGGGGATACCAAGCATTAATTTTTTTAAAAATGCAAAGTCAAAATTTTAAGATATTTCCCAAAAATTTATTACGAATCCCAAAACTTTTTACCAAATAAATATTTCTTTGTTAGATAGTTTCATGTGAGATCATCTGTAACATCGTGAAAGATACACATCCGAAAAAAAAAAGATGTATGTGAGGATTTCCATGGTGCTAAAAGTAATTATTACGAAACAAGGAGGATTGTCTTAAGGGTTCCAACTTAACCTCGATTTCATAGCATGCATAAACTTATATGTGTTAGTACCTTTTGCATTTTCATTGGCGACATAGAAATTAGTGTATGTTTCATATCAATTGTGTTATCTCGAGAGGATTTAACTATCCAAAATGTATACGTTTATAAATTAGAGGGGGTGGGGAGAGGGGGGTTTTAAAATAGGTTCGTAGTGTAAATAGAGTATGTATATGGCGGTATTCTTAATAACCTCTTGAACACAAGTGATATAGGGAGATTTTGATAAGCATCTGTTCCGAGGTTTTGAGATGGCTCACAGATAATAGAATATGACATCATGTTAATCTAACAATAGATATTTTTTCATGTAGTGTTCAAGTAGAGTTTATAGTAAAGATTCATTTTGTTTCTTTGTAGTGGATTCGTTTGCTGCTATTATTTAGCCTTACCATGTTTTTTCTAACTTTTCACCCTCGCTCACTTTTAGCTGCTCATTCTCTGCTTGTTAAATGATATCACCCATTACCATTTGTACATGTATAACATTGATTGAGCAGTTAAGCCCACACCACATGTTATGGGTTAGTTCATGCAATCTCAAGAGAACATTAAAGTGCACAAAAAACATAAGAAGGTGAGTATACCCTTCACTTGCAATAATTTTAGATCCTTTGTGAGCATTGAAGCCTTAAATTTATGAGTCTTGATGGGCCGACAATCAGCCCTTAAACTGTTGGATAAACCTTTGTACGGTGATTCTCAAAGTCCAAAATCACCCTTTCTAGCATCTTTTTTACCATATGTAGGCTGGTTTTCATCCCAATCATAAGAAAAACACATTAGTTATCAAAATCCTCAGACTTTACACCGATATCTGTTTCAATTCAAACCTTTCATACCTCTTGTGAACCAACTGCAATGTATTTCAAGCGAAAATGAGAATCAAATCATACTTCAGTCGTACTCCTGCCCAGCTAGTAGACCCGCCAAATGCCAGGTGCCTATTTTTGTCAAAGACAAATCCCATACTTCATACGACATAAATATTTCAATTATCAATAGATATGTAAGTTTTAGCCTAGAAAAGACCAAGTAGGTATCATCGGTGTGCACATAGAGTAGATATTTGCTAGGAACTTAACGAAGCCCCAAAAACTTCAATTATCAACCCTCATACTCTAGTCAAATACATGTTTCTCACATTTATAAACATGTTGAGAAGTCATAGATGCAACCAATTTGTCCTTGCCTTTTGCCATAGCTCCCACTCAGAGCCCACCAACACCCATATCACATATGTAGTCAATAGAACAACCGTACCCGGCTAAGTGAGTCTCTTCAAGAAGACTCACCTGTTTTAACTCATATTCAGTGGCCATCTATATTTGACAATGTAATCTACTCCTAGTGGACCCATCTCACTGCCAGATCCGATAACTTCCCCCATCTTGTGTAACATTTAATGACCTAGTAACTTGTGTGTAGCGGAAAATAGCATGAACATAGTGAGAATTTCATTAGAATAGATTCCTAATTAATGAGCATAGCAAGAGTGCTTGGGTGGAGAGAGCAACAAAAAGCATAACACCTAGCTAGATAGGCATGGACAATACATCAAAAGAGAGAGAAATTAAGCTATTGACAACAGTTGAGGACCAGATTTATATGGAGCCGGTCCCCTCTCCAAAAGGCTTTGTATTATAGGTTTCCCCCATCAAGGGAGACATTTTACAATACCATTCTTCGTGTTCCTTAAATACCTAGCTACTGCAAAGAAGATGGAAACTTCAAGCACTAGCAAACACTTTAAAACACAACATCAATTCCCTCACGGTCTCAAACCCAAGACCTCACACACCTTCGAAGATGGTAAGAGCTAGCGGGGTATAAGAGTAGATTGAGAGGAAGAAGGAGTAGTCTTACGAGAAAGATGTAAATCTCCTCACATAATCACTCATATTATCATAGCATAGCTTAGTAATTAGCATGGTAGAGGAGATGAGCATGCATTGAAGCTTGGCTCTTGGTTGGATTTGCATCACAAAGCCAAGGGTTGTTGGTGTAGGCCTCCCTTCTCACAAGCTTGGAGTAGGTGATAAGATTTCCATTAAAGCTTGAGAAGGAGAGAGAGAGAGAGAGAGAGAGTCTTCTTGCTTCACACATGAGCTAGTGTGATTGTGTGTGTAATAATGCCTTGAGAAATCCAGCCCCCTCTCTCTCTTGGTCAACCCCTCATGCAATTTACTCTTGCTGACACCCCATTGGACCTCTCCCATCTTAGCCAATGAGAGTTAAGAAGCATAAGTGATAGACTTATGACATGTGTGCCCCTTTCCCTTTTGTGAGAGCTTTAGGTAATTAATTAATGCAACTAAACTCTCATTGGACCCCTCTGTCTCCTGGCCAATAGGAATCAGGCAAGCCATTGAGCTGTTGAATGCTCATTGGACCCCTTGGGAGACTGTCCAATAGTCTTCTAGAGAGGTTAATTCTTATTGGTTATTTTATTAAATGTTTTTAAATGAATTAAACTAGATTTACTCTATCCTAATTCTCATTGGTCCACCTCCATGGCCATCCAATAGGATTTGAGTGTACCTTGTGGGCATCTGGGCTAGGGATCTGACATGTGTCCCTCATTCCCTTTGTGTAAAGGAAGCTTATGAGTGTGTGTATGTGTGTGTGTTTCTCTCTCATCCCCTACTTGCAAGGCTTGCCCCCTCCTTTGTAGGACTCATGAAAACTTTTTGTACACACAAAGCATCCAATTTTTCTAAGCTTAACCATTGGACACAACCTTTGATTTTTGGAACCTTAGCATTTTGGAAGTCTTAAGGGGCCTGAACCTTAGGGTCTTTAAAACCCATTGTTGCACATTGCTCTTTTGTAGATGGGCCCCCCTTTCGATCCCTATTTTCCCTCCTTTGGATCCATACTATGGTCGGTCTACCAGCTTAACCAATATTCTAGCATTTTCTGGTGGGTATGGAAGGTCCTAAAAGTAAGTGGTCAAACTTGTGCTCTTTTATAAAATATAAAGAGAAAATCTCTTATAAATTCAAAGAAATTTTCTCTAAATATTTGAGTAAAAACCAATCCTTTGTCTCTCTAGTGGTTGTCAGTTTCTCCCCCCCCCCTCCTAAAAAGGGGTCCCTCCAAAAACGTGCTGATCATTCTCTCCCTCTCTCTCTATGGTACCATCTCTCACTTCTCTTCACTTCACCTTGCAAGACTTCCTTCTCTTTCCTTCCTTTCAGTTTTCCCTCCCAAAAGCTCTGCAAAACAGAAGTTTAAACCTCCTTTCCCTCCTCAAGATTACTGCATTCTCCTCAAGCTGAAGTTCTCCATTTCTCCATGAGCCTCACTAAACACCTTTACGTAAAGCTGAAGATTTGCTGTATATTCTTCTGCTAGATCATCCCTCTTTCTTTCCTCTCAATAGGTTTCTTGCTCCTTCTCCATTGTGATTCCTAGAGAGGATCTACTTTCCTCTCAAGCTTTGCAACATTATCTTCCCTATTAAGCCAACATGCAGGTGGAGCAGTATAGTAGTAAGTGGCATCCTTCATCTGATGTACCATCAATAATCTTTCTCTATACAACTGAGAACATGGATCTGCAATCTCTAATCATAAGTGTTTGTCTGCAGGTTGTGCCACTATTCTCCATGGCATCATCAGGTACTCGACGACCTATGAGTATCATTGACTCCATTTCATGCAGCAATGTACAAGATGACAGTGGATGTTGGGTGACAATGGAGTTTAAATGATTGATGTGGGTGTCAATGCAGCCCAACTCAAGAGGTGCACACAAGGTCTCAAAGAGACACATGGCTTCTCGAGCACACCATTGTAAGGGAAGGATCATGGACTTCAAGCAAACCCATGACGGCAAGCATCTTGCAAAGGTGCGACATGTGTATGTTGCTTCATAACTAAAGCTAGAGACAACAATGGCTCCATCGTGGTTTCTTGCAAAGTGTAATTTTCACTCCTTTTTCAAGTTTTTAGATTGTATATTTTGTATTTCTGTTGTATATATTGCTTTGATGTCTATAAGGCTTTCATTGCTTGTTCATGTTTGAAGATGTATTCCCATCTGATTTTGCAGAGTGGGAGCCAATAGAGTCCTTCACAGGAACTTTTGAGGCCATCCATGTTGACCTTGGCAAGCTGCTCTATGCTCGTTGTCCATCCACGGAGCTTGTCTCACGGACTATTTTTTTTACAACCATACTTATGTAACGCCTAGGCAAACTGGGTATGGTAATCTTTCTCCGGTTCATCCACCAACCTTGCAGAGCATGGAATGGCCTAAGTTTGATAGTGCCTTGATCACAACAACCAAAAGGAGAATCGAGGTGGATGTGTATTCAGCAATGAAGTGCACCTATGGTTCCCATAAATCTTCCTTAACTTGGTTTATGTCCCTCCATGTGTTCGTGTTTATCTTTTGCCTACAGAGTGTTCACAGGACACCAACAATGTGGACTTGCAAAGGGGGAAATGCGATCAACAGTTTCCTTGAAAATGGATGGGAGACTAAAGTGGGCAACCACCAGGGAGATACAATCAAGCGCTCTGTAGTTGCTGAGAATGTGGTGTGCAGATACCATATTGTGAAGCAAAGCTTGTCAATTGTCTTTCCCTATAGAAGATGGAAGCTAACAAAGGGAGAATGGGAGGCACTAGTACGTTTGGGCTTGAGATAATCTTCTAAAATGTGCAAACAAGAAATGAACTTTAAGTTGTGAGTTTTGACTTATATAGTACTTAAACTTTTGAAAATAGATAGAACTTGAGCCATGGGTCTAATAATTGTCGCCTTTACAAATCACTTTGCATGACAATGCATGTTTACAATAGAAATGGTTAGTGTCAAGAGGAAATTAAATTTTCACCCAACGCTTGCCATCACGCCGCCTTGTCTCCAACCATCATCGGAATCGATCTTTTGCACTCGAAGCATGATATGATTGTGATCGCCTCAAGCTAACCACTTTTTCTATTCTACATTTTAAACTTCTTTGTTCTCTTGTATTCTTTCTCTCTCTCCCTGTAAATTCTTTCTCTCTCTCCTTGCTAAAACTCTGTAGAACCAATTGAACATCTCATGAAGGGAATTGCTCTTTTTTCTTCCACCTCCATGTCGTGTATTTTAAAATACACTGTTTTTGCTTGATAGTGTGAGCGCTCCATCCCTTGGCTGCTCCAAATGCCTAATGAACCATAAGTGTTGAGGAAAAAAGAACTATGTGCAAAAAGAATGTGCTGAAAAAAAAACAAACTTTAGTTTCCCATACTGATGTATTTTGATTGAAAACATCAAATGTTCAACACACCATGTAATGTGTTATGTGTGTTTCCTCCCAAGAATCCACCATTTATGCTGTAAAACTATTGATTACAAACTTTAGGGTGGATATCTCATCATCGGTTAGCTTTGCCTTTCGAGAAGATGAAAAATACCATCAGTAGACTGCCACACACGAGCACGCTTAATTCCTAGGGCTGCTTCATTACCTTTGTAGGTGGTGATGTCACACACCTTTTTCCACAACTGAAACTCATTGGGACTTTGGGAGTCTGAATAGTTTGAAAGAAAATGCATAGCTTTACTACCACCCATACAAACTTTATTAGGGAGATTTTGTGTACTTCCAAACGCCTGCTTGTCTTTTGATAGCTCAACTGCACCCCCATGTAGACCAATGCTCGATAGAATAGATTCTAGCCTTCTTGTATACACTCTTCTCTTCTTTCTGTAGGCTCCATATTCCAAGTGTAATTAATATGGAGCATAAGCAACTTGTCAAGAATTCATAGACGGGTGTGAAGGGTACACACATGCACATTTATAAGTGGTATTGAAAGAATAGGATCCCAATTTGGATCATTCATGTTTTGATTAGGGGGTACTTGCTGGTCACAACTGAGGATACCTTGAAACCATTGTTGTAGTGCTTTACCCACTGCTTGTGTAGTGGGTAGACCTTTTGCAGAGTTGACTGTAACTTTGCCTCCCTTACTCTTACCACCTTTCAACTTGTTGGCATGTGCACCCTTGCCATCAGTTCCCATTGAGGCTTTACTGTGGTAGCAATAAATGCATGGAAAAGGGTCATTGCACCTTGCTTGCACCCTAACATACACTTGAGTGTTTTCAAGTCTCCTGCCAAATGCCACTCAACTTGGAACGTTCCAAGACCTGAAACATGCAATCTTTGTTCTTCTTGTTGTTGTCGAATGACATCAATGATTGTTGTGTGATTGAAATACCATTTGAGAGTCTCATGTGTCTCATGTGGGAGATGAAAAGCTGCCAGCCCACCAAAATATTTTTCTCCGATTGAACACCTAAACAAGTGTTTCCCTTCTCATTGGCATTTAACTCCACATCGACACCCACGAAGGCCCTGCTCATCAACGTAACACTTACCCTTTCAAGCCGTTGACCTTTAACAACTTGGCACTCATCAAGATTCATAACAAATATCACTTTCCCATCACACTCTTCTTGTGTCAACCCATAAAATCTTATCATTGACTCTTGGAGCTTCAGCAAGTCAACATACACATTGTTGAACTCGTTGTAGCGGAATAATTTGTTGTCTTATAATGGCATGTCATCCTTCACATATTGAAATCCGATCAACAAGCTTGCAACATCATTATTGGTGCATTTTTTTGGTACACTAACACTGTAAGGCGTTGGCAGGAACCGAAACAACCCTTTTGTCCCGTGACCGAGTGTGACACTTTTATACAAAGCTTCATAGGCCTTGAAACTTATTCTTGCACTGTCACACACCTACACATCTCTTGAGGCGACACAATGCTCTTTAGCTCACTGAAATACTTATGACGCAAAACACTAGCAATGCCATCATTGGATGGATCATCTAGTAGCTCAATCAATTCTTTTGGCTTGATGATATGTTGTAGCAGAGCACATCCGGTTGTTTGAGCATCGGGATTAATTCCCATCATCATTCGAGCCAAGTTTCTGCATATTGAATTACCGTACACAAACCTGTAGAACATATAGGAAATCAGAATCTTGCATCAGTATTCTTACCGAGTTTGATGGACACATTTCTTTTGAGCTCCACCACTTAAGGATAGCAAGGACATTGCTTGTCTCTTGTGCTTACAAATGTGGTAGCCAAGGGGAATGTGTGTGAGATGATCGATTCGGCGATGCATATTGAGTGAAGTGTATTGTAGTTGAACATAATTGTCTAGTCGACGCTCCTGCTCTTTTTTGTCTTGCTGTACTTTTTCATTGAGATTCGCCATCTCATCATTCAGTTGCTTTATCTTCTTGTTGGCTTCCTCTCTAACTTGCTATAGATCTTTTGCAGACTTCTCTTGTAGTGATGAATAGGCAGCCAAGAGATGTTTACTTGCTTCCCTTTCATTGATAAAAGCTGAATACAATCTCCATTAAAACGCAGAAGCTCAGTGACATTACGAAAGGGTAGTGGTGGATTAGTTGTTGGATCACTTGGGTAAATGTGTCCATCAACCTATAAGTTGATTGCCTTGCACCCAATGCTTTGTAGCTGATCTATAGCATTAAGATTCGATGTGCCAAGTCGCATAGTAGCATACTCCTTCTCCAAATCAGCATTTAATCGATATTGTTTTGGCATGTTAGTAATGTCTTGCAGTGGAGGGAGATTGAATGACATGTTTGTTAGCTAATCAAGAAAAATAGTGCGAGAATGTGTAATGGTGATTGCTGCAAGCAGGAAAATATGGCTATGGAGAAAAAAATGGAAGGTACTCAGAGATAGTAGAGAAGGATTATGTTGTGGAGGGAAGAAGGAGAGGGAGTGTAGCTCAATCTCTTTTGAATTCAAAATATTGATCATGAGGGCTTTAGAGAGAGAAATGCAGTTGCACACAAAGGTAATGGAGTTCTCCATTGATCTCATTTGAAGCTGGAGTAGGAGGAGAGAGAGAGAGAGAGAGAGAGAGAGAGAGGGAGAGAGAGAGAGAAAGAAAGACATAAAGGAAGAGAGTGAGAGAGAGAGTAGATCTACAGCCTTGGAGGATCTGCACTTTCTGTCAGATGTAGGCAGCATAGAATGTCCTCTTGATGATTGGGAGGTGGAAGTGACAAGAGAGAAAAGGGGGGGAAAGAGAAAGAGTTGGCTCACGTTTTAGAGAGAGAATGCAGTGAGAGAATATGCAAAATCTACTTTTTTGGCAGGGGGCTGAAAAGTGCTTCTTTTAATGAGAACTAAGTAAGAGAGAGTGTTTTATATGTTAGAGAGAGAGAGGAGAGAGATGGGGAAAGACATTTTAAAATTTAGTTACCCACCTCTCTTTTGTGTTAAAGTAGCCTATTTTCAAAATACAAAATATACAAATGGTATTTTTAAAAATCTCAGCGTAGGCCTTTTTGCCCTCTCTTTTACGCTTGGTCAAACTTGACTTAAGCTTTAAGCATTTCCTTAAACTGCCAAATAAAGAGGCCCTCCTATACCCCATTCTCTTCCTAATGAATGATCAATTTAACATGAGAAAATAATTTAGGAGAATTAGATATTAGTTATTATGACATTACTTACCTCTCTCTTGAAATCATAGTCATCCTCGACTATGGGGTAGAGAAGATAAAGCCTATTCATTAATCCTTTTCCTAGCGGGTAGAGGATCCCTATCTTACCCTAAGACATTGTTCTAGAATGGATGACTAATCCATTTGGCACTTGAGAGCCTAAGCTGCCATTTGGCGCTTGAGAGCCTAAGCTGTCACAAGCATGTCTGCACATTAGTCCTATCAATCTTCCATAGTAGAGTGATAGGCTCTACTTGGTGTTTGGGAGACGTCGTCTCCGCAAACTTGATTCTAAGCATGCATACTACTTCACATTTGTGCACAATAAAGAAAAAGAGAGTCTTATAAGACAAAAAATTTGTTTATTTTAAACATTTGTACATTTGCTTACTCTAGGGAAGCATTGTAAGCATTGACAAGGTTTAGGTTATCCTTCAATTGTATGCCTTGCATCCATCTAGCATCTTCAAAAGGATACTTTTTAAACTTAATAAGATATTGTCAAATAATCTTACCGCCTCTTAATACCTTGTTTTCATGTCAAAGAATGGACTCGGACTGCAACACCTCTTCTTGGTCCTCGATCTTTGGTGGGTCTTCAATAGTTGGTTCTTGAGGTGGCTCTCCTTTGTAAGGCTTTAGTAGGCTCACATGGAAACATTGTGTATGAGCCAATGGCTGGGCAACTTGAGTTGATAGGTCATCTCATTGATTGGCCTAAGAATCTGGAAGGGACCATAGTACCTTTTTGCTAACTTAGCATAATACTTTTGGTGTCCCGTAGGATTATTTTCCGTGGTGTGCCTTAATCAAGCCTCACTACAAGAGGCTATTCATATTAGCGACGCTCACACAACGACGCTAAAAAAAATATTTCCCGGCGTCGCTATGAGCGTCGCAAATTTCTTTGTAAATTTGCGACGCTCATAGCGACGCCGGCTGGGCTAAAAAAATAACCGAGCGCGCCCAAAAACTCTGATCTCAGATCTGAGTTTTTCGGCGCCCTCAAGCAAGGAGCAGGTAACGCTCTCCCTCTCTCTCTCTCTCTCTCTCTCTCTCTTTCTTCTCCACACACACACACACACACACACACACACACACACACACACACACACACATGAGGAGAGGAAGGAGAGCCAGGTATGCTCCTTCCCTCTCCTCATTCTCATGTTCCCTTCCCCTCTTTCTCTCTCCCTCTCTCTCTCTCTCTCACACACACACATACACACACACACATAGTGTTTTTGAGAGAGAGAGAGAGAGAGAGAGAGAGAGAGAGAGAGAGAGAGAGAGAGAGAGAGTACAAACATAAACAAAAACGCACACACACATACATAAACAAAGAATGCACACACACATTGAGAGAGGAAAAGAGAGAGAGAGAGAGAGAGCATGCATAAACAAAAAAACGCACGCATTGAGAGAGGAAAAGAGAGAGAGAACATGCATAAACAAAAAACGCACACATTGAGAGAGGGAAAGAGAGAGAAAACATGCATACGATCCAAAAAAACGCACACACATTGAGAGAGAAAGAGAGAGAAACTAATTTAACGTCGTAGGAAACTAATTAAAATTAAAAGACCTAAAGATCTAGCCGACGAGGAGTTGAACTCAAGACCTATTATTCAAGAGGGAAATGGCATAATCAATCTATCATACTTGGCATGGGTGATAGAAAGGTTATACCATTTATCTCTTTTTATTGGCACACACATCCACACACGCGCACACACACAAGAAGAGAGTTATATCGTCGTAGGAAACTATCCAAAAAGACGTTAAAGATTAGGTTAGATGTAGACTTACGTTAAATTAGATTTAGGTTTATTTAAGTTAAATTAGATTAGATTTAGGTTTATTTTTAATTAGATTTACGTTTATTTACGCTAGATTTAGATTTACGTTATATTAGATTAGATTTAGGTCTCCATAGACTGCGATGCCTGCATGAAGCGGGTGAAGAAAGCCCTCAATGGAATATAGGGTATTGCTGCCTTCACTCATGGTGGGCTCCGTCGATCCAAAAGTACTGGTGAAATGTCTTCAGAAGATAGGGAAGAAGGTGGATCTTCAGGGCGGCAAGAGTCACTACATCCCCGACAACCTCTAGTCATTCAACAACAACTTCAAAGTTAGTAACAAGAGCAAGAACGGTCTAAAGGGCCAATTGCTGTCATCAGATGTGGATGGAGATGAGGCAGCGTCACCGCCGGAAGTTAACCCTCACATCTTTAGTGATGAGAATGCCAACTCTTGCCGAGTTATGTGAAAAATTATGTGTTAAATCAGTTTTAAGGTTCTTATAATCCCTGTTAGTTTAGTTCTTTGTTTTTAATATAACATAATTTACGTTAGATTTAGATTTATGTTATATTAGATTAGACTTAGGTTTATTTAGGTTTACCCACACACACACACACACACACACACAAGAAGAAGAGAGTTTTAACGTCGTAGGAAACTATCCCAAAAGACGTTAAAGATTAGGTTAGATGTAGACTTACGTTAAATTAGATTTAGGTTTATTTTTAGTTAGATTTACGTTTATTTTGATTTACGCTTATTTACGTTAGATCGAGTCCATGCAAGAATTACTTACGGTTTAGGGTTTAGAGTTAGACGAACAATGAAAAGATCTACTGTGAAAAGATGTTCAGATGTTGTGAAGTGCTACAGCTAGAGAAGAGGCAAAGGGGTTTTGTCCACTACATGCAGTATCATGTAGACGTGGGTCTGTAGATTTCTTGTACCCACAAATATAGGTATTGACCAATAAAGACGAGATTATAACCCGGTGGTTCTGATCTCCGTGCACCTCTAGACCGAGGTGTGCGGGGATTGGACATGACTAGAGAATGTGAGGTAAAGAGAGAGAGAGAGAGAGAGAGAGAGAGAGAGAGAGAGAGAGAGAGAGAGAGAGAGATAAGACGAAGAATGCCAATAGAATATTAAATTTGTTGTCCAGTAGTGACGAGGATGTGGGACCGTCCAACCGAAACACCTATCTCTCAACAAGGGTCTTATGTCCTTGTAATCAATGCAAGCATGCTGTGTGATGGACAAGACGTGTTTCTTTGCAGCACTTTCGCGAATTTGGCGAGTTCGATCCATCTATTATAGATCGAGTTGTTGCCAATTATAACTCGTCGGACTCTGACGCTGGCCAACAAGCAGCAATCTTGCAACCCAATAGACGTGTTCGCAGGCGCTTTGGTCAAGCAGCATATGTGAGGCCACAAGATGTAGCCTCTGACATCTCGGGGGATGATCATGTAGAGCACATTCCCAACGAGGCAATGTTTGAGCCCGAGATTGATGAAATGATCGAGACGATCATGGATTCAGAAAGGCTTATCTATGATGATATGAAAAGTGAAGCCGATACGCCATTGTATAATGGAGCACGTATGTCTAGATTGAAAGCACTCCTGGTTCTTCTCAACATGCAGGCAAAGTTTGGATGGAGTGACACTAGCGTCACAACGCTTTTCAGGTGATCTATTACAATTAGTTTACTTTAATAAAACTCTAAATGTATAATGATCTGATAGATTTTTACACGACTGTATCGTATTTTTATGTTGTGTAGATTGCTTAAAGAGCACATACTACCAGCTGACAATGTGATGCCAGATTCCCGAGATGAAGCAAGAAAGATTTTGCGAAACTTGGGGATGGATTACAATTCTATCCACGCTTGTCCTAATGACTGCATTCTTTTCAGAGGGGAATACATAGACATGGAGAAGTGTCCGAAATGTGATTCCGAAAGATATCGAGTAGATCTCCATGGGACAAAAATTCCACAAAAGGTTTTGCGACATTTTCCTCTGCTTCCTCGCATCAAGCATTTCTTCGAATGTAAGTCCATGGCCGCCCTAGCATCATGGCATGAGGAGAATAAATCTTCGGATGGTGTGCTACGAATTCCTGCAGATTGCGCAGCCTGGAAACATATAGATGGAACATGGTCGGATTTTGCCATGGAAGCTCGAAATTTGCGCTTAGGCCTGGCTATGGATGGCGTAAATCCATTTGGTCAAAGATCAACATCTTACAGTGTATGGCCCGTTGTCATCGTCAACTACAACATTCCCCCGTGGTTGACTACGAAGAAGGGGCACCTATGGCTAAGCTTGATTGTGCCAGGGCGATATAAAGTGGGGAATATGGATGTGTATCTTCGTCCACTATTGGAAGAGCTACAACAATTGTGGATTGGCATAGAGGTGGTGGATATGAGCCGACACACAGGACGACGGAATGCTTTGATCAGAGGCATTCTAATGTGGACCATGCATGACTATCCCGGGCTAACAGAATGCTCAGGTGATCTATTGACACTCCTCACTCAGACACTGTAAATCTTGTTTTTTCCCATAGTTGATCTATTATCATGTGTATACATGCAGGGCTTCAAACAAGAGGATACAGAGCATGTGTCACATGTGGACCTAGACTGAATGCACGTAGGCACCCTCACTGAAGAAGCAAATCTACGAAGGTCATCAAGCGTATCTTCCAGAGAATCATGTGTTACGCGACGGCTTTTTGGGAAGAGAGCCACCAAGGATGTCTGCACAAGCATGGTTAGAGCAGAAGGAGATGTGCGATGACGGATTGCCTCCAGGGATGAAGAGACTATCTCTATGGTACGAGTTACCATACTGGCCCCGACTCATGATCAATCACTTGCTCGATCCAATGCACATATTCAAGAATGTGGGTAATCTACTATGGGACCATCTGACCGGCAAGAAAGATACTTTGGGAGCCAGAGTTGACCTTAGAAATGTGGATCGTATGGAGCAATATTGGCCGCAAACAGCGTCTGATGGATCGATAAAACTCCCTAAAGCACCATGGATTTTCACAGGAGCCCAAGAACGCAAAGTAAAAGAGACCATTCGATCTTTGCGGACCCCCACTGGCGTAATGCACTCGCTCCGAACGTGTTTTACTAAAGAAGGAAAGCTTACCGGTTTGAAGTCACACGATTGGCATAAAATGTGTCAGGTACGTTCATAGTGGACTTTAATATCATTGCTGCACATACTTTACAGTTTATTTTACCAGTTGTCATTGAGGGATGTTTGTCTCTTGACATCCGTAACACAATCTACAAACTTGCAAAGCTGGTGCAATGGATCTCACAAAAAGAGATCAACGTAGACTCCATACCATTCGCCACACTAAATGCTGCGGAGCTTGTGTGCATGTTTGAGAAACATTTTCCTACTACCATGCTAACCATTCAGGTGCATCTTCTTGTTCACATAGTTGATGAGGTGGAAATAGCTGGCACAGTTCATTCCAGATGGATGTTCTTCTTAGAACGTTTCATGAAAACGCTTAAGGGATATGTGCGTCAAAAGGCACGTCCGGAGGGTAGCATGGTAGAAGGTTGGTTGGTATCAGAGTCCCTAGTGTACATTGGAGAGTGGCTAGACGGACTTGATAAAGCCCGGGACACGCTATGGCGAACCATAGATGATGAGCGCATATCTGGGATTGTCATGTGCAATCTCGGTGTTGAGAAGAAGATGACGGAAGATCTAGAGGCTAAAATCAACCGATTTTGCATGCTTCACAATCCAGTGATGCAAAAGTGGATTTCACAATATGAGGATGCAAAGCAAGAGCGACAAAGGGCACGAATCGAGTGGAGACGGGGAAGACGACCACCGATGCACTATCCGACGGTTCTGGAGAGCCTACCAACCTTCATGAGCTTAAGATGGTTGCACAACCAATTGAAAAGCGCACAACAATGCGGTGACGAAGTGACTGAGGAAGAGTGGGAGTACTCTCGAGGTTGCGCGACCAAGGTACGTTTGCAATGTACGACTAGCAAGTGACTTTATTTATAAACATTTGAACGGCCACTCATAATCTTTGTTCGTTGTAGTATAAGTCATACACAGCAGCATGGTGTACAGGTCGACATTTTAGGGTGGAACGAATCGACAAAAAGCGTTTTACTCAAGATTGTGAAATCATGGCAAAATTTGAACAGTCTAGTCGACGACGTTCCTCTGATGCAGATCCTTTGGTGGCGGAACTCACTTACTTTGGCACGCTGCAAGAGATTTTGAGGATCGATTACAAAGGATTTTTTGTCGACTTGTTCGACGTGCAATGGTTCAAGATAATCATGGAGGGTTGCAACGCTACTGTGCGTAGAGGAGAGTGGTTTTCTTGAGGTGGATTCTACTAAGAAATGGACTGACCTAAGAGACACTTTCGTACTACCTGAGCATTGTGAACAAGTAAGTATGTAAATAGTTAACATCCCCCTTTTACAAGTTATGTGCTTGCAAGCTCTCATGTAAGTTATGTGGCTCTGGCAGGTAATATTTCATCCTACAAAGTCTACATCAAACTGGTGGTACGTCATAGAGGTAGCCCCTCGTAGTGCAAGGACGTATGAAGGCTACCATGTGCCAATCACAACGGCATCAATGGAAGAGATCAGAGAAGATGCTCAATCAGAAGCCGCTGCAGTGGTGCCAGACGAGCATCAAGATGCTACTACTCTATATGGGGTGCATGCAGAGGAGCTACAAAATGAAACAGAGGATATGTGTTTAAACGGAGAGCTCTATATAGATATAGGAAGTTATGCTGAGTTATGCGAGGATGAGAGAGACATCTCTTAAAGTCACAAATATTGTATTTGAACAATTTTGCTCCGTGTTGTAAAATCTCTGGCTCTCTAAGTACCTTCCATGGTGTATAACGCTCTTCTCTACTCGCACTCACATCTTTTGATTGAAAATTCTCAGTTTTCGACTTGCCTCTTCTATCACTCAATTCATTGCGTCATTGTATTTATATGCGTCATTACGTCATTGTATTTAATGGTCTTTGCGTCATTGTCTACTCTATTCATTCAATATTAAGTTTAAATATTCGTGTGTTTAATGCAAGTATGGATGATGAGGAGTTTCTTTCTTCTTTGTCACCGCAGCAGAGACAGTGGTACGTGGAGTGTCATCGCTCTGGCGCATCATCGCGCGTTCCTACTCCATCCGCATCTCCCTCTCTTTCGGAGCATTCTGCGCGCTCCGAAGCTTCGGCTTCGACGAGACGAGCTTCACACTCGTCTAGACACCGGCGCTCTAGTGGTGGCGGTGGCGGTTGTTGTGGGGATTCAGCCACCGATGCCTCCACACCGCCTCGTGTTCGACGAGGCTCTTTACCCTCCCCTTCTTTGCCCACCCCCACACCAGCCACAGCATCGCCATCTACGCCAGGTTTTGCACGGCTGACTGTTCCTAGCAGCTACACACCTCTACCTACTCCGCCAGGAGCCACCCCACTCGACACTCCTCGCTTCGGGGCCCAGACGCCGGTGGAGACACCTGACGTCCGTACCCCCATCGACACGCCGCTAGAGACCCCTGTTGGGACACCTAGGTTCACGCGTCACCGGCCAAAGGGCTTGTCTTACTCCGTCGACTTCAGCGGCGGCATCATCATGGATGATGACGGCAAGAAGGTGATCTCGCGCATGCGTGGTCTTTGCTCTCAGTTGTTTACACACTACATACTAAACAAATGGAGTGAAGTACCAAGTGATTTAAAAAACAGCGTCATCAGCATACTTCATGATGAGCTTCCCGTTCCAACACGGGATCAACGCTTCAATGAAGACCTGATGAAGATTCGAATGCGCGAATACTGCAAACACAAGCGTTCCGAAGTGCAAAAAGCAATCAAGAATGGGTGGAACAGGCCAGATTGGCTGGCCAAAGAAGATTGGAAGAATGCAAAGAAAGCAGCGCGCGAGAATCCCGATAAGTGGAAGCAACAAAAGGATGCAGCCAGAGCGCGAGTAGAGGCAGGGAGCTCGCACCACTTGGGGAGCGGTGGATGGACATCATTTGAGGCCGATTTTGTAAGTGTTTTCGCATTGCTCTTTATGTTCAATAGTTTAGGGTTTATGAGTTTTTTAATTCTAATATAATGAAATCTTTGTATGTTTTGACAGTGGTCGATGACAGGACGTGATCCCACACCGTACGAGCGTGAGTACGCAGGCAGGAAGGGCTTAAACGCCCTGATGGACATTCTCAGTTCTCGCGGCGGCATGGTTAGTATTAGGGTTTACTCTTTTCTATTTTTTGTATTGTTTTATAAATGTTGTTATATGTTTATACTTACTAAAAGCTGTCTTATTGTCTTTTTTTGCAGAATCCGACAGATACGCCGCTTGGACGCGATGAGACGTCTGACTAGACGACATCAGTTTAGCCGTAGCTAGATAGCATTAGTTTAGGGTTTCTCATAGCTTATGTATCATGAGACGGATTTTATACGTCTTTTTGAACCATGTATATTATTACATTTGTCACCGCAGTTCCTTTTGCCAATCAATTCTTTATGCCTATGATGTTCAATTCTTTATGCCTATGATGTTGTACAATTGTCATTATTACATTTGCGAATCAATTCATTTTGCCTATGATGTGTACAATTGTCAATTTTGCAAACAATGCGTCTTGTGGGTGACTATTTTGGGTCTATTATCTACCCTTGCACTTTTTTTAAAAAGTGAATCAAGTGCAATATGGTTGATGGGTGGCAGGGCATTCAATGCCCTGTCACCAAAAAAATTTTCTCTCGGGCGTCGCTATAACCGTCGTTATTTATGGCTCTGTAGCGTCGCTATAGTCTTCTGTGTAAACGTCGCTATAACCGTCGCTATGAGCGTCGCTATATAGAGACGCTCATAGCGACGCTTATAGCGACGCATATAGCGACGCTCTCATAGCGACGCTCGTAGCGACGGTTTTAGCGACGCCGGGGGTTATAAAAACCCAGTGTATTTCCGTCGCTAACAGCGTCACAAGAGCACACAACCTCTTGTAGTTCCTTGGGAAATTTATGTAAGACCCAATCATTTTCTTTAAAGGCTTGTCTCTTCTGTGATTATCAGTAGCATCCTTTTGCCTTTGCTGTGAGATAGAGATAGCATCCTTAATCTTTTGGAAATATTCTTGTAGGTTCCGCTATACTCATCTGCAGCGAAGATCTTCCCTTGTACCTTAAGCAGCAGGGGACTTTTAGATCTTCCCTCAATTACCTCAAAAGGTGATTTTCCCATGGAAGTATGTACAGTGTTATTGTAGGCATACTCCACCAAGGGTAAGTACTTCTGCCATTGGGACCTTTGATCTACTTCCGTTACATAGGATTTTAGCAGATCACGAATTTTTAGGTTAGCTATTTCACTTTGGCCATCCGCTTGGGGGTGATATGCCAAAAAGAAGTTTATCCTTGTCCCTAAATTCTCAAAGAGACCCTTCTAGAAGTTACTGGTCATTCTAGGATCTCTATCCGACATATGGACATTGGCAAGCCATGGTACTTGAAGATTTTTGATATGAAGAGGGTTGCCCTTTGATGGGCTTTAATAGTCTTTCTGACAGGTATAAAATGAGCTTGTTTGTTGAACCTGTCTACTATCGTCCATATTCCCGTATTCCCATGGATAGAGAGGAACAATCCAAAGATAAATTCCATGGATATGCTCTCCCATGATGAATTAGGGATTGGCAAAGCTTGAAGCAATCCAGGTTGCTTCCCTCTATTAAACTTCGTCTTTTGGCATACCACACATTTAGAAACAAATGCCTATTTAGGAATTTTGGGGAAAATGCGTAATTATGGGACATATTTGACCCTAGATCCCCTTGAAGTGCCTTCCGTGTCAAACCAAAATAAAACTTCTAATCATGAAGTAGGCTAAGGGGTCAAGATTACATTCTACAATAGAAGAAGACCCATAAGGTAGCAAAATTTGCGATGCACATGATATGTACATTGTGGATGATAGACCAACCAAACTTGAAGCTACTTCATGTAGAAACAAATGACTTTATCAAGTAGCACACTACATGAATTTTCTTTGGGATAATGGCGGTGTTTTAAAGTCTAATGAAGAAAGAAAGGGGAAGAGAAAATGTGGGGGACTTCTTGAAAGGAAGTGATATGCTGGTATCCTTCTTAGAGTACTTACTAGGTGGGCTTGTTAGTGTAATTAGAACCTTTTTGTAAACAAAGAGATCAAACTTATGAAACTCAAACTTGGAGCTTGTGTGGACATGTTACAAAATGAATAAGAGTTAAAAGTCAAGAGTTTGCTTCATACAAATTTTGGTTTTGATATTGAAGCTCATAAGCACACCTACAAAATCTAAGAGAAACTCCAAATTGATAGAGTTTGCTGCTCTCCTCATGTTGAGCTTGAGTTCTAGAAGCAAGCAAGCTAGTCCATTGCCACAACGTACAAATTTGGAAGGCGGTTCTGATATTGAAGCTCACAAGCATACCTAAAGCATAAGAGAAACTCAAACTTGATAGAGTTTGATACTCTCCTCATGCTAAGCTGGAGCTCTAGAAGCAAGCTAGCTAGTCCATTTCAATAACGTACAACCTACAAGAAGAAGGCTATTACCACATGACAAGTGCTTTGACACAGACGGGGGCCTTCACTAAAGGAAATATTGAGAAAATTTTGTAAACCTTGAGCAAGGCTAAAAATTTTGTAAACCACCCAAGCTCTCTAGTTTCTCTAGAGTTGCAAGGGCATGCTCTAGTTGTAGAAGCAAGTAGCCAATTGCAATGGTTTAAAGGTTACTAGAAAAAAAATTGGCACCACATAATCACTGTGTCCACACAAAAGGATCGGCTTGACTTGAAAGGGAGACTTGAGAAACAATGTAGCCTTGGTCTTGCTTCAAATAGGCTAGCTAAAAGTGAACATTGAGCACCCAAGCTCTCGTCTTGTAGAGTGGCACGTGCATGTTTGGCCACGAGGACTCTAGAAAAAGAAAGCCAAAGGGAATTGCAAGGGTTTAAGCATGCTGCAAATACATTACAAGAGTATGTGAATATGTATTTGGAGCAAGACCTTACAAGAGTATTTGAGACTATTAATTCAGAGCAAGACATTTAAGTAATTGAGTATTACTTGGGCTAGACTGCCTCGAACTTAAGAGCGAGCTTGAGAGCTGACTCTAGAAAGAACTCCATGATCCTAGCCCAAGTAATTGAGTATTACTTGGGCTAGGCTGCCTCGAACTTAAGAGCGAGCTTGAGAGCTGACTCTAGAAAGAACTCCATTATCCTAGCCCAAGTAACTGAGTATTACTTGGGCTAGGCTCGAACTTAAGAGCAAGCTTGAGAAACGACTCTAGAAAGAACTCCATGAGGGCACCAAAAAGAAACCCAAAAACAATTGTTAGATTAGATAAATCCAAAACTTCACGCCGCCATGAGGGCACAGGCAAAATTCGAATTTTGAATTTGACAGAAAAATTCAAAACTGACGGCACGTCACCATCAACTGTACCGTGTAGACAGGAGGAGGAATCTGCAGCGAGGAATGGGCCCTGATGACCTTGCTTTGGTCCCGTGACCCTGTTGTTATGGCATGACTATTACACACAGAGGTTTGGAGCAAGATCATTTTTTAATAGGAAGCGAGCTTTCTCAGGTTCCATGGATTGAGGGAGACTAAGGGTGGATTGGTGGAGAAGGCGCAGGTTGACTGACGGAGGTAAGTTAAAAGTCGATTTTGACTCATTGTCTGTTCAAATGTCTGCAGACTCGACATATTCTTAGATTTTGTTGGTGCAACAGTATCTCGAAGAACAGCTCGACACCTTGAGTCGGCATTTGATCCAGGGAGATTTCTGAAGCTCGCAACCTAGCTAGGTATGAATCGGACTGCAGGAGGCCGAATCTCAATACTGCTGATGTCCGTGGGTTTGCAAGCTCGAGAGATTTCTGAACCTCGGGCTTTTGTTGGTGCAATAGTTTCTCAAAGACGACCTCAACACCTTGAGTCAGCATTTGCTCTAGAGATATTTTTGAAGCTCGCAACATAGCTAGGTATGAACGCGGTTGCAGGCCGATATCTCCATATTGCTGATATCTGTGGGTTTGCAGGCTCAAGAGATTTCTGAAGCTCGTAATAACCTAGGAAGGTTATGTAGATGTCTATAGGATTTTCACACTCAAGAGATTCCTATAGCTTGCAACATGAACCGGACTGCAGCATACCTTGAACACAATCTTGCAAAGTAGCAGTATGCTACTTTGCAAACCTAGCAGTATGCTAGGTTTGCATTTCCTATTTGCTAGTGCATCTCTCAGCCTCAACCACACAATTTGATTTTGCCAACACGCTATCGTCTTCTTCCTTGGAAGCTTGGTGGGATCTCTTTATCACTGCCAAGTCTATGAGTATGGCAACTACACACTCTATTTTTGTCTTTCCTAAATGGGTTTGGGATCTAGCTTGGGAGTGGCTAATTGATCTACCAGATTTGGTGTTATGCGGGTCTAGCCCTTTGAAGTTTGGATAAGGCTAGCACTTATAGACGCTACTAATCGGCTATGCCTTGTTGGGTGGAAGGCATTTGTATTCCTTGAATGAAGGATAGAGTAGGAGTTGTATGGTAGCTACAACTGAGCATGTTGCATGTAACTGCAAGCTCATCAAAGGTTGCGAGCTGAGCGCTTTTGGTTGTCAATAGGCAAGAATGAGGTGTATAAGCGACATTAATTAGGGTAGAATTAGTATATTTTCTATACATTAAAGAAACCAAATTTCATGAGTATTTGAAGTAAGTCGCTCTAAATGTCTAAATCATACTCTAGTTGGGGAGCCTATTAGTGGAGAGAACCTATTAATGGGGAGCATACTCTATATCTAGTTGGGGAGTCTATTCATGGGGAGATCACCATGGGGCTTACACCTAATTTTGAGCCTCCAAGGTGGGGAAAACCGTTAGCTCCGACTATACTAGCCAAGAGACCACCTATAAGAATAGAGGCTCGAACTTAAGTCGAGCCTCTAACTATACTAGCCAAGAGACCACCTATAAGAGTAGAGGCTCGAATATAAGTTCGAGCCTCAAACTATACTAACCAAGAGACCACCTATAAGAATAGAGGCTCAAACTTAAGTTCGAGCCTCCAAATAAATTAGGCAAGAAACCACTTGTAAGGATAGTGGGCAAGAAACTGTTTGCAAGGATGGAGGCTCAAACTTAAGTTCGAGCCTCCGGCAGACAAGAGAACCACTTGTAAGGACCTTTGCCAAGAAACTATTTTTAAGGATGGAGGCTTGAACCCTCTAGCCACACGATGCAAACGATCCTTTATAAGGACACTAGGAAAGAGACAACCTATAAGGATGCTTGGGGGATTGACTTGAAGTTTAAGCCTTTGGCCACACTAGGCAAGTAACTTACGGATGGGGGATCGGACTTAAGCCACACTAGGTGAGAAGTCACTTATAAGGATTGATCCTCCAACTTAAGTTCAAACCTCTGTCCTCATAGGTGGAGGCATGGAGGCTCAAACTCTTATAGTGTAATATCCTAGTGATGTAAGGTGGGTGAAGGCTCAAACTTCCAACCACACTAGATAAGAAACCATCATAATTCTTGAGCTTGATTTCAAGCCTCCAACCACCCTACATGGGCAATACCATGAGTGTTTGGGACTCCACTCCTTTGATGCTATAATTCCTAGGTAGCACAACATGAGACTCTTCCTATTTGGGAATATTTTAGCCTCCAAGTGGAGTAGATGGGGTCTCTAACTTTCATTTAAGTTGTTTTAAAGGTAAGGGTTTTATCCTTAGTATGGGTGACATTCCAACATTAAGCTCTACCTTATTCTATGAATTGTTAGTTAGGTCATAATGCTTTCCATTGCCATAGAGTTTCTAGTCTATCACTATAGCTAGAATAACATATATAGCCTCAACCAAAAAACAACCAACACTTAGATAAATACTTATCAAAGGTATTTGTAAGTTCATAATCATCATTTGGAGGAGACTCAAACTTCTATAGCCAAAATATAAGGCATCATCTTAGATATGTCATAAATGACATAAGAAACTTCCATTTTACAAATTTTCTTTAGCATAATAATCTATTCTCCTAGTTTTTTAATCTTTCCACCAATGCTTATTATTTAAAAAATGGAATTTAGACCATCAAAACCACAAAGTAAATCCTATATTTACAAGTTTGAGCAATTTAAAGAAATTAAGAGTAAATAATATGTATCAAATTTGTAATCTTTCCCCCACAGATCATTGTTTAAAACATGAAAATTTAGATTACCAAATCCAAAGAATATATCCTATATTTACAAGTTGCAAAAATTGAAAGAAATCAAGAGTGAACAACTAGTATTGAATTTCTAATATTCTCACCAATGCTTACTATTTAGAACATGAAATTTAGTTTTCCAAAACCACAAAGTACATCCTACATTTATAAGTCATAACATTTCAAAAAATCAAGAATAAACAATATGTATCAAAAGAGGAAATCCTCCTCATTTAATGATAATTGACAACAATATTGACACTTGAATATGTGCTAAATTTTTTGAATGCTTGTTTCAATATCATAGTGGTTGTCTCTATATAGTCCACTTGTTTGCTCTTTCAAGTGGTATCAAAGAAGCCGATGTGAACAACTTAATTCATGGTTCTCAATTTCAATAAGACTCACAAATTCCCTTGAAAAAGATTCAATTTCCAATCTCATTTCAAAAAATGAGACTTGAATAATTCCCATTTTTCCTAAATTGGTCTTAACATACTCTTGTATGTTTGATTTCATGGTAGGCCAATAGATATATGTTTCAACCCCTTTTAGAGTAGATTGAATCTCTCTATGCCCCTGCATAAGCAGACGCATGAGATTCATACATTACTTTCTCACGTAGTGAGTCAGTAACGCATAGTCTATTGCCATAGAGAAGATAACCATCTTGTAAAGTAAATGGTTCCTCTTTCTTCCCTAGTGCAATGGCTGAAATCACATCTCTAAAATTGGGATCAATAGCATACTCATCTATCATAAAAGATAGATCATTGTGAGTTTCTATGGAAACCGCATTCACTCTCGGCCGTCTTGAGAGTGCATCGGCTACTTCATTATGCTTACCATCAATGTGAGGAATATGAAAATGAAATTGTGAAAGAAAATTTTCCCACCTCATTTGTTTGTCAGAGAGCTTGGTCTGCGTCATGAAGTACTTAAGACTTTGGTGATCTGCCCGTAGAATGAAAGGAGTCCCCAATAGATAGTGCTTCCATGAGTCTAAAGCATGTAGAACTGTGAGGAGTTCCTTGTCATATATGCCTAGAGCTTGCTCAACAAGGTCAAGCCTTTGACTTTCATAGGCTATGGCGTGCCCTTCTTGGAGCAAAACAGCTCAAAGGCAATCACCACAAGCGTCACATTGAACCTCAAATGGCTTTGAGAGATCCGTTTGTGTAAGCACAAGTTGAGAGATAAGCTTTTCTTTAAGCTTTTTGAAAGCATTGTTCTCCTTGGCAGACCATGTATACCTAACATTTTTCTTTGTTAGGTCATGTAATGGTCCCGCAATTTGTGAGAACTTTTCTATGAAGCATCTATAGTATGCACACAAACCTAAAAAGCTTCTTAGTTCATGAAGATTCCTTGGTTTAGGCCATCCTTTTAGTACCTCTAGTTTTGATGGATCCATTTGGATGCCATCTTGAGAGATAATGTGACCTAAATACTGATTTTCTTGTAAGAGAAACTCGCTTTTCTTTTGATTAACATAAAGTTTATTCTGTCTTAAGACTTGAAATATTACCTAGAGGTGTTGCTTGTGTTCCTCTAATGAATTAGAGCAGATGATGATATCATCAAAGAACACTCCAGTAAAGGTTCGGTGAGGCATGAATAGCTTCTCCATCAAGTGGCTAAATATGGCTGGTGCATTGGTCAAGCCAAAAGGCATGACTATATATTCATAAAGACCAAACGTAGTGCGAAATGCGGTCTTTACAATGTCTTGATCAACTATCCTTATTTGATGGTAGCTACTTTTTAGGTCAATTCTACTAAAGTAAGTCGACCCTTATAGCTTATCGAATAGGTCTTCTACCCGTGGAATGGGAAACCTATTTTTTATAGTGATCCTATTTAGTGCTCTATAGTCGACACACATATGATATGTGTCGTCTTTCTTTTGCACTAATAGCATGGGTGAACAAAATGGAGATGAGCTAGGCCTAACCATGCCCTTCTCAACTAAATCATGCACTTGCCGCATAATCTCCTCTTGTTGAGCTTGAGAAACTCTATAAGGAGGTTTATTAGGCGGTGAACTTCCTGGAAGAAGTTTAATTGCATGGTCATCATTGCCTCGTTTAGGAGGTAGTTCACAAGGGATATCGTCAATAAAAACATCTTGAAACCCCTTGAGAAAATTGGATAACTCTAATTCCTTGTGATTGTTTATATTTTCTTTTGCTAAAGCATTAGGTTCATTTTGAGAATCTTTAACAAAAATCATGTACACGGAAATAGAGCTCTTTATTGACTTATTGAAGCTTGCGTATGTACAATGGGTATGGTGTTATCCAACTCCTTACCATCTATGTACATATATTTTTCCCTGTACTTAAAGTAGATTTTTCTTTCAGGAAATTTAACATTGGCAGCCATGCGATCAAACCATGGTGCCCCTAGGATTACATCCTCATGCTTGAGAGGAGAGATAAAGAAGTCCTCTTTGTCCACATAGCTTTAGACATGGAGCCTCAATTTCTTGATTACGGGAATGACTGAAGCTTCTTGCCCCTTGACAGAACCATCTACGGGTAGGACATCTCGCATCTCATAAGCTTGTATGCCTAGCTTGGTGGCCAACTTTGTGGATATGAAATTGTGAGTAGAACTAGGGTCAAACAGAATAAAAGCATCATGTTCTCTTATCTTTCCCCAAGCATGGCATAGAGGAGATCCTTTGTGGTGAGCTTCCTCTTCTTGGATTTTGACCAAGGTAGCTCTAGGAGGCTTATGGCGGGTGTTCTTTTGGGAACAAGCACGGTACACATGCCCTTGCTCGCTGCACTTGAAACAATGGTTATCCTTGCGATAACACTCAATCTCTTCAGGAGAGAGTTTGTTTTTGCCTTTGTAAACTCCCTTCTCCTTAGCTTTGTTGTTATTGGAATTGCCCTTAGGAGACTTTTGGACATTGTCCTTCCCCTTAGGCTAATTAGAACCCTTGTTTTCCATGGGCTTAAGATCTCTCTTAGCCCGTGTTTGGAAATTGATTTGAGAAGCCACCATAGTATGGTGTATGACTGTGGATATGGTGCGTGGCTTTTGGGAGTTAATATACTCCACCATTTCTTTTGTTAAGCCCACACAAAATTGTTGTTTTTTCTCTCCAAAATCCATCTTTTTGAATACAATGGCTTTGAGATGTAAATCCCAAAACTTGTCTACATATTTGTGAATGGATTCGTAGGGAGAGAGCTTCAAGCTTCGCCATTCGGTGAGTACTTTGTCTTTAGCATCAATGGCCAAAAACTGCTTCATGATTGAAGCTCTTAAAGCTTTCCATGCTCGTGGAGCTTCACCGTTGGCCCGTAGGCTAGATCACCATTGCTTGGCTTTCTTCGGAAGATGAAGAATTTGAGGAAGATGAAGAAGAGGGTGACCTCTTTCTTGCCTTGGTTCTCTTTTTTCGCACCATCACTTTCTTCATAAGAAGAAGAGGATGAAGAAGATGGAGAAGAGGGTGACCGCTTTCTTGCCTTTTTCTTCTCTTTCTTTTTGTCATCCCTCTTTTGAATTATGGTGTGGAGAATTGTACAATGGTCTTCTCCGTTTAGGAGGTGATGGAGAGCGTTTTGTCTGCTGTCTTCATGGAGCCATCTCTGTCGAGGTGGCAGGAGATTCACTTCTTTCTTGTTCCTTTGGTGGGGGCTCTTGAATTCTCCTTTGGGAAGGAGATGCATCATCAAGAAGAAAATTTTTGAGCCCTTTGTATGGATCCTCTTCTTCTTCCCGAATCGGAGAGAGGCCTCTTTTGGGAGTCCCACAAGGAGGCTTCCTAGGTACGCTCTCGTCATGGTGGGGAGTTTGGAGAATCCCATGAGCATAAAGCTACCGTTGCACTTCACTTTGGAGGGATGAATTTCCCATGGCTCGTTGAAGCCTAGAAACAAGGTAGTTAACAAGCACAGGGACATCATTAGTAGCCTGCTCATTAGCAAAATCAAAGCTATTAACATTAATTTCACTCTCTTTACTATTGTCAGCCATTCTAACAACTTCTGAGTGTAAACTTTTGAGTGTAAACTTTTTTAGGTGTAGTTTGGCACTTCCAGCTTTACCCCTTTAGAAAAGGACCCAAGCTACTATTCGCATGGCTCGAATACCATTAATTGCAAGGAATAGAAGAGAGGGTTTTCCAACACCAAAACAATGCCGGCTCCTATCAAGCTTGTAATAGATCAATAGTGGTTAAGCCATAGGCAAGCCCCGTAGGACTCCACTATTAATACCATAGCTCTCGACGGTGATGCCTCGTTATCTACATAAAGGCAGGCGCACTGCAAGGCTAAAAAATCCCTATTCTACTTACTCAATTGCAATTAATAATCCCAAAAATTTATAGCTAGCTTGAGGACCTCCCTTATTGAGCAAGAAAAGAGAAACCTTGTGCTCTGATACCAATGTAACATTTAATGGCCTAGTAGCTTGTGTGTAGTGGAAAATAGCATGAACATAGTGAGCATTTCATTAGACTAGATTCTTAATGAGCATAACAAGAGTGCTTGGGTGGAGAGAGCAACAAAAAGAGTAACACCTAGTTGGATAGGCATGAACAATACTTCAAAAGAGAGAGAAATTAAGCTATTGACAACACTTGAGGACTGGATTTATATGGAGCCGGGCCCCCTCCAAAAGGATTTGTATTATAGATTTTCCCCATCAAGGGAGACATTTTACAATACAATTCTTCGTGTTCCTTCAATAACTAGCTACTGCAAAGAAGATGGAAAGAAGGAGCTAGCGGGGTATGAGAGTAGATTGAGAGGAAGAAGGAGCGGTCTTACGAGAAAAATGTACATCTCCTCACATAATCACTCATATTAGCATAGCATAGCTTAGTAATTAGCATGGTAGAGGAGCTGAGCATGCATTGAAGCTTGGCTCTTGGTTGGATTTGTGTCACAAAGCCAAGAGTTGTTGGTGTAGGCCTCCCTTCTCACAACCTTGGATAGGTGATAAGCTTTCCATTAAATCTTGAGAAGGAGAGAGAGAGTCTTCTTGCTTCACACATGAGCTAGTGTGAGTGTGTGTGTAATAATGCCTTGAGAAATTCAGCTCCCCCTCTCTCTCTCTCTTGGTCGACCCCTCATGCAATTTACTCTTGCTGACACCCCATTGGACCTCAATGAGAATTAAGAAGCATAAGTGATAGCCTTATGAAATGTGTCCCCCTTTCCCCTTTTGTGAGAGCTTTAGGTAATTAATTAATGCAGCTAAACTCTCATTGGACCCCTTTGTCTCCTGGCCAATAGGAATCAGGCAAGCCATTAGGCTGTTGAATGCTCATTGGACCCCTTGGGAGACTGTCCAATAGTCTTCTAGAGAGGTTAATTCTTATTGGTTATTTTATTAAGTGTTTTTAAATGAATTAAACTAGATTTACTATAGCCTAGTTTTCATTGGTCCACCTCCATGGCCATCCAATAGGATTTGAGTGTACCTTGTGGGCATCTGGGTTAGGGAGCTGACATGTGTCCCTCATTCCCTTGTGTAAAGGAAGCTTATGAGTGTGTGTGTGTGTGTGTGTGTGTGTTTTTCTCTCTCATCCCCTACTTGCAAGGCTAGCCCTCTCCTTTGTAGGACTCATGAAGACTTTTTCTACACACAAAAAGCATCCAATTTTCCTAAGCTTAACCATTGGATGCAACCTTTGATTTTTGGAACCTTAGCATTTTGGAAGTCTTAATGGGGTGAACCTTAGGGTCTTTAAATCCCATTGTTGCACATTGATGTTTTGTAGATGGCACCCCCTTTCGATCCCTATTTTCCCTTCTTTGGATTCCTACTGTGGCCGGGCTGCCAGCTTAACCAATATTCTAGCTTTTTCTCCCCTGGCTTCCCCAAATCAAATGATCAGTTTAACATGAGAAAATCATTTAGAAGAATTAGATATTAGTTATTATGAGCTCTTGTTACGGTAAAAACTTTGGATCCCCCCTTCCCTCGAACTTATGAGCAATCATCCCTCCAAGGTTGGTATGCAATAACCCACCGTCTGGATCACCTAGCTCTCAAGAGACTACCTTATATGTCATCTTCAATGCATAGCATGGGCGTCACTAGCTTTTCATGAAAATCAAATTTTAATACACTGGGTTGAGCTCGTCCGAGTCCCATCCCGTTTTTTAACACATCTTGACCATATATTTATACACATTCTAGCTTGAACACTAGTAATATCCTCCCCTTTGTTTTCAACAACTTACAATATTTTAAGTTTGCCCTTATTTTCATAATTTATTATTATTTTATTCAAATTCTACCGTCTTCATAAGGCAAAAAATACCCATGAGACAAAAACATTACACTCCAATGAATCTGATACAATGTCTAAGAATCCAAAAACTTGATAAAGAAGTATCAAACAAAGGTACTATAGACTCCAAATTTGCTAGGAAGCTAGCTAGAACTGTTTAGGAAAAGAGTGGGGGTTTGGCAATAGTTAATGAGTGCCCATACATTACAATGTGGGTGTTTATATGGGGAGACATAGGGTAAGAGTTAATACACAGACTAGAGAGCTGGTATCTCATTTGCTGAAGGATCCTTTTGAAAGTCCATCATGTGTCGGCATGGTGTTTAGTGATATGTATGCATGCATACATAGAAACATCATGAGATTAGAATCTCACATTGTGTGTGTGTGTGTGTGTGTGTGTGTGTGTGTGTGTGTGTGTGAGAGAGAGAGAGAGAGAGAGAGAGAGAGAGAGAGAGAGAGAGAGAGAGAGATCATACCGTGTTACATGGATACAAGAGACAAAGATCTCCTCTGTTACAGTTTGTGTGCCTGATGCATGATGGGATTACCCAGATGGGCTAGCAAACCTGTGATGAAGTAGGGTTGAGCCGAGAGGTACCCCAAGAGGAGCGTAGGTACAGGGGGAGTCTTAGAATTGCAGAGCCCCAAGAGGGGCACGCTCATTAATACTGGCCAAGAGATAGAATATAACCAACCAAAAATAGAGTTATATTAGAGGTGAGCACCCAAAATTGACTATTATGAGGACAAATAGAGATAGTGGGTTTAATTAATGAGACCCATGTGGCCAAGCACTTGCTTGTGGAGTAAGGCTCACTAGTTACAAATTTTTTGAGAGAGAAAGGGTGTATTTAGAACCCTTTGTTTCTCTTTTATTAGCTCAAATTTTGATGTAGTTACTGGTTTAAAGCTTCCAGAGGGTGAAACTCCTGCATGGATGGATAGATCTTTCAAAAAAGAAGAGGGCCCCTCGATTTTACGTTCCATAGGTGAGCAGGTGTGGAATGTTACCTAGGCATCTCTCTTCCTTTGGTTTCAGCATGTACCAACCCGGCCTCATCAAGTAAATGTAGAGTATGTTCACCCCTCAGATGAGAAGAGAGAATTTAGTGTGTGTTCAAAGGGAATACAGCGTAATAAAGCTTCATTTGCTAGAGATACAAGAGGCCCAAAAATCATGTGGATTATAGTGTAGTGCAAGCATCAGCCAAGTTATGAGTCTCTCTCTCTCTCTCTCTCTCTCTCTCTCTCTCTCTCTATATATATATATATATATATATATATATATATATATATATATATATATATATATATATATATATATATATATATATATATATATATATATTGTCACATAGTGCCAACTTGCCCTATTATTGATTGTCATAAGTATGATTCATATGGGGGTCTTCATTAGCTAGTCTAAGTTTTTTCTTTAAAACTGAGTGACCATGTATTCATCGACACTACTCCTTGTTTGGTAAAAACTCCAGATCAGGGGTATTGTATTTTATCGAAAAGGTTGATTATGCAAAACTAACTAGCTATCCCATTAGATGTGTGTGTGTGTGTGTTGCGTGTGTGTGTGTGTGTGTGTGTGTGTGTGTGTGAGAGAGAGAGAGAGAGAGAGAGAGAGAGAGACCATCGAATTGCCTATGTATGCATACGTGCACATGCAAGATATATATATATATATATCTATATATATATTATCATCGAGCTCATAGGGACTCGGTCTTGCTAGAGGCACCCTTACCCTTCAAATTTTCAAAATACTATGATTTTCTTGGCATTATGGTGTATTTTTTTGAGGATATCTAACATTTTTTACTTGTAGACAAAGTCAGTAAAATACGTAGCAAAAACCAACCCCTGATATTGGAAGTTTACGAGTTTTGGAGTATTTTTTTATCTTTTATTTTTAAGTGTTAAACTATGGGCCACGCTTGAAAAACTATAAGTTCTCTAAATTTTGACAAGCAAGGGTACCTATTAAAAATCAATGTGTGTGTGTGTGTGTGTGTGTGTGTGTGTGTGTGTGTGTGTGTGTGTGTGAGAGAGAGAGAGAGAGAGAGAGAGAGAGAGAGAGGACAAATTTTTAGTGCCCAATGAATTATGCGATAAGGAGAAGGGGGGAGAGAGAAAGAGAGAGAAAAATGTTTAAGGATGACATTAAAGTTCTAAACAACAAGTCTTCAACAATTGAATACCTATTGGGAGGAAGAGAGAGAGAGAGAGAGAGAGAGAGAGGGGGGGGGAAGAAGAAGATGAAGAAGTCGGAATTTTTAATGCCATAGGAACAATCCCAAAAGATATATCTGATAACTTGGGTGAGAATAAAGGTATTCATGTTTCATCTTCTGATTCTCTCTCTCCCCTCCCCCCCCCCCCCCCCCCCCCCCCCCCCCCCCCCCTCTCTCTCTCTCTCTCTCTCTCTCTCTCTCTCACTCACTCGTCTTGATAAGAGGAGAATTTAAAACATTGTAGAAAATGATCCAATGAGATCTCAAGTTCAAGACCTTAGAGAGAGAGAGAGAGAGAGAGAGAGAGAGAGAGAGAGAGAGAGAGAGAGAGAGCAATAATAACCATCTATTTTTTCTTTAAAGAGACTAAGAAGAAGATCACATCTCAGTCTATGCATCAACTTGGGATCATTTCTTCAACCAGAGTGTCAGTTTGTCAGCTATTATACCACGATGACAAGTCGTATGCGTATGCACACATGAGCTCAAGTTGCTATCCACCCAAAACATGGAGGTGTGTGTGTGTGTGTGAGAGAGAGAGAGAGAGAGCTTTGTGATGTTGCATATATATATATATATATATATATATATATATATATATATATATATATATATATATATATATATATATAGAGAGAGAGAGAGAGAGAGAGAGAGAAGACATGGGTGTAAAAACATACAAAGAGGGGGGAGGGAGGGGGAAGGGATTTCACTGGCGTGATCACGATCGTGTGATTACATTAATAACACCAATAACTATACAAGAAAAAACGTGATCAAGTTAATTATTAACATGATCCTAATGATGACCTGCAAGACCAATAGAGCAGGTTAGCCTGTCGGGTTCCATCATTTTTCCTACGGGCCCGCCGGTATTTTATATTTTTTCGGCGGGCCCGTCGGGTAAAGGATGTTGCCAAACGGGCCCGATAGGAAAGTAAAAAGTCCGATAAGCGTATTTATATAATTTAGTAAAAACTCTTCTAACCTTGGCACTTTGACTAGACAAATCCCTGGGGAGTGTATCCGAGCACCGGGTATAGTGAGTTGGCATTCATCCACACACACTCAAATAATCCATCCTCCAACCCTTCCTCACACATGTCATTACCCTTCAAACACTTAAAAGCCACATTGATATGTGATACATGCAAAATGTAGGACACATACACACAACCAGAGATATTAGAAGCCTCATTGATATGTGATATATGACACTCTCAATCGACTACATGCATTTTCTAATGGCCTAGACTATTTATCTCAACGTGATATATTTATATCTGCCACATGCATTCAACCTGCATACATATGTGTTGCATATGAAGTTTTAGTACTTGCATATGAAGAGAAACTACGGTTTCAACTTCCTCAAAAAGACACTAGAGCTCCTTGGCCTGCTCACATTAAGCATACCTTGAAATAAGTGCATTTCAAGAAATGTCAACTTATTGTGCACAGCCAATTGCTTGCCAATGTGCTCTCTCTATGTGTGGACCTTCTCATCTAGCTTTTGCCATGGCCAGTCCACACAACATTGATGAGTGTTTTGACTATTATGCACCAACTTGTAAAGAAGGAAGTTCTTGCTCGTTCAACTTCAAAATATGAGATGAAAACATTCACTAGCAATGCTTGTCTGCTCTTAACTTTGTTCATGTGTCCTTGTTGTGTATGGCTTTCTAAGTTAACCTTACAATTGCAAGCAAGGACCAACTATTTTTTTTCTTTTTTTTTTGGCAAAACTCAAGAACGTGAGTATATTATATTATCAACCCAAAAAAATTACAAATACTAGTCATGCTCATACGAGCCATGACGTCTTCTAGCAATCAACCCAAAAAAATTACAAATACTAGTCATGCTCATACGAGCCATGACGTCTTCTAGCAATCATTAGTACATCAGCTAATATGGGGGCCACCCAACGACAATGGTGAAAGACCTGTCTGGCTCAAATAGAACCGTACCCATGCAGTTTTGACAATGTTGTAGTCACCACATTGTCCCACTCTTGATAGGTTCTCCTTTACCCAATAGCAATAAACACGACCATGCTTTCTTGAATAATGTCCATAAGCCTTGTTGTTTCAATGCGGTTCTCAAAAAATCAACCATTCCTAGCCTTCCATACATGTTTAAAGTAACAGAACCTCACAATTTGTGCTAGTGAGATGTGGATGGCTCATGATTGCCTTTCCTCCTAGAAAAAGATTGTTCTTGAAGAACCCAATCTTCCATGTCTTTTGAAATCCACTAACAAATCTTCCCTGCAAGACACAAATCCCCGGATAGTCCTCGAATAGGTGGGGGAGGTTCTCACTTGCAGATCTGCATTGTGGGCATCTATCTAGCCCAATACCTCTAGCTAGGGCCTTCACCCCAATCAGCAAGGCCCCTCGAGCACTTTCCAAATAAAGACCTTCATCCTAAGCGACCAACTTGGGCACCATATGTTCTCAAAAATTGTCACCCATCTTGCCTCTGGACATTGCTTGACCCATTGTTTGTTCAGGGGGTAGGACCAATCCATTGGATCCATGAGGGTGTCGTACACCTCCCTAGTGTGCGGTTTATGGAAATGTCTATCTATAGGCCACTGACAAGCTTTCCAATCAAACCTAGATTCAAATGATGGTAGGTAGCAACTGTTCAACCGTTCTAACACTCTATTTACCAGCAATTTCTCCTTCCCATTGAGCATGATCTCGAAGGCAAGTTGGCCGATCCTTTCCAATCATTGCTACTGCAATTCCAAAACTAGCCCAGTGGATGGAGTCCTTTGTTGTTCATCTTTTTGGCCACCTCCCTCCAGGTAGGTTTCAACAAGATGATTGTGCGCTCCTTGCCGCACTGTCGAAGCAAGGGACTTGCCAATACACCGTATGCGAGCCACAAACGGCTCCAAGCACACAACAAGCCTAAACTAGCAAGCTCAAGAAAACAAAGGGTGTGTCACTCACCGCTCTACGCTCGCCTTCGTGGTGGATTCCTCGCCGCGATGAAGAAGAAGCTGCAGTCGTGCCGCGCTCAACCGCTTCGCCGCCGTCGTGCCTTCGTAATGCTCGATCGCACACACACTCTCCCTCTCTCTCTCTCTCACACACACACACACAAGGAGGTGAAGAAGAAGAAGATGGAGATGGAGCAAGAGCACTCTTCAATTGCACAAATGAGAGAATGAGTAAAAATTAGGTTTAGTTGGCTTTTATAGGAGCTCACCCCATTCACACTTGGGCGCCCATGCTTAACCAACTAATCCCTTGAATGTCCAAGTTAAAGTGCGCCTCTCATCGGCGATCACTCTACCTTTCCCTATTGGTCCGACAAGCCCGATACCTGACTCTACCAAATACATAATACGCGTCCATTGTAGGTGATCGGTGTCCGTGTGCCGTGAGGGTTAACAATGATTCTCGCCTTAGACAGCCAAGGGGACCAGTGAGACATCGAGTTATGGAAGTATCTAGTTACCTCTCCCCATTCCAAGGCCTCCACTGCTTTGTTGCAATTTTTAGCCAACTCGCCAGTAATTAAGACCTCAAGCTTCAGGTTAGACCACAGAGGGGCAAGTAATTTGTCCTGTAGATTGAGCCCTTTCCATTGGCTGCCTTGCAAGTACAGTTTGGCATTGTCCATCATGGCCTTATTCATCACAGCCTAGGCTTGATCTTGCTTCATGATTGCAGTCAAATACTTGGCACACTGAGCCTCCACGTGAGTACTAGGGTTTATTATCCTGAGACTGCCTTGCCCCACCGGCCTTGCTATGGCATCCCAACTTGCCCATTGCCAAGGCAATGAGTCTTTATTGTTGTTTTCCAGAGGAATCTCTTCAGTGGTTTAAGGAACTCCTTTGAGTTGCATTTGGCTATCTTGAGCAGTGGGCCATTAAATGATAAGTATGGGGAGCATAAACAAATTGATCACTTTCAATCTACTCTCAAAAGGGAGGAGTACATACTCCCACCTTCGCATCTTGCTCCTTGTCTTATCCAACACCCATGGGAATCTTTGTCTGTGGGTTATATCCACCCCCAAAGGGGCTCCCATGTGCCTAAACATCATCCCTTTGGACACAGTCTCCCCGTACCACATTGCGGGATTGAAGGCATCATCTTCTGAGAGGGATATCAATCTTGATTTCTCAATATTGCACTTCAACCTTGACGCAATTTCATACGTTTGCACAATCTCTAGAGCCTTCCTGATCACCTGAGGAAAAGCTGTGAGGAAGAGTAGTGAATCATCTGCAAAAAACTTCGCCAGAAGCTGGTCATTATTGGGAAGGGATAGCCCTTGAATCTCACCTCTTGCAGCACTACCTTCAAGCATCATCACCAGGGGATGAGAGCCAATGGAAAACAAAAGGGGAGCTAGTGGGTAGCCTTGCTTAATAGATCTTTTTACCTCAAAGTCCCCCACGATCCTCTCATTAAATAATAGCTCAGATTGGCTCTCAGCACCCAAAGCGCTAACCAATTGACACATCCTCTGCCCAAAGCCCAGTGATTTCATGACCTCTTTCATAAAAGACCATGTGATCCTATCATAAGCTTTATCTAAATCCAATTGAAGTAATATACAATTTTGCTTAGTGAAAGATGCAAACTCTATGCCGATCATTGCTTTAATAGACCTTTCTTTAATAAATCCATGTTGGTGGGGGGTGATGACCTTGTCAAGAAGAGGAGCGAGCCTGAGAGCAACAATTTTGGTGATTATCTTGTAGGCCACTGACATCATAGTTATCAGGCACCAGTACTTCAGCTAGGAGCAACATATTTTTTTGATAAGGCCTCTTTTGACGCTCATGTCTAGAGCATCGTTGACCAGAGCTTGGTTAGCCATTTGCGTAATTGGGGGCTTAATCTCCTCCCAAAATTATAAAAATAATTTTGTAGTCTCACCCTAGAGACTTCTCTTTGCCCAAAGCTTGCAATGTGTGAGTGCATTCCTCCTCAAAGAACGCCTCTCCAAAATGTTGGTGTCAGACTGTGATATCATTTCTTTTACGCTTCGTAGGAGAACAACTCTAGCTCCATCTACTTTCGGGGATTGAGCCTTAGGCTAGCCAATAATCTTTTGCAAGTGTTTAAGCATCATATGAGCCATTTTATTTGGGCCCTTAATCTCCTTCCCTTCCTCGACGGATAAAGAGTCTATTGTGCCTCAGTTTTTCTTGACTTTGAGGGCACTGAAGAAGTGAGATTGATTAGCCTCCTCCTGCTAGAGGAAAGTCTCTCTGGACAAAATTCTTGCCTTCTTCATCTCCTCTAGTTGTTGATCCATCAAGTTACCTTTTACTTCAAGCCACCTTTTGTGCTTGGCTTTAGAAGCCGACCCTTCTTGTTTTTTGGTGGTTAACAGCTCTACTTCGTCTACGATTTTCTTAAATCTCTCCTCGTGGTGTTTCTTCCTTCTAGTGCCTACCGCCTTGATTGCTTTTTGTATATTCTTGGTGAATACATCTTAGGCCTTAGGGCTTACCAAATCCACATCTTTACAGATTTTTCTTATAGCTTTTATTACTAGGATTCTGAAGATAGGGTCTTTGAATATATGAGCTCCTATTGTTAAAAACTTCTTTGAGCCTTGAGGGCAGTGACCTTCTATC
Organism: Adiantum capillus-veneris; assembly: GCF_014529385.1. NCBI lineage: Eukaryota > Viridiplantae > Streptophyta > Polypodiopsida > Polypodiales > Pteridaceae > Adiantum > Adiantum capillus-veneris. The sequence continues at coordinate 35,367,745 of NC_140955.1, read as the reverse complement.
TTGGTTTTTTGGAATTTCATGCTTAATGATAGGTGATCTGATAGGCATTGTGACATTACCACCTTCAAATCAAGCAATGGCAGCATCCAGTTAGCTTGATGGGAACAATAGCATCTATCCGACGAGATGCCGTGCCAGCATACTACAGGCTGAAATACACAAATCCCAGCGTGCTATTCCACGGACCCACCTCCCACATGTCCAATAAAGCCCACTTCTTACACAATCCTTTCCATCTGGATCTCTTTGAACCCGCAAGCATGCTTGAGGAGCCTTTTTTATCCTTTCTCTTCTCCACCATATTGAAGTCTCCCATCATAAGCCATTCCCCTTCCACTTGCACTTCATTCAAGTCATCCCAGAGCCTTGCTCTTTCCTTCGCTATGCAAGGACCATATATGTTTACAATGGTAAAATTTTTGTCCCCTCACTTGATCTTAAATCCCAAAGCTCTCCCAAATGGATGATTTAGCACCACCTTAGGTTCCAGGTCCATGTCCACAAGCGTCATTACACCATTGTACCGATCCCAACCCTCTCCATAAAATGTCAACTTCTTTCTTAGTGCTTGTTTTTTGTTACTTGTGGCATTGAGGAGATGTTCTTGGATAGCCCAAAATTTAACTTCCTTTCCTTTTTTAAGTTCCTCCCATAAGAGGGAGCTCTTCTTCTTAGTCTTAATCCCCTTAACATTCCATGTCTAGATAATCATCTCCTCCGTTACTGAGAGAAGGGAACGAACTCCTCCACATCCTGAGACTCTCCTATGGAGCTCTGTTTCTTGGTGTCCCCCTCCATTGGTTCTTTTCCATTCCCCATGGAGAACATGAAGTTTCTTGGGGGATCCAAATCAGTGCCTTTCTTCTCTTGCAATACTGCAAAGGGATTGTGAAGAAGGACAATAGACATCGTCCCTTTTGGTTGGGCGGGAGGTGGGGTGGAGCTTCTCTCTTTCCAAGCATTGGTATTCTCAAGTGATTTGGAATCCCTTGCCGCTTCCTTCACCCTTTTGGACCTCTTTAGGCCTGGGACTTGCATTGTTGACATAGTTGTCATTGTTATAAACTTAGGTGGCAAGATAATCTCATTGCTTGGTCCATTAGGGATGTGCCTAGCGGCGCACTTCTTCTCCACCGCCCTCTCCTGCTGTTTAGTTACTTCTCTTTCATAGATCATAGCCTCTTTTTATTCACCTTCTCCTGACTATTTGATATCCTTTACCTGTTTCTCACACACTTCTACAGCTTCTTCCGTCCTAGAGTCTTGCATTGTCACGTTGGTATTTCCTTTAACTTTCATGGGGCAGTCCATGGTAAAGTGCCCAAATTTGTTGCACTCAAAGCATGCCCCAAAGTATGTCCCGAATTTGAGAGGGATCATGTGACACACTTTACCTGTTTCTCACACACTTCTACAGCTTCTTCCGTCCTAGAGTCTTGCATTGTCACGTTGGTATTTCCTTTAACTTTCATGGGGCAGTCCATGGTAAAGTGCCCAAATTTGTTGCACTCAAAGCATGCCCCAAAGTATGTCCCAAATTTGAGAGGGATCATGTGACAAGCCCTGCTCCAACACTGATGACCATGCTCTTAGGTGGTGTCTTAGAAATGTTCTAGCCAATGAATACCCAATTGGAGGCCCTGCCAAGTCCTCTTTTGTTAGGAACAAACAATGGAGTGCCTACTTGACTTGCCAGTATCCTAATATTATCACATAGCCAACTTGGTAGCCTTGTGAACTCGACCCAAACTACATGTAACCCTTGGAGGGATTCTCCCAAATCAAGGACGAGCTCCCATGGAACTACACAGATCGTTGTCCTATTAAATAGGATGAGGCCCTTATCCAGGATGGGACCAACTATTTTAAATAAATACCCAATGCCACCAAGATATAGTTCTTTAGAGGATTCTTGAAGCAACCATTTTACAAAGACTTTCAACTAAGTAAAATGCAGGGCCTTTGGAATGGGCACATAAGCTATGGCTTGTGGAGGAATATAATTTGGTAACAACATTCAAGGACCTGGTGGACCTTACACCTTGATACTTATCTTCAAAATATGTACATATGGATTTCAAAAACCTGGTGGACAATAAGGGCACGGCTGGAGAACAATAGATATATAGATGAGGGCACCTACTAGTCACATCATGCGAGCTCCCCCAAGTGGTTTACCTTGGGAGACCTAAAATTGTGTGTGAAGAGGCCACATGGGGTTCTTGCCTTCCCATTTTACATGTAATGAGATGTGATTCAAGAGCCTTCTAGCTATTTTATATATAGTGCGACTTAAAATTTTTGAACCCAAAGAAGGCATCCATTTGTTCATTTCTCCTTCTTCTCCAAGGAGCACCACACGATGTGCTCACATTTATTACTGTTTGGCAAGCTCGATGATTTGCATGAGAGGAGACGTGTGTGTGTGTGTGTGTGTGCGTGCGTGCGTGCATGTGTGTGTGTGTGTGTGTGTGTGTGTGTGTGTGTGTGTGAGAGAGAGAGAGAGAGAGAGAGAGAGAGAGAGAGAGAGAGTAGGGAAAGCAAGAGAGAAGTGACGTGCACGATATGATGTTTGTATGTACAATGTATGTGTGTGTGTGTGTGTGTGTGCACGCGCACGCACACACGTGTGCACATTGTAGGCGTTGTCAGCAAGCTTGACGATATGCATAGGAAGAGACCTAAACGGCTTGTTTTTTTCAAAAAAGGAGTATATTTAATTAACAGGAAAAAAATGACAAAACATTGTCCTCAAGGTGGGGCTGAGGACAACAAGCCCTCCTAGGAACGCAAAGTTACATCTCATGTATGAGTTTGAACATGGTAAGCCTAGAGACATAACAGGTTGATAAACACAGATCTTTCCATCTCTACCAAGGAGAGAGTTTCTAAATGTCATGTTGAGAATTCTGGTTGACACTCTTCATCTCTTTTATACAATATTTTGAGATACATTTAATCTCGTACAAAAAGGGTTGAGGTGACACCATAGGGTTGATCGTAGGATCTCTGTTTTTGCAAACCCATATTTGCCAGATATAGGTAGCTCTAATCTGGTCCATAGATAGACATCCAACTTATGAAAGTTTCCCAATAAAATTTCCTCCCATGTGAACTGTTGGGGATGTAGAGAAATCACAGCTCCATGTAAGACTTTCAATAGTAACTGGTTTTTGAGAAAATTTATAAAGAGGTGAGCCAGAGTTTCTTCTTCTAGATTTCATCTGTGGTGGAGGTCATGAGTTCTCTTGATTTTTTTGGCCTTGGCCCCAATCCAAATACCACTAGAATGGTCAACCACAGAGTCAATGTGTGTTTGATTGGGGTAGGGAAATCCTAAGTCACTTGAACCTATAGCCCCATTGTTTCTTGCTCCAGGACAGCTTCCATCTGGTGTTCGGCTTATGTAGCAGGTCTTTCCCAACTTCTTTAACCTACAGGAAACTCTTATAGAATACGAACAAGGTATCAGTAAGATTTTGAGCTTGATGACAAGGTGTTGGGTTGATTGACACATTGTGTAGGAATCTATTCAAAATCTCCCTCACCCAACTAACAGTAGACTCTCCCAGCTGGAAGGTATTCCTGATGTTATGTTGATCCATCCATTGATTATTACAATAAAGGTCCTTCCAAATTTTGATTCCTTTTTTAAAACACAAGTGGCCTCTTCTACTGACGTGGATATTCAATTTTCTAGATAATTAGCCTAGCCATTTGGAGTCCTACATGACAAAACTCAAATCATATAACAGGTCAAGGAGAAGGGTCTTATCTGTCTTGACAGATTCTTCAGACTCTCAAAATATACAAGTGAGGACTATCCCTCTGTACCTTAGGGATTGTTGGCTGAGAGTGACTTCCCTGAGGCTTAGTCTATACCAAGATTTGGAGGTCTGTACACAAAAGGAGCTGTTTCAGCCTAGGCCACTTGCTTCTTTGGGCTGACAGCATGTAGACCAAGCCACCTTAGGGAGTTTTTTTGTGTCCTCATTCCCTCCCCATAGGAATCTTCTTGCTATTTGAAAAATTATGTTTAGCTGAGTTTTACAAGGTTTCCAACAAGCCAAAAAGTATATCATGGAGGATAGTAGGTAATGGTTTTGGACAAAAATCCTCACACATAATGAAGGTTGCATGTTCTGCCAAAGAAATACCTTAGATCTGAATTTGTTAAAGATCCATTCAAACCTTTGTGCCACACTGACTTTGAAACCCAAGGGGATGCCCAAAAGTTTGAAGATCTTTCCATCCTCAATTTGTTGAGACAACCAACCTGAGTAACCCAAAGCAAGAGAAGTACCATTAGAGGTTAAGAAACCAATTTTGCTATGAACTATCTGTGACTCAAATGCTAAGCAAAAGAGTCCAAAAAATCTCAATAGAGACCTCATCATTATTGAGAAAACTATTAGTATCATCTGTGAATTGTTGTAGACATAACTCCTTTTCCAAACCAGGTATTGTGAGACCTTTGATCATCCCTTTATTGAGGCAATCCTGAACCAACCATCCCAAAGAATCAAATGAGATGGCATACAGAAGTGGAGAAAGAGGGCATCCTTGTCTAATTGATCTGGAAAGTTGGATCCCCTCTATCAGTGCACCATTCAAAGCAATTTTTGCAATACTGAGTTACCGAATAAAATGTGAACAAAACTAATGAATTATTTCCCAAAACCAATATCTGCTAATGATTGGAGTATAAACTCCCATTCCATTCTGTCATAGGCCTTATCAAAGTCAATTTTGAAAAAATTGAAGTCTTGACTTGATTCAATAGCATACTCAATTGACTCCCACAAAGTGATGATAGCATCCAATATTATCTGCCTTTAATGAATCCCTTTTGCTCTTGAAGAATGATATTATTCATGAGAGGCTAATTTTTCTTGCTAAGGACAAGGCAAAGATCTTATAAATAGAAGTCTGTGGGTCTCCAGTTGGAGAGATCATCCTTTGACCCCTTTTTATCTATTAGCTTGATGACCCCAGTATTAATCTTTGATGGAAGAGCTCCTAGTCTAACAGCTTCTAGCCAAACTTGCATGATGTAGGGTATAATGATATCTTGATATGCTTTGAAAAATTCATTTGGAATACCATCTATATCTGGAGTTTTGCCATCTTTCAAAGCTCTAATAGATGGGGTTTTCCAACATCTTTGCCAGATCATGTGATAAACATTTCTTCGTGATCCTAGCAATGTAGGCTCTTGCATCTCTTATTTCCACATTTCTAGTGGGAGGGCCAGAGAAAATATTAGAGTAGACAGTATGTACATACTCCAAATTTTCTTTATGATTTGAAACAATGGTACCATCGTCTATTTGTAGTAGGGGGATAAAGTCCCTAGCTTTTTTCGTTTTTAGCAGTTTGAAAATCTCTTTATTTGGCTTATCTATTTTCCCATCCCAAAAATCTCTAGTCCAAGATAGTGCATTGTTAGCAGGTAGGAGCTCTTCACGTCTCATATTTTCCTTCAGGTCAACAAGCTCTTGGGGAGGGGTATCCTCTGGGGACAAGGATTTCTTAATTCCAAAAATCTTGTCCTTGATCATCATTCTTCTATTAGCCCTTATGTCCCTAGCCCTCTTTTTGCAATCAGTGAAAAGGGTTTGGATTTTTCTAACAGTCCTGTCCCAAGATTTCAATGGAGATGAACCAAGAGTAAAGGATTGATGCATAATCTCTTTGACTTTAACTCTGAGTGACTCTAACTTAAGCAAAGACTGGTCCAAGTGGGTCCATCCTGCCTTGAATGCACATTCTAAGTGATCCAAGACAACAATGACAGGCATATGATCGGACAACAAGATTGAATTATCTAATTTACAGCTGATGTGCCAATGCATTTGCATTAAATCCAAAGACATATAAATTCTATCAAGTCTAGCAGCCATATAGCACTCACCAAGTTGCTTATTGCTCTAGGTAAGTCCTGTACTTTTTGAGATATCCAACAGATCAAGCTTCTCAACCATGGCCTCCCACTGTGTTTTTTCATTTCCAACCATTGTTTGGCCCAACCTTTTGTGTCTATCCTGCAGAGAGACAACATTGTTGAAGTCGCCAACAGCCAGAAGAAGTTGATTAGTTATATTACTCAATTCATTCCAAGTGGAGGCTCTATCAGACATAGAATTGGAAGCATATAGGCTAACAACAATGTAGTTGAAGGGTTCAGACAGCTCCACTCCAATCCAGTTCCCTCTCTGAGAGAAGATGCTTTGTTTTATAGTTCTCAAGAACTTGGAACTTATACCAATGGTTGCACCCTAAACCTACAGGACCAGTTGTCCATGTTCATGCAATGTGTGTGTGTTTCATTAACAATATAACATATACACCAAAGAATCCTTTCAGATTATAAAAGACCCTAGAAACTATGTCAATGAAAAGGTGGTATAATTCCCATTCATAGTACAGAACAGTCTATACATAAGTGCTAAAATAGTTTGCCATCTTCAAGCCAAGGAACTTTAAAAACCATAGTTGAGAAGGTAACCCTCACTCACCTGCACCCCTGGAAACAACACAACATTTAGTTAGCATTGGTACCATATGCAGGTGATGCATGGGTATCCCACACGTGTCACCCAACTAGATTGCTTTCCTTGGGGGGTTCACTTTATGTAAACCATCTATACAACATACGTTCAAAGGGTATTTAAAAAACCCGTTATCTGTGAATCTTGAACTAATAAAACAACCCCTCTTTCTTTATGAACTTACGGATTTTTTCCAAAGTGCAATACAAAAAACCCTTATTTAAATATATTTATGTAAATTTACACAAAATTTTTGAATTAAAAAACCCCTCCTGTTGAACTCTCATGGTATACTTACATACATAGAGGTGGATCCCCCGAGTTGCTTTCAAAGATAAATAAGAAGAAAGGTCAAACCCCTTGTGCTTTGCAAGCTCTCATGAGATAAAGTTCAACATAAGAAGGTAGTCAAGTGCCTCTACTCGCATGTGAAGGAGGAATACTAAGATAAATATTAAGAAAGGCCAAACCCCTTGTGCTTTGCAAGCTCTCATGAGATAAAGTTCAATAGAAGAAGGTAGTCAAGTGCCTCTACTCGCATGTGAATGAGGAATACTCACAACCATCAAACCGTTGGACAACAATCCATTTCAATACCAAAAAGTCACTTGACATTGATTTGGAGCAGTCCACTCCACAATAGCCTTCTTATCCATGTCATTTGCCATAGATCCAACACTTAACACTACCCCTTTGCAGGTAAAGACTTCACACTCTGTTGACTGCGGGGTCAACAACACAACATAACTCAAGTTTCGTACCAAAGTCTTATCTTTTGCGAGTTATGAAAGTTGCGGATTATGGCTATAAATGTCATTTGTAATGAGTAGTTATTCTAGTTTCAGAAGCCGGGGTGAAATGGCACTTCCAGATTGTAAATACAAAGCCATTTGACCCTTTCAACCCCATTTTTTGTTAAACCTAAGGTAGCCTTAGCATATAAGGTACCTAGGTCATTTTGTAAAGAAGAATTTTAATCATAATCAAAACTTTAGCGCTGTCGTCTGCTGTGTGTGAGAGAGAAAGAGAGTGAGCCTGAGCTTCATCCTCTCGCTACGCCCGTCTCGCTCAACACATTGAAGATCCGACTGCACCATTGTCATAGGCTCGAGGAGAGCTACGCAACAACGCCAAGAATTCCATGCGAGACGAAGCGCACATGCTGACGCATCTACAAGCTATTTGTGGCCGTAAGTGTATCAAACGATGTCTGTTTTCTGCGTGCTAGTAGTCTATAGAATCGTGGCGACATAAGCTACACATAGGTACTCATAAATTTCAGTTTCGGGCACTTTCAAAATTTGGCTCTGTCATCCTACGTGTTTTCCGTAGACGGGTTTAGAGTGAGGGTTTTGAGTGTAGAAGCTTAGGGACAGGTGTATCCTAGTGAGGGGATGGTGTTCCTTAAGTTTTCTACGAATTTTGCATGATTAGGTGAGTTACCTTCCGTATGTGTGTATGTGGCTAGGTGGTGTAGTTGAGGGTAGTGAGGTTCTTGATTGTGGTTTAGTTGGCCTTCCAGAGTGTTGTATGTGTAGGATGGTCTCAGCCTAACAAGCTTAAGAGATTTCCTCCGTGTGCCTATCGTGTCATCTGTGTCCTCGATTGACATTATGTTGATCTAGGTAGTGTTTGCATGCACTTCATGGGTGTGTGAGTCTCTCCCCGTCCAACATTGGTGCCGCTGTCGGGGACACAAGGACCTAAGTAGGTTTCCTACTAACACTCGTGTGATGGTTGCTTGATTTAGTTTCGGCTAAAGAAAGTGTTTTTCTTAAGTGGATCCGGAAGAGGATATTCCGCGATCAAGTGGATAGCCAGGAAGCGTGTGTCTTGCCGAGGGTCTGCGACTAGATAGGTTTAGTTAGGATCTGTGGATTAGAGTAGTTGGTGGTGGTCGAGTGATTTGTGAGGTGATAAAAGCGTTTACTAGTGGTAGTGAAGCGTTTTTCTACTCATAGATGCAAAACCCCATATGATTTGTAGGAGTAGCTTTAGGTAAGTGATCCGATTATGATCTAGAGCTATTCATCACTGAATTATTTGCTAAAGTTCTTGATTGCATTTGAAATCACAAAAAAGTTTGCTTTTGAGGGTAAAAATGCATTAAACATGCTTTTGTGGATATTTTTGTATGACTGACTGATGCTGTGCATATAAAAGATCATTTGCAAGGGTTCTGTGAAGAAAACCTGCAATTCTGTAAACATAGACATCCTATGCATAGGATGTCTCAAGGGGGTTCTCGAGACCAAATTTGAAAACTCTGACTGCACCAGTGGGTTCAGAGGGTAGGTTTTACCCTAGTAACATATTGACTTGGGTGTTTTTCTCTATTTTTGTTGACCAAAAGCCAAAAGGCGGAGTCCAAAAACGTAAAATTTCAGCAAAGGCTTAATTGAGTGATTTTTGCATGTTTTTGCAATTGTGAAGCATACTTGCACTTGCTGAGAGCATAAGGAAGCATCAAGGACACTTCAGTCTCAAAAAATCAGCAGTAGACATCCTACGCGTAGGATGTCTACAGCGTGATCTGGTGGAAATTTTGAAAATCTGAGGTTACCAGTGTGTTCAGAAGGTAGGTTTTATCCAATTTTCACCTGGAAAGTGGAAATTTGACCATATTTTGACAAATCAAAGCCAAAAGACAAAAATTCCCAGACATCCTACCCAAATTGTGTCCAAGGCCTAATTTTGAGACCAAACCATAGGGTGACTTCATGTGCATGTTATACATGATGTTTTGAGTGCCTGCGACATTTTTCAGCTCATTTGGGTGAGAAAATTGGGTTTTAAGCAGACTTTAGTATTTTTGACTGAAAAAGGCAAGGATAGCTAGTTTTGGGGTCTTTTGACGTCCAAATTAAAATATAAGCATAGCATTGGGTTGCTGACATCAAGGGGAAGCTTTGGGTCAAGTCTGGGGTCAAACAGGCCAAAAAGACATCCTACGCGTAGGATGTCATATGTGTGATTTTGCACTCTAAACTTAATTTTGAGCATACCACAGTGATCAGCACCTTAAGGAAAGTCTGTGGTTCAAATTTGGGGCAATTCTGAGCAGTTAGACATCCTACGCGTAGGATGTCTAAGGCATGATTTAGAGGCCAAATTCAAAATGTGGACATAGCAGGGTGTTGTATAGCCTTAGGCAAGCCTCCTAGTCAAATTTGGTCCAATTTGGAGTTGATTTGACTGGGAATTCATCAGAACAGACATCAGGATTTTGGAACAGATTCTTGATCATTTGACCAACCTATAGGTGTCATAATCAAAAAATAAAAATAGCTGTGAGTTTAGCACATCAAGGGGAAGCTACAATGCAAGTTTGATCTGAAACAAAGCAAAAAGACATCCTACGCGTAGGATGTCTCCAGCTTGATTTAGGACTCCAAACCAACCAATGAGCACACCACTGTGATCAGCACACCAAGGAGAAGCTGGGGTGAAAATTTCAAGTCATTCTGAGCAAAAAGACATCTTACGCGTAGGATGTCTCAAGGCCATTTTTAAATCCAAATGAAATTATGAGCATACCATTGTGTTGCTGGACTTAAGGGGAGTCTCTGGACCAAATTTTGTTAATTTCTAAGCATCTAGACATCCTACGCGTAGGATGTCTCTAGTCCAGTTTTAGGGTCCAATTGTACTTTTGACCATACAGAAGTGTTCACAGTGTCACAGAGATCCCAAATCTTCTTCCATTCTAAACTGCATTTCACTGTTTGGGCCATAACTTTCACAAACGGTATCGGATCGGAAAAGTTTTTATATCAAAACATAGCCTGAGAGCGGCTAACCACAGTATCAACTTTCAAAGCCTAAATCCCGTTCCCAACCAAGCGTACAAGGGCTGAAGCAAAGACCACTGTCGACTCACACAACAAAAAGGTGGATCCCAAAGAAGTCTCTTCAAACAAAAACGAATCACGGGCATGTATGGGTTCCCAAACGAGCGTCAGCAACAACAAAACAACCAATAATCGCAAAGAAATGGGTCCCAAAGAAGAACAACAAAACTGTTGTCAGTGCATCGCCGCTTGAATTCTTACAATTCTTCCTATGATTACAGTACAATTAGAAGAGAGCAAGTCGCTTCAATCAAGCAACGATACAGGAGCTTCAAAGACCATTACATTACTTAGAATAGGAAGCCTCGCCAACAAATGCCAATAAGCAAATTTCTTATACCCACATCTTGCACAACATAAATCTTTTCCATGCATTGACTGTGTATGCATAATAGGGCTACATTACAAGGCTTGCATAGGCACAACTTTTAATTGCCCAAGCACAACACATACCCTTTGCGATACCCTGTCGTAAAGGATGACTCCAAATAGGAAGGGGGAGGCATTCTGAATGCAGACCTAGCATTATGACTATTAGAGGGCAATGTTTTGTGAGATGAATTGAATTTTTGCGTTTTATTGTGATAAATTTTTTGACGAAATTTAGAGTATATGCCCTCATAGTAGTGTTACAGAGAAGTATGGGGACAAAATCCATATATGAGCCCCTAGGGACATGTGTATAGTGTACATAGCATTTAGATTTCTATTTGAATGATTTTTCTTTTGTTGAGTTGTTTTAAGATTTTCTTTGTTATTATTAAGAAAAAAATAAAAAATCCATAATCCACATGAAGAAAAGATTGACGAGAGGCCTGAGCACTACAAAGAGGAGAAGGTACAGGGAAACGATGAAACTTCACGAAGTGTGTCTGAGTAGCCATTACAACAGCCGAAGAACTTGTCACAAAGCAGTGTCAACATGCAACCGACAAGTCATACAAGTCAGAGTCGAGTAGCTACGCCACAAAATGAGTGAGGTGTTAGTCCCAAAGCTTCAAGTAATATTCTCTGTGGTCTAAGCATCTTAGCTGTTCTAGGTACCGCTCAAACTGGAAGAGTTGAGCATATTTACATTGTGTCGCTCATGCTGGTATAGGTGAGCAAAAGAGTCGAAGTCTAAGTACTTAAGTCTGGTGAAGTGAAGGAAAAGGTCCAAAAAGACACTCATGTACTGAGCACAATGAGATACGAGTGGAGAAACTTCTACATCGAAAACCCTTCTTGGAAAGATGGAAGCTATTGAGACATCTTTTGATGTCACATGTGCTGCATTTATTCCTCGAAACACCCATCATCTCCTTCTTTCACATTGCATGCTTTTGTTGACAAATTTCTCATATGCATATATAGTGTCCCATAATTGGCACTTGCATCAAGCATTTTTTCCGTGTTTCACTCAAGCACTCACCTTTCATGAACATGTACTTCACGTTCAACTGCTCAACTCCAATAAGAGTGTATACCAAAGGCATTTTTTTCCCCACTGGGTTTTTTCCCTTTGGTCATCCAGGTTTTAGACCCTAATCTAAGGACACCTATCACCATCCTCTTGTACATATTCCTTCTACATCAACAATAAGGAAATGCTACTCAAATCAATTGACAAATGAATTGGAGCACCAATTTTAGATCATAGCATACTTCTCCTCAATGGCGAGTCGAAGAATGGCCTACAATGACAAAGCTGCAAACAACACTAACAACATGATTGCACAGGAACAAATAAGTCCCCAATGAAGAAGAGCAGACATAAGGGTAATCAAAGGATCTCAAAAGCTTGTCCTTGATAATGCGCATCGAATGCTCGGCAGGGTTTTGAGCCTCAAATTAGAATAATTAAGTCCTGGAATCGGCCTGACAGACAGACTTTGCATTGGAGTGCAACTTGGCCTAAAGAAGTTCAGGGTTTAGCCATACAATTTCTACAAAATCCTTACAAAGTTGTCATTGGCTCACAAGATCAGAAAGCCAATCACTCAATTCTAAAGATTGTAGAAGTTGTTTCTGAGAATCACAAATACTCGGAATTCACAGATTTGCTGGAGCAAATGATGGATGGAGCTTTCTCTGTCCATGATGATAAGAGTCAAGTTAAACGACATTGGGTTCTTTTTGAATTTAGATCTGGCAGTAGACCTATAATGACAGAAACAGATGCTGCAGCTCGGAGCATGGATGTGAAAGACATAAAGTTCGTCATCAATTATGATTTTCCTGAATCATGTGAAGACTATGTACATCGAATTGGATGAACAAGACAAGCTACTGCAAAGGCTATAGTCTATACCTTCTTTACAACAACAAAATGACAGCAAAGACCACATCGCCATCGACAATCAGGTCATGTCAGGGACGACATGAACGCGGAAGGGGGGAATGTTGACCGCTGGGTCAACAACACAGCATAACTCAAGTTTCGTACCAAAGTCTTATCTTTTGCGAATTATGAAATGCTGCGGATTATGGCTATAAATGTCATTTGTAATGAGTAGTTATTCTAGTTTCAGAAGCCGGGGTGCAATGGCACTTCCAGATTGTAAATACAAAGCCATTTGACCCTTTCAACCCCGTTTTTGGTTAAACCTAAGGTAGCCTTAGTATATAAGGTACCTAGGTCATTTTGTAAAGAAGACTTTTAATCATAATCAAAACTTTAGCGCTGCCGTCTACTGTGTGTGAGAGAAAGAGAGTGAGCGTGAGCTTCATCCTCTCGCTATGCCCGTCTCGCTCAACACATTGAAGATCCGACTGCACCATTGTCATAGGCTCGAGGAGAGCTACGCAACAACGCCAAGAATTCCATGCGAGACGAAGCGCACATGCTGACGCATCTACAAGCTATTTGTGGCCGTAAGTGTATCAAACGATGTCTGTTTTCTGCGTGCTAGTAGTCTATAGAATCGTGGCGACATAAGCTACACATAGGTACTCATAAATTTCAGTTTCGGGCACTTTCAAAATTTGGCTCTGTCATCCTACGTGTTTTCCGTAGACGGGTTTAGAGTGAGGGTTTTGAGTGTAGAAGCTTAGGGACAGGTGTATCCTAGTGAGGGGATGGTGTTCCTTAAGTTTTCTACGAATTTTGCATGATTAGGTGAGTTACCTTCCGTATGTGTGTATGTGGCTAGGTGGTGTAGTTGAGGGTAGTGAGGTTCTTGATTGTGGTTTAGTTGGCCTTCCAGAGTGTTGTATGTGTAGGATGGTCTCAGCCTGACAAGCTTAAGAGATTTCCTCCATGTGCCTATCGTGTCATCTGTGTCCTCAATTGACATTATGTTGATCTAGGTAGTGTTTGCATGCACTTCATGGGTGTGTGAGTCTCTCCCCGTCCAACACACTCCTAATGTACAGACACTTCTTCCAAATATTAAGCAAATAGTACCAATACTAAGTGAGCATGGGAGCTCACCTTTTATATTGTTTGGAGAAAGTGGACATATTCCTCTAGCGCAATATCAAGGGACCATCATTAAGAGGCACAACAAATAGAGCAGCGCTGCCTAGTACAGAGACAGGGAAAGAGCTAAGGAGAGAGAATGAGATAGCACTTAGAGGGTGCAGTAGCTCGAACCTGCCAGGATGGAGCCACCATGAAATTAAGCGAAAAATGATAGGGTTTACAGAGCTAGAAAACCCATCAAATGAACATGTGTCTGTGTGTGTGTGTGGCATTTAATGCATCAATTAAGTGTCTCTAAAGACACCTCCAAATTCTCAACTACCAAATTACCTACTATATTTCACCCAGTACCAGTATCACTAGTAGCACCAGTACCAGTATCAGTACACAAGTAGCATTAGTACCAGTACCACTAGTACCGTACTAGTATAGTATTGGTCCACAAGTAGCACCAATACCAGTACACAAGTAGCACTAGTCTAGTATATTACTGACGACTCCCAAAAACCATTTAGTTTGAGTAGAAAGTGTTAAAACCAATATTTCATATTTCAATATTTGTTTTTAACAACATTTGGCCACCCTCATCATAACCAACCAATCATTCATTACATTTAATCAGTTATGCCCAAGAACCAAAGACGCACCAGTTAAGTAACTGTACAGTACCAGTACATAGTTAGCACCAGTACTAGTCTCACAAGCAACCCATGTAATAGTATAATACACAAACAGTACCAGTCCCAAGAACGGTATATTACACAAGTGGCAGTAGTATCAGTTCAACACAATAAAGTACTAGTACCAATAGAGCATAGGACCAGGACACAAGTGAACCCAATATCAGTACACAAGTAGCAATAGTTCACAAGTAGTACCGGTTCAGTGTAATAAAGTACGAGTACACACGTAGTTCCATTTTGCTTCATTAAAGTACCAGTACCTGTTCATTACAGTACCAGGGCACAAGTAACACCAGAATCAGTATATAAATAGTATCAGTGCCAGCCTAGGATAATAAGTACCCATACTAGTACCAGTATATAGGTAGCTCCAGTACCAATACTAGCTCTAGTACAAGTAGTACCAGTATCAGTATAGTGATTTTAACACTTTATCCTAGCAGTATGCGTGTGTGAGTGTGTATGTGTGTGTGTACCCACTCTATCCCAGGCGCCATACACAATGGGTTGGCAGTAGGCCCATTGTATATGGGTCTACTACCTTGTGAAGTAGATGAGACTAACAAAAGTCGAGTATGAATCATTAGCAGAGATGTGCCAAGTCAAAGTGTTCTTGAAGAGGGTAAAGTCAGTCTTATCAACAGAGTATCTCATATTTTCTTCAAGGAAGACATTACTCCTGTAGGAGTTTTAAGGCTTTGACAACCACTTTGAGAACATTATGTTGTCATTCATAGTCTATCAATAACATATTTTATGATTTTGCTCCTGAACCCAAAGGAATCCTCATATGTGTAGTTTGTTGAAAAGTAACATGTTCCTGAAATTATCAGAATAGAGTGAATTAAGCATCTGAGTACCTAAAGTGAGGCTTTAGAAAGAGGCTCTGTAGGAAGTTCTAACCCTTGAGATAGTGCTAAGTTCTACATAGTTCATAAAAAAGTCATATAGAGAAATATTCCACCAATGGTGAAAATTGGTAGCCTCTTCAGCCTTCAATCGACCAGGAGAACCTATAAGGGCCGTGTGAAGAGAGCCCCATCCCTCAAGGATCAGTCCAAGGTAAAATTGTCTAGGAGAGACACTAAGGGATTAAAATATAGTAACTAGGTCTTTAAGTAGTATTACTACTATTCTTGGCGTTAGTTGTGTGTGTGTCTCAATAATAATATAGCATGTACACCAAAGAATCTTTCAGATTACAAAAGACCAGGGATTTCATTAACGTAATCACGATCGGGTGATTGCGTAAATATCTATAGTATTTACACAAAAAAATCACGTGATCACGTTAATTGTTAATGTGACTTTGATTCTGACCTGCAAAAACCTATAGAGCCAGTTAGCCCTCCGGGATTTTTCATTTTCCCTGCGGGCCCCACCGAGTATATGCAGTAGCTCGACGGACCCGTCGAGAAAATGAAAAAGCCCGGCAGGAGTAATTATATATAGTAAATAGTGTGCTAACCCTGGTCTTTTAGCTAAGAAAATCCTTGGGGAGTGTGTCCGAGTGCCGGGTATTGTCATCTCCTTGTGAATTCACTTAAGGTTACAGAGTCACAGGTCCTTTTTTATACCGAACGTGATGCTTAATTCGGTAACCACTTCTAAAAAAATTTAACTCGTTTACCGACATAAAGGTTCGAAACCAAAACAACTGAAAAGTTGGAGAATAATGCTCATTGCGAAGAAGCCATTGGTCCAAATGAGGGCTGCAATTGGTTTTAGAAGATGATCATATGTAAATGACGAGTCGATAGTCAAGGGTTGGATGTCCTCTACTAGTGTACCGGGCATATAAAGATCCTTGAAGTATTGCATTTGAGTTGATTTACAATGTAAGAGCTATAATCCTTGGTTGGGTTAAATCCTTGATTGGGTTAAAACAGCTTTTATATATTGAATTGGTTGCATGGGTGGGCTACAATCCTTCATTGGGTACAAGTAGTCCCCAATTGGGTGATTATATTGAAGATTTATTTGTGTTAGTTCATGCATTGGTTCATACAGAGAGTGCATTATGTATTACGATAGATTATTAGTGCATGAAATGACCAATCATATATTTTATTGCTTTTGTTTGTTTTTTTGTATCAAATGAAATTAGATGTGTCTTATTGTTTGCAAATCAAAGTGAACATATAAATAATCATTATAATAATAATTGCATAGAGAGATTCATAGCATTGTTATAGTTATTACGCCATGTATAGACTACATTGCAATGTGTATGGTTGCTCACAATATATGTGATCGATATGTGGATTGACTAGCGTGCATTGAAAATCTCATATTGTGCATCATGGTTACTTTCATATTGAATGGTTTTTAAATTATAATATATATCAAAAAATAAAAAAATGTTTTCAAAACTGAACATCTTGTTCTTTTCTCTTCAGTTTAATTTAAAAGCAATGGAGTAAAATGTGGGCACAAGTGGTACGAAGAAGCCAAAGAATAAAAAAGCTCCTGGCAAAGGGTGGGATTATGCTCACAACATATGCGGCCGATATATGGAGTGGCAATGTAAATTTTGTCACACAACAAAATCTGGCGGTGCACTACGTATTAGAGATCATTTTTTGGGTAGTGCTAAAAACAGTTGTAAGAAATGTGAACATTCTCAGGCACCTGCAGTTGCAAAGCGTTTGAGAGAAGAGCTTTCCAAAAAGGGCGGCAAGAGACGACAGATATATAGCTCTGTGCTTTAGAGTTAAGAGTTCCCAGAGTTAAATATTAACTCCGTAGATCTTGTAGTGACACCAACGAACCTTGGAGAACAACCTGCACAAGGAGAGGAAATTCCAGGGAGTTCCTTTTAAACGTCACAATGAAGGTGGACTTTGTCAAATGCGTCAAAAATCATTACATCAAAGCTTTCGAGTGCAATCTCTAGAAGAAGCACAAATAAAACTCGCCAAAGCAATATTCTTTACTGGAAGTGCTTTGGTCATGGTAGATAACAATCATTGGAAGGCTGCTTGGAAGAAAATTGGTGAGTTTGGTCCAGGATTTTCAGCTCCTTCTTATCACATGATAAGAAATGTCGAATAGGTAGCCCAATGCATAAATGTCACTCGCTTTTGTGTATGCATCTGCGCACCGTGGATCGTATAGTTTGGGAGCAATCCACAGTCGCTTAGCCATCTCGGCATTTCCTGCTCTCTGTGCATTCAAAACTGCTTCGTCCAACTGTGCACTTGGAGACGGATAATTATTTGCTACACGCTTAGCACGTGTTCTCAGCATCATACCCCAATCAATGATGCTGACGCGGAGTTTATTCGCACGAGTAAAGTCCAACAGTATGTTGAACTGGTGCAGGTCACTGCGCACTATATTGGCCGAGTGGACAGTCGCAACGTCGTCGATTAAGGCATGACAAATTATCGACATTTGCTTGATCACGACTTTGATCCGCACCGTGTCTATC
Source organism: Adiantum capillus-veneris (assembly GCF_014529385.1). Lineage (NCBI taxonomy): Eukaryota > Viridiplantae > Streptophyta > Polypodiopsida > Polypodiales > Pteridaceae > Adiantum > Adiantum capillus-veneris. Next base: position 35,349,824 of record NC_140955.1, on the reverse strand, counting down.
TCGCTTACAGGGTTGTTTGCTACAAGCAATGACCTCCAGCCGTGTTGTAGCCTGTGCATGTGTCGTCTAAACAATCCATGAGCGAACGATAAGGGACACATCATGTCGCCCAGGGAACCCCCATTGTAATATGGGAATATCGTGATCCAAGGAGCTTCTATAGTAAACCCAATGCACCTTACAATGGAGGGGTGAAGCATTTGCATTCCTTGCTCTATCTGAAAGCTGTCAAATTTTGCCTCACTCCCTCCCTTGTAACACTTTCCCACATATGTAATGTGGTCTGGAAAAAATGAGATGCTTTTGATGGTGTACAATGTGCACACATCGAAGGAGCCTGCTCCAATCCTCATACCTTCTACCAAGGCTTCGTGCGAGATGCTGAAAAAATGAGTGCACTTTGCATTCAAAGCAGTGTGCATGATTGTGTCGGTGCCGCTGGCATCGGATCGACCTCCCAAAGCTGCTTGTGCATCATGGATCATCTTCAATCTCTTGGGTAAGGCTACTTGGTCCTGTGCTTTCACACGCTTCATCTTTACCTTTTGTTCTTCCCACAAGTTATCCAAGAGCTCTAATTTTGACATGTCGCAAGCAGGTGGGATATCTTCCTTTAAGTCTCTGCAACATACTTTCATATTGCCCAACAGTGTCCTGACCTTGTGGTGGGGGTCAAATTCTCATATCCCAGCTGGACTCAACAGCTCGTATTGGCCTTCAAGTCACAACCTGCGCTCTGTGTTCTCCCATATAACGCTAGTGATGTCTTTGATGTAGACATCACTTTCACTAATCTGTTGTATGCGATCAGTTGCACATGATGAATTTGCCAAAATACATTCTTTACGAATGGCACACATAATACATTTCTTTTGATCTGGAGTCATATTTGCACTGGACAATACAGAAACAACATATCAAATACAAATTTATGGTTGCGAATAACACTAACACTCTCACACTATCTCAGGTAAACTCTTAATCACCACTTGAAGACTTTAACAAATGTGCAAGGAAATATTGATAAAAATTGAATATAATCTTCACTTAAAATTGCAATCTGCTACACGTGTAAAAAGCAGTTCAAACAAGTGGTTTATAAGAACTTAATTCAGATCAAACAATACATGTTAACGGTCTTTAATATTTCAACATATATTGAATTTTTAACTTATATTTTTCTCCGTGCGCACATACTAATTCAAACAAAGCACACACCGACTTAAAAACTTCAAAAACGTTTAAAACATTGGAAGTATACAAATTGGACTAGCAAATTGTGTTCACACACTTTTTTACATAGAATTTATGTAAATGTAACAATCAAAAAGCGATGATAATTGATGCTCTTTAAAAATATACAAAAGAATATTTAACATGAAAATTGTGTGCATTTAGATTTTTTGCAAAGAATTTATGTAAAGAAGCATTAAAAATAGCGATAATGCTTGAGAGTTCTTTAAAAAGATTAAAAACGAATATTAAACATGCAATTTGTGTGCAAATACTTTTTTACATGTAATTTATATAAATGGGACATTTAAAATAGCGATGATTGATGAATAAAGTACTCTATATAAATGGAACATTTAAAATAGCAATGATTGATGAATAAAGTATTTTATATAAATGGAACATTTAAAATAGCGATGATTGATGAATAAAGTATTCTTTGAATATGATTAGCTAGTATATAATTTCAAATGGACAGTTAAAAACAACAAAATCAAACAACTCATACATTTTATATATGAAATACTCTTCACAGCCACGTTACCGACCAAGTATTTCATATACTTATGCAAAAACATATGTTTCTAACAAACGATCCTCTATTAGCCGCATTACCGACCGAGTGCCGCCTGAATCTAAGGGGAAAAAAATGGCCTACATACGAACATCATATAGCCGCGCTACCCGACTGATGCCCATATGTTTTTTGGGAAAGGGGAAGGGAAGTTGACTTACCATAAGGATACTAGATTCACCGCATTACCGACGTAGTACCCAGACAGTAACCAATACTTACCACAAGGACACCGTCTTCCCCACGTCACCAAGGTGATGCCCCCGTGATAAGCATTGTTCCGTAGAACAGCTTACACACACACTCCCATTGTGTGGTAAGGTACCTTATTACTACCGCGCACTACGACAAAAGGCACGCTACCACAAAATGCATACATACACACAACACATACCCGGATCGTGTGGTTAGGTACTCTGTTGCTACCGCGCACTGCGAAGCAGAGCACGCTCCCACACAACCCCCTCTCTCCTCTCTCCTCTCGACGTACTTGCAAAGGTGGTTGCAAGCTCTCTCTCTCTCTCTCTCTCTCTCTCTCTCTCTCTCTCTCTCTCTCTCTCTCTCTCTCTCAAGATGAAAGCAAGACGCTAATACACCCAACGGGCCCGATTGGGCCCGCATATATATAACGCTGATAGCCCGCCGGGCTTTTCAGTATTCTCAGCGGGCCCGTAGGGAAAATGATGAATCCTGGCAGGCCGGCCGAGGATACAGAAAAGCCCGGCGGGAATTTGGTGGGTTTGCAAGTCACCATTAACCGGGTTCTGTGTGATCATGTTTACTGTGATCATGTAAATGTGTCAATAAGACCTTGTGATCACACAAAATTTGACGTAATTACGTAAATATTAAATCCCTGCAAAAGACCCTAGAAATTATGTCAATGAAAAGGTGGTATAATTCCCATTCATAGTACATAGCAGTCTTATACACAAGTGTTGAAATCAAGAGCCAGAAGATGTAATAATCCGCCATCTTCAAGCCAAGGAATTTTGAAAACCATAGTTAAGAAGGTAACCCTCACCTGCACCCATGGAAACAACACAATATTTAGTTAGCATTGGTATTGTATGCAGGTGATGCATGGGTATCCCACATGTTATAGATGTCACCCAACATGATTGCTTTCAAAGATAAATAATAATAAAGGTCAAACTAATCATATATTCAAAGATGAAATCATTGTGCTTTACAAGCCCCTTGTGCTTTACAAGCTCTCATGAGATAAAGTTTAGCAGAAGAAGCTAGTCAAGTGCCTCTATCGGCATATGCATGAGGAATAATCACAACCATCAAACCGTTGGAACAGTAGCCCATTTCAATGCAAAAAAGTCACCTGAGATTGAGTTGGAGCAATCAACTCTGCAATAGCCTACTTATCCATGCCATTTGCCATAGATCCAACACTTAACACCACCCTTTTCCAGGTAGAGTCCTCACAGTCCTAATGTACAGACACTTCTCCTAAATACTAAGCAAACAGTACCAATACTAATGAGCTATCAGGATGGAGCCACCATGAAATTAAGCAAAAAATGGCAGGGTTTACAGAGCCAGGAAACCCGCCGAATGAACATGTGTGTGTGTGTGTGTGTGTGGTGGCATTCAATGCATCAATTAAGTGTCTTTAAAGACACCTCCAAATTCTCAACTATCAAATCACCTACTATATTTCACCCAGTACCAGTATCACTAGTAGCACCAGTACCAGTACCACTAGTACCGCACCAGTATAATATTGGTCCACAAGTAGCACTAGTACCAGTACACAAGTAGCACTAGTCTAGTATGTTACCGACTAAGCCCAAAAACCATTTAGTCGGAGTACAAATTGTTAAAACCAATATTTCATATTTCAATATTTGTTTTTAACAATATTCGTCCACTGTCATCATAACCAACTAGTCATTCAGTGCATTTAATCAGTTATGCCCAAGAACCAAAGACGCACCAGTTAAGTAATTATATAGTACCAGTACACAGTTAGCACTAGTACCAATCTCACAAGCAACCCCCGTACCAGTATAATACACAAACAGTACCAGTCCTAGAACCGGTATATCACATAAGTGGCAGCAGTATCAGTTCAGCGCAATAAAGTACCAGTACCACTACAGTATAGTACCATGACAAAAGTGAACCCAATATCAGTACGCAAGAGCATCAGTTCACAAGTAGTACCGATTCAGTGTAATAAAGTACCAATAGTACCATGACACAAGTGAACCCAATATCAGTACGCAAGAGCATCAGTTCACAAGTAGTACCGATTCAGTGTAATAAAGTACCAATACACACATAGTTCCATTTTGCTGTAGTAAGTACCAGTACCTATTTACTACAGTACCAAGACTCAAGTAACACCAAAATCAGTACATAAATAGTATCAGTATAGTACCATGACACAAGTGAACCCAGTATCAGTACGCAAGAACATCAGTTCACAAGTAGTACCGATTCAGTGTAATAAAGTACCAATACACACATAGTTCCATTTTGCTTTAGTAAAGTACTAGTACCTATTTACTACAGTACTAGGACTCAAGTAACACCAATATCAATACATAAATAGTATCAGTGCCAGTCTAGTATAATAAGTACCCGTACCAGTACCAGTACATAGGTACCTCCGGTACCAATACTAGCTCTAGTACAAGAAGTACCAGTATCAATATAGTGATTTTAACACTTTATCCTAGCAGTGTGTGTGTGTGTGTGTGTGTTTTTGTGTGTGTGTTTGTGTAACCCACCCTATCCCAGGTGCTATACACAATGGGTTGGCAGTAGGCCCATATACAGTAGGCCCATTGTATATGGGCCTACTACCTTGTGAAGTAGATGTGAGTAACAAAAGTTGAGTATGAATCATTAGCAGGGATGTGCCTAGTCAAAGTGTTCTTGAAGAGGGTAATGTCAGTCTTATCAACACAGTATCTGATATTGTCTTCAAGGAAGACATTACTCCTGTAGGAGTTTTAAAGCTTTGACAGCCAGTTTGAGAATAGTGTTGTCAATCATAATCTATCAATCACATATTTTATGCTTTTGCTCTTGAACCCCAAAGGAATCCTCCTATGTGTAGTTTGTTGAAAAGTAACCTGTTCGTAAAATCATCAAAATAGAGTGAATTAAGCATCCAAGTACCTGAAGCGAGGCTTTAGCAAGAGGTTCCATAGGAGGTTCTAACCCTTGAGATAGTGCTAAGTTCTACATAGTTCATAAAAAGGTCATTCAGAGAGTATACCATCAATGGTAAAAATTGGTAGCCTCTTCGGCCTTCAATTGACCAGAGGAATCCCAAACCCTGAGCGAAAGTTTTCGAGCAACCCCTAAATCGAGCAGTTAGAGACAAGATACACAGTCAAAAAACTTGGTTTCTTTATTGAATCAAGCATCACAACACCAATGTAAAATGAAAGTTCACATTTTTTTAGTGCCCATCCATCTTGAGATCCATGAGCAAAGAGATTTCAATGATCATGGCCTTGGGAAAATGACCTCCATTGAGTGTAATAGCCAATATCACTACAAACACAAGATTGTCAAGACAACAAGGTAGTAGATTGTGGACACACTATATACAAGCCTTGAATATGACTACAACAACATGAATAACAATTTGGTTCTAGTGGGTATCTCTTCACCAGTATTACTTCTTCTCCATCATACATTACTAATGTTTCTCATGATATTGAAATAATGATATACAAGTCAAAGTAATAATAAGGGTCCAATAACACAACTTTTGTGGTTGACTAACTAGTCTTAACAGTTGCTACAGATTTATTACTATGAACAACTTATAGCTAGCGATGAGAAACATACATCTACTAATCTTCCACTTGTAAAGATCTCAAAAGACTCATATAAAGGGGATACAAAGGGCCTCAAAAGAAAGAAACAAAATTCACTCTGCAAAGATGAAAGGAATAAGTTACAAGCAAGATCGATGGCCATCATTTATATTGTGCTAAAGAGGAACTCTGACATCCATAATGTAGCATGAGGGCATTGCCAAGGCGTGGCAAGGGTTTTTGAACATACATGGCTTGGGAAAAGGGTGTTGTATAGCATGGCTATATAGAAGAGGGTGGAAAGAGAATTTTAGGCCCATTCCCGTTTGTCTTCTCATGCAGTTTGCAAGTGAGGGATTATTTAGAACACAGGAGGCATTTTGGTTGCTCATGATGCCTTATGAATTTTTACTAGGCACCTTATTAATTCGAGTTTAAATTCTAGGACAAATGCATCTACAAAGTTACGAGAAATATACTTTATGTGGATGACATGATGAATCTCTCGATCATGATTGCTTGCTCAAAAGCGTTTGCTGGTGCAAAGACAAGGGATAAGAAAACTCATAGGAACCAATGGATTTGGTGATTTTTGATGGATAGTTCACTCACTTCCATGGATGTTTGCTTGAAAATCTCTCTCTCTCTCTCTCTCTCTCTCTCTCTCTCTCTCTCTCTCTCTCCAAAAAAAACTCCTCCCTACAATTTGGAGAAGAATTTCTCATTTACTTTAACATCGTTCAAGTGACAACTTTCTACACACGCATAATTTAAATGGGCCTTACAACAATAGATTGGGAGCATTATAGATAGTGGGAACATCGTGATGCTATCTCTTAGTGGTTGCCACATGCAATGTTCTTTTTATAAAGCGAAAATTGTTGTGCTCCTTTTTAACCATAGATGTGTCTCAAGACGTGAATAAGTTAGACTTATAGGCTAATGTTTGAGTGGTCACTCACTCAAGATGGTACATGCACCCTCTCGCTCATGATTGTAGGAGACCTCTGTTTGAACCCCAATGCACTAATAATTCTCTTCATGAGCAACTTACGCATATTGACCCCCTCCAAACTATCTATCAGTGGATGTGCGGGCAGATTTTGGGGGTTCAAATGAGAAGGAAGGTTTTGATTTTGTTGTGGGAAATATATATCTTAGCTTGTTTTATGATTTGGAGAGACCCTTTAGCCCCGCTAAAAAGAATCCATGGCATCACAGACTATTTTGGGAGGAAAATTTGGAGAGACCCTTTAAGCCCCCGTAAACAGTCTGTAGATGGGTCGTTGCATGCACGCTATAAGCTAGTGCCCTTATAGCTTCGTCTTTTATACCACCTTTCAATGAATTAAGTGACGCCCTAATAAATTAAATCTTTGCAGGCACCCTCATTAATTCCAATAAGCTTCATGGCGACCTCAACATGTGTTATTTCAGTATGAAGGGGCAAAGAGAAGTCCCACATCATCCATGATGACTCGGTCGATTTCATGCAGCTAAAGATTGGGTTCTATTGTAAATTTTTTTTTTATTGATTTTGTTTCAATAGGGAGCTGATCACTAAGCGGTCCCAAACTTTTCGCGTCGACGCGGGCAATTTTAGATAGTGACAATGGGTTTCAATAGTTGGCTCATTAAGCAGTCCCAAAGCTTCCGCGTCGACGCGGGCAGTTTTAGATGGTGACATTGGGTTTCAATAGCGGGCTCAGTAAGTAGACCCAAAGCTTCCGCGTCGACACGGGGAGCTTTAGATGGCTGACATTGGGTTTTCTTTCACAGACATCAAGACTTGACTCGCTACATCTATGCTTATCCTTGCCTCACAACTGGTTCCTATCTGCACTCCTCTGCTATACCAGAACAGGCCAGCAATGAGAGGATGAGGTTGTAGTTGGTTCAAAGGCTAATTTATGTGAAGGGAAAACGGGGGACTGTAATCATAAGCTGCCTACCCCACTGGGGGCCCCATTATTAAGTGCGCTCTATCAAAGCCTTTGGTTGTGATCACGAGTACGGCTAATGGCAAGCTTGCAGTCTGAGTTGCAGATATCACAAAGCTGCGATTTGAGGACTTGCATGCTGTCAGTTTCTCTTCAACGACAAAGTATTCTGCAAGAAAGCCAAAGGTAAAGGGCACTAATTGTGCTGCATGCTTGGAAAGGTCCCATACACCGCATCTCCCTCCTGAAGATTCTTCACTTGGTTACGTTGCCCAGCTGCATGACCACACCAGCAAGATCGTGACTAGGGATATAAACAACATCGCCACGTCATGAGCAAGAAGCTATGCAAAGAAAAGCACAGTAGGTACACACACACCGCCTTACAACTAGCTTTATTGGGCTTCTTTTTACGTGTCGGCTGGAGTGGTGAGGAGATGATGGGCGGCAGTCCGAGTACAGAGCGAGGAGTTGAGTGAAAGTCTCCTCCTACCCTGAGCACATATACAGAGCCTGCCCTACCGGCATAACTCTAGTAGGGGCGTCTACCCTGCACGTGGTGGCTCTTTTTTACATGTCGGCTGGAGTGGTGAGGAGATGATGTGCTTGCACTGCCTGGGCGAAGGTCCGACAGAGCAAGGAGTTAGTGAAAGTTTCCCAGTGAACAAAAACCCTAGCTAGGGTTATTACTGCAAGCAACACAGCTCTCCTTCATGCTCAAACAAGAGTGTATGCTTTCAGCTTTCCCTTATTCTTCTAAACTCTAAAATCTCCTTCACCTCCTGCTATTGTTGTTGCCCTCTGCATATGACCCCATGATCTATCCCGAACAACTGATAACGCTGTCTTCCACTCTTCATGCCCACTAGCATGCAGTGCTCTAAAATAACGTACCTCAAAATTTTGAGTTTTGCCACTAAAGTTTTGATTTTAAGGTTAGAAAACCTACAAAATTTAGAGAAATTTAGTACAAAATTCTTCAAATTTAGTTCAGTTTACTCTTTAATAAACTTATATGTAGGTTTGCCAAGTTTTTGAAAAATAGTTTTTTTCACGCATCGGTTACAAGCTCCATATTTCCCAATTTTCAAGAATAACAAAAACAATGAGACCTTACCATTTGGGAAAAAAAGGAGACCTTACAAGTTTGGAAATGAAATTTACATTTTAAAGATGAAGTTTAAAACAATTACAAATCCATGGAATTTAGAGAGCACCCCATAGGCTAGAGCAAAGGGCCCTTTTTATTTCAATGGCCCTTCAAAATTTGTCATGTGTGCCTATTAGCCCAAGTTTAACAGGTTGCTTCATATTGTCCCAACACTATGCACATGTTGCATAGCACGCCATTCACTAGTTGACGTGTGTGTTGGGAGGTGTTTCTACAATCTGGAGGGTGTTCAAAACACCCTCCAAGTTCTCCACCTACAAGAATTTCACTAGAGGGTGCGTTTCACCAATCAAGCTTATAAGGACACATTATAGGTATTAAAAGCCCCCCTAGCATCATCTTTGTCGAGCATATGGAGGAGCCTCTAGTGTTAAAAACCATCACATGTAGGCAATTTAACTCTAAATTTTCTAGGTGTCAATTTTTCAAGTCTTAAGAACGAGACAAAAGAAAGAAAAATGAGAGTTTGTCCCAAGCAACATGTGCTAACTATGCAAGCTGATAATTAGATGTTAACCTCATCTTGGTAACTCGTATAACTTTGTTAAGAGACCTTGCCTTCCTAAAAATTCAACCATGCTAATGAAGTGTTCTATGTCAGTAATATATATGCCACACTCTTTATCTCATGGTATCAAAGTTCATTTGACCCTCATTGAGTAAACGGACTTGAGCACACTAAGGAAGCCATTGCGATTGCGGGAGTCCCTTCGTGTTGCACCCAACCAGATCCTGTTACCAGGCCAAGCTCTCACCCTCCAAGAAAGAAGTCACATTTGATAAGCTTTTGAACCAAGCAAAGAGCAATCAATGGACATTCTTCACTGACTACAAATTTCATTATCTTGGGACCTTGACCAAAAAGACACTTGAAGTTTCATTAAGCTTAGTGACAAGACATCGAGCCTCAATTGCATAAAAGACTCTAGATACTCTTTGTAATCGATGCTATGGCTATGAGCACTTAGGGCTTCAAGAAAGGAGTCCACATAGTTTCTTCTAGTGGCTACCTAGTTGCACAACAATTATTCAAATTAGATTGAGCATTATGATGAGGGAAGCTCCACTATGAGCTCAATGAATGCTTCAATTTTCTCTATCTCAAGTAAATGTGGTTTCATTGGCCCATTTGATTTCCTTATACATTCGCTCGAATTTTCCTTTGCTCAAAAAATCTTGCTCGTCACAAGGTAAGACTCAATTGACCAGGAGAACCGTGTGAAGAGAGCCCCATCCCTCAAGGATCAATCCAAGGTAAAATTGTCTAGGACATATACCAAGGGATTAAAATATAGTAACTAGGTCTTTGAGTAGTATTACTACTATTCTTGGTGTTAGTTGTGTGTATGTTTCAATAACAATATAACATATACATCAAAGAATCCTTTCAGATTACAAAAGACCCTATAAACTATGTCAATGAAAAGGTGGTATAATTCCCATTCATAGTAGAGAACAGTTATACACAAGTGCTGAAATCAAGAGCCGGAAGATGTAATAGTCCGCCATCTTCAAGCCAAGGAACTTTGAAAACCATAGTTGAGAAGGTAACCCTCACCTGTATCCATGGAAACAAAACAACATTTAGTTAGCATTGGTACTGTATGCAAGTGATGCATGGGTATCCCACATGTTTTAGATGTCACCCAACATGATTGCTTTCAAAGATAAATAATAAGAAAGGTCAAACTAATCATATATTTAGAGATGAAATCATTGTGCTTTACAAGCCGCTTGTGCTTTAAAAGCTCTCATGAGATAAAGTTCAACCAAAGAAGCTAGTCAAGTGCCTCTACCGGCATATGCATGAGGAATACTCACAACCATCAAACCGTTGGAAAACAGTCCATTTCAATGCAAAAAAGTCACCTGAGATTGAGTCATAACAACCAACTCCACAATAGTCTGTTTATCCATGACGTTTGCCATACATCCGACACTTAACACTACCCCTTTTTGCAGGTAAAGTCCTCACATTCCTAATGTATAGATAGTTCTCCAAAATACTAAGCAAACAGTACCAATACTAAGTGAGCATGGAGCTCACCTTTTATAGAGTTTAGAGCAAGTGGACATATTCCTCCAGCGCATTATGGCGGGCCCATCATCAAGAGGTACGACAAATACAGCAGCGCTGCCTAGTACAGAGACAGGGAGAGAGCTCAGGAGAGAGAATGAGATAGCACTTAGAGGGTGTTGTAGCATGGGCCTGTCAGGATGGAGCCACCATGAAATTAAGAAAATGACAGGGTTTACAGATCCAGGAAACCCGCTGAATGAACATATGTGTGTAATGCGTCAATTAAGTGTCTTTAAAGACACCTCCAAATTCTCAACTACCAAATTACCTACTATATTTCACCCATTACTAGTATCACTAGTAGCACCAATACTAGTATCAGTACACAAATAGCACCAGTACCAGTATCACTAGTACCGCACCAGTATAGTATTGGTCCAGAAGTAGCACCAGTACCAGTACACAAGTAGCACTAGTCCAATATATACCAAATAAGCCCAAAAACCATTTAGTCAGAGTAGAAAGTGGTAAAACCAATATTCCATATTTTAATATTTGTTGTTAACAATATTCAGCCACTGTCATCATAACCAACCGGTCATTCAGTGCATTTAATCTGTTATGCTCAAGAACCAAAGATGCACCAGTTGACTAACTATACAATACCAGTACACAGTTAGCACCAGTATGAGTCTCACAAGCAGTCCCCCGTACCAGTATACTACACAAACAGTACCAATCAAGTGGCAACAATATTAGTTCAGCGCAATAAAGTACCATTACCAGTACAGTATAGTACCAGGACACAAGTGAAACCAGTATCAGTACACAAGTAGCATCAATTCACAAGTAGAACCGGTTCAATGTAATAAAGTACCGATACACAGGTAGTTCCATTTCGCTTCAGTAACGTACCAGTACCTGTTCAGTACAGTACTAGGACTCATGTAACACCAGTATCAGTACATAAATAGTATCAGTTCCAGTCTAGTATAATAAGTACTCGTACCATTATCAGTACATAGGTAGCTCCAGCACCAATACTAGCTCTAGTAAAAGTAGTACCAGTATCAATATAGTGATTTTAACACTTTATCCTAGCTCTGTGTGTGTGTGTGTGTGTGTGTGTGTGTGAGAGAGAGAGAGAGAGAGAGAGAGCAGCTTAAAAAATTATTGGGCTCTTGGTGCATTCACGCATCTCTCTCTCACACACTCCTAATGTAGCTTGAAGGCTTCATCGCATACGAGAGAGAGAGAGAGAGAGAGAGAGAGAGAGAGAGAGAGAGAGAGAGAGAGAGAGAGAGAGAGAGAGAGAGAGAGAGAGAGATTCCCCATGCGCTACAGCCTAGAATATATATATATGTGTGTGTGTGTGTGTGTGTATGTATGTATGTATGTATATATATATATATATATATATATATATATATATATGTATGTATATGTATGTGTGTGTATGTATGTATGTATGTATATATACATATATATGTATGTATGTATGTATATATACATATATATGTGTGTGTATATATATACATACATACATATATATGTATATATATATATATATAGAGAGAGAGAGAGAGAGAGAGGGGGAGAGAGAGAGAGAGAGAGAATTACATACTATATCTATTGCAGCCATTTGATTTGAAAAAGAGAAATAGAGAAGGGGGGGAGAGAGGAAGACGATCATTTGCAGCAAAGTGTAACCATCACCGATTGTCTTTGCTTCCCTCTTGGGATTGATATGAGAGTCTTCTTTGGAGTACAATGATGATGGCGTGGGCACTGATCATGGGGTTGTAGTGCAATTGTTCTGCTTAGGGAACCTTCCAAGTGGTCTAGAGTCCTCCTATGTAGGGTTTCATCGCTCGCTAGCGGTCTTGGTGGTTTGTAAGGGGGATCAGGTTCTCTGGCATGCTTGACGATTGTGACAGGATTGGTCGATCATGGTGGCAAAAGGTCTTCTTGGTCCTGCGGTGTGGGCTTCCATTTCAGTCTGGTGTTTGGATGAAGGACTGATGGGGTTCCTGTGTTGGTATGGTGTAAGCTCCTCATTATGGGGCATTCTCTCTTGGCTCGGTCTACTCTCCTTCGGCTCGCTTCGTTTTGCCTTCTTTTTTGAAGTTCAAGGTTTGTTGACTCATGATGTGGGGGATCTATACGTGGTGGCAGCTTGAGTAGATTTGTGGCTTCCAAGGTGGTGGGTCTTCCAATTCTTGCAGGTGATGGAGCTCCCAAGTTCCCCCCCTACCTCCTCCTTCCTTGATTGTATGGTTGTATGTATGTTTTTTGTGGCCTTTGGGTGATCCTTGGAAGGTGTTTCATGTTTTAAATGGTGCCTGTTAGCCTGACATATCTGATGTATTATTTTTTGCACTCCATGGCTCATTTTGAGCATGGAAGATGTATGGCTTCTTTTCAACTCACTCAGTTGAGTGAGTATTGCCAAAAAAATCATGAGCAAAGAGTAAATGCTACACATTTTAAAGAAGAAAATAGGTGCAGAATCTGAAGTGATACCGATGCAAATGAATGTTGCGCACAGCCGGAAACTGCGACGATAATGCATCGGTGCACTCTTGGGCAAACTTTACCAGTGGCGCAATAGAGACGGAAAGGAGCAGGGGGGACGGGGTTTTTGTATGTGTGTGTGTGTGTGTGTGTGAGAGAGAGAGAGAGAGAGAGAGAGAGAGAGAGAGAGAGAGAGAGAGAGAGAGAGAGAGAGAGAGAGAGCTTGCTATCCAGGGCGTCATGTGTTGGAGTCCACGGGCAAGGCGGTCGGCGAAGTGAAAGGGTAAGTGCAACGGGAAGGGTGGGCGAAGCGAAAGGGTGGGCTGCGAGCGTAATGTCTTTTTAATGAAATAGATGGCTCTGCAGCACTCGAGGAAGGACTGCTGCTCAAGTGGTTAAATGAGAGCGCGTAGGTTCGATGCTACTCTCATGTGAATTCGAGTATGTGGTCACAATCTTGGAAAAGGTCGAATTAACGTGAATTTGCTGAGACTCTCGCCAGTGGAACAGAAGGAACATAGGCACCGCACGTGTGTGGGGGAAGCCATGGGCAACAGATTGGGAAGAGGCAGCGGCATCCTCTGCAATTCTGGAACAAATTGGTTATTTTGGCCTTTCAAAGATGCTAGTATAACCTCTCTCTCTCTCTCTCTCTCTCTCTCTCTCTCTCTCTCTCTCTCTCTCTCTCTCTCTCTCTCTCTCTCTCTCTCTCTCAATGAGGACTGCAGGGCGTCCTAGTGATGGAGGCGACTGTGTGTGACATTTGATTGCTAGGGGTAGAGTGACGATCTAATGATGGAATCTTTAAAGGATTTTTTTTTTTTAAAGAACGAATGAGTAGGGGGTACCCAATCATTTTAAATCAGAAATTAGGCTCATTACTTTTACAAGGAAAAGGAAAGAGCGTTAGTGGAAAGCTGAGTGAGAGTAGTTGCGGTGGAGGCCATGCCTTCTCTTTCTAATTTATGTTCTCTCTCTCTCTCTCTCTCTCTCTCTCTCGCACGTGAAAGCGTCTGTCGCCAGTGCTATCTTTGACAGACCAAGCTCCTGAGGCAATGTTTGATTGTGTTCTGAACCTTGGTCAATATGCGTAAAGGCAAGAGTGTTTCTTTGGGGGAGGGGGGTTAGCTTTCTGCTTTTGAAGGACTGCACATAGTTTGCTCTCTCTCTCTCTCTCTCTCTCTCTCTCTCTCTCTCTCTCTCTCTCTCTCTCTCTCTCTCTCTCTCTCTCTCTCTCTCTCTCTCTCTCTCTCTCTCTCTCTCTCTCTCTCTCTCTCTCTCTCTGCGCACGAGGCAAGGCCCCCTCTGTGTGCAGGGTAGGGTCAGAACGACGGAAGGTTCTGCTACAGCCCTGTAGGGCGCCTTTGTCGCCATCTCCGCAAGGTAGGGGCGGCACGAGAAGGGGTGCAGAGAGAAAGGAGGGGAGATGGTCACACCTCTGTCGCCATCTACGCAAGGTAGGAGGGAGGGGGGGGGGGGGGGGGGGGGGGGGGGGGGGGGGGTTCAAAGGAGGGAAACACAGGCAGGCTGAGGAAAGGGAAAGCGAGGAAACTTGAAAGGCATTCCTCACATTAGCTTTTTGCCACCTACCCTCAACTTTTAGCTTGAGAGTACACCTAGGAACGTGTCAATTTCTAACCACTTTCCGCAATAATGTACCTCAAGTTCTCAACCTCGTGCATCACGAAAAAGGATAGCATACCCAATGCCCATTGCCCACTTCTTTGACTGCATACGTGCATGGTTGTTGTTAGGAATTCACACAACCAGCTGAACCATGACACTAAGTGACACAAAGGGGGGTAAGGGGATCGACACTTGGGAAGTCCAAGGCAAGATTCGAAGCGAAACGGAACCGGACAAAGCAAAGAATTGTGCCACCCGTCGCCCGATTTTGAACCCAAGACCTTGCAGCCCAAGTTTTGTGAGGCATGGGCTAGCCATTTCACCCGTGCACGCATGTTGTACTCATGTGCAATTTTACAACCCTTTATTATTAACTTACAGGCGTTGCCCGGGTTTAATTCGTGTGTCCGGGTTTAGTTCTTAAGTGTGCATTGACGGCTGTGATCTCTCCAAATTTCGTGTGCCAACTTCCCTGCCTTCAATCCCCTTTACCCCCCCCCCCCCCCCCCTTTAATGCTATGTGTTACTTAGTCATGAGGCCAGTTGAATGAGAGGATTGTGGGTGCTTTTGAGATTAAAAGATCAATTAAATAGGGATGCCCCCTTGCCCCTCTGATGTTCGCCATTGGATATCACCCTCTAGTCACACTATTGGAAGACAGTGCCGCTAAAGGAGAGATCCAAGGATTGGCTCTGCCTAATAACGACCAACTACTGGCTAAGCTTTTTGCGGATGACTCACTGCTATTCCTTAAGGCTTGCCCTGAGGTTATCAAGGAGGTTCTGAAAATTGTGCAAACGTATGCCTTAGCCTCAGGATCAAAGTGTAGTATTGAAAAATTGAGATTGATCTCTCTCTCTCTCTCTCTCTCTCTCTCTCTCTCTCTCTCTCTCTCTCTCTCTCTCTCCCCCCCCCCGAGAACAGCTCCTTTGATCTGTCTATGTGGACCGGGGAGACACTGTAAAAAAAGAAGATATTTTGACACCTGGGAGCCCCTTTGGGGGTGGACATTACTCATAAGCTGGAGAAAGTCAAGATTAAAATGCGGAGGTGGGAGTATGTGCTTCTTCCCTTTTCAAGCAGAGTGAAGGTTATCAATTCTTATATGTTGCCTTATATAGCCTTCAACGGTCCACTGCTTAAGCTAGCTAAATGCAACTGGAAAGAGTTCCTGAAACCAATTAAGAGATTTTTAACGAAGAACAACACTAAAGACGTAGCAACCGTTGTAGTGGGCGAAATGGGATACGATTACAAGATCTATGGAACAAGGAGGGCTTGGGATACTTAACCCCAGCACTCACGGGGAGGCTCAATGCGCCAAGTTTATGGTAGCCCTCGTTGAGAAAGGTCAGGCTTGGGCCATTATGGCCAAGGATATGATGGATAGCTCCAGAATACGCTCACAGCGGCCATTGAAAGGACTAGAGGTGCAAGACAAGCTGGTGGCACCGCTGTGGACCATCCTGAAACTTGGGGGTACAACAGGAGAGCTTACTCAGAAATGCAACAGAGCGATGGAGTCTTTGGAATGGGGAGAGCTACCAAGGTACTTCCACAACTCTATATCTCAATGGTCCCCTTGGCTATCTAAGGTTGGAGGCATCCTTATGACCCCTTTCTGGAGGGAAATTGCAAGAAAGGTTAATAACAAAGTATTAGACGCATAGGCCAATTGTAGGACTACAACAGAGGCTATTGGAAAGGAATGGATCAACTAGCCTTCGAGGTTAGCCTCAGTGGGTCAAAAAGATTGTTGATCAATAGAGCTTTAGAACGGCTCGAGAGGTGGTATCTGTCGGATTGTGAATCCAAGGTCAAGTGGAAAGCTTGGCACTGGCCTGTGAACAGACATTTACTAAAGTAAGGACGTGTATCTCACCCTTATGGCATCTCAGAATTGGTTCTCCCCGCTCAATGAGCAATGGGGTAAAAATTGGCCAATCAAGGTGGGAGACAGTAGTCAAGAACATAATGGCACCCTCAATGGCTGCATAGGATGAAGGTTTTCTTATGGAAGGTGCTATGGGAAGCCATGCCAACTGGAGTGAAGGTCCTTGCCAGGGAAATTGGTCCATATATATGCTCGCAATGTAGAACTGCTTAAGAAGAGCTCTATGCCTTTTTAAGGACTATCTGACCATTTGTGGTCTGGCAAGCAAGATCTGCAAATAGGTCCAAAAAATTGGAAAATAGGATTCTTTAATAACGATCTTTTCTTGGGAGGGAAGAGTTGTGGGAACCATGCACTGCTCATCGCTACACAAATTGTGAGGTATTGCTTCTTCAAACACATCTAGAAGGCAAGGAACTGCCAAATCTTTGAGAACTACTGGGAAATAGCTAAGTTCGCGGAGATAGTCCAAGAGAGCAAGGTAATGATCATCGCCATTGAAAAGCAAAGGAACTCACAAGAGTGGAACACGACCCTGGGCATTGCAATAACAGACATACAAAATTAAAAGTGTGGGCTCATCCATGGTCATGGGGTGGCTCCCCCAGCCGATGTATCTATGATATGTTGAAGAGGTCATGGTTCGTCACAAGCATGACAGGAATATGATTGTTTGGATCTATCAATAAAATCCATTCACCATTGTGAGTTTTGCAAAAAACAAAGAAGGTCACACAACCACCAAACCTATGACATGTCATCGAATGACAGTAGAAAAGGGATTATTGGACTACATAAGTAGTCCTTAGTAATGGGTTGGTTTCTGGGTGCATATCTGGACCATTGGTTTGGATGAAGCTTACAAAGTAGTGTCACATGGCAAAATAATGATAATAGTTTCTATTTTTTATTGGACTACATAAGGAGTTCTTAGTAACGCATTGGATTTTTGGTGCAACTGTGGACCATTGGATAAAGCTTGTGAATTAGTATCACATGGCTAAAAACTTTCTTTTTGGCCTTCAGAAGGCCATAAGAGAGTGGGTGGAGAATTGGTGCACCTCTAGACCATTGATTAAGAATCACGGATTGGCGACACATGTCAGGTGAGCTTGTTTTATAATGTATATGGGTCTTTCCATCATTGTAACTTGGTACTGTTGGGGGTCCCTTCGTTGCATAGCTCCAATGACCAACAAAATTATCAATCCGAAGGGATGAGCTACCCGGCTAGGGCATGGAAGCAGTCACACGATTAGTGAGCTAATCATGGCAACACGAATGGTGGCTCTATGAGGTGAGCTTCTTGGCCTATGGAGGAGCTAAGCCACAATGATGGGCAATCTCCACATCCACTTCCCTTCACCTCCAATCAACCCAACCACACATTAACGATTGCAAGATGCACACAACACTAATCCTATCATGCAACACACTAATTGAAAGCACACACACATAGATCTCTTGAGCACCACACTCCAATCGAACCTACATGCACACACAAGCAAAAGAGGGCAATCACACAAGATTAGAGCAAGATTAACCACTAATTAGTTAAGATCTAGCTAATCTAAGCATCATAGGCAATCATAAGAAGCATGAGAGAGGCATAGTGAAAGAGAACTAATCATTGAATAGTGTTAACCAAGTCACATGAGCAAGGAGAAGCTCAAGGACTCCATAGCCACACACCTCAAGATCTCTCACCAAGAGTGCTCTTAACAAATAAGCTTGAGAACCCTAATTTCTTTTACACACTGCCTTATATACCTAGGGTAAAAATATGCAATGTCCAAGTGCCCAAGGCCTTTAGAACTCCACCACTTACTGAATCTACTACCTAGACACACTAATTGACCTATTCTTTACAGCTTGGAACTCCCATTGAGCCCGTAACACATTAAAATATTACAATGGCTTGAAATAAATCGGGAATTTACAATACATGACCATTTTGGGAAATCGTGAAAAATGTGTAACTCCAAAGTTTACTGCTTCTTTGTATTCATCCTCGATGTGCATCCATACATCTTTGGTCTTTAGTAGCTCTTGTAAACTGACGTTGACTCAGTTAACATTCCCCCCTTCCGATTTTAGTGCCCTCGGGCACTGTTGAAAAGTGTTTGTGGAGGCTATGGAAGGTTTTGATTAGTTGTTGATGGGCTGATAGTATTCATTTTGTCGTTGAATTTGTTGATAAGGTTCAATTTGCTGGAGCATATTCATTGGTCTAAATATGTTTGATGTGAGAGATAATGTTGCATTTGTCCGTTGTAATAGCATAATGAGGAGGCTGTTGTTTATTTATGAAATGTATGTACAAGGGAAGTAGAATGATGAGGTTCTAAATTAGGGTATAATACCTGGATGACCAAAGGAAAAAAAACCCAGTGGAAATAAAGGATCTTTGGGATACGCACATTATTGAAGTACTTATTAGCATGGGAAATATTAATAAACTACTCAAGGGATTATTTGCTGATAGATATGGAATTAAATTATGTGATATCCATGAAAGATTACTGGGCCAACACCAATTTGCCAAGGTCAGTACCAAGCGATGGGGAGCGGTGTTGACTCCACTGTCGCATGTAATGATTTTAACCCCGAGGTCAACTCCAAGCGATGGGGAGCGTTGGGCAGTCCCCAAGATTCCTATTCACCCAGTATCGACTTAACTACATTTTTGTAATCACATCACCATGGTCTTCATCGTCGGTCATACGAAGGTCAACACCAAGCGATAGGGAGCGTTGGGTAGTCACCAAGCTTTCTATTCGCTCAGTGTTGATCCACTGTTTGACTTGTCTTTTCGTTGTCCGCTATCATGCCCCAAGTTCTTTGATGTCGCTTGTAATGGCTTTAATGCCAAGGTCAACACCAAGCAATAGGGAGCTTTGGGTAGTCACCAAGCTTCATGTTCGTCCAGCATTGACTCCACTATATGACTTTCCAGTTAGCATGACATTGGTTTTCCTATTGTAGTCCACTCAAGGTACATAGGTGGTAGCAAAAAGAGTGTCTAATGGATATGTCCAATGATGGGACATCCTATTTATGCACACACAAAAATGCATGGAAAACAATATGCTATGCAAGAAGTATTTTGAGGGGTTCTTCAGAAAGATGGTGTAGCTATAAAAGCATATGACATGGCTTTGCAAGCTGTCACACCTTTAACAATGGTTTTTGTTGACGAGGATATGTGCTCTCATCTTACTATGCATTGTGCGTGAGTGTTGAAATCTACGACACTCCACCAATTTTAAGTTAATAGACTTCGACTCTTATGCTCATCTCATCCAGCATGAGCGACATGACTTTGATATGCTCAACTCTTCCAGCTTGAGCGTAAGCCTAATAACTACGACTCTTAGCACATAGTTTAATATGACTTGAAGCTTTGGGACTAATGCTTTGCTCATTTTATGGCTCAGTAGCCCGACTCTGACTATGCCAAAGAGTGTTTTTTGCACCCTGACGACTTGACTTTTTACATTCTTGTGCTTACTTTTACATTCTTGTGCTTACTACAAACATTTCTTCAGGTAAATGTAAGCTTGAATCCTCAAAAACAGGATTAGTGAAGGACCCAGTTGGCATTGAAGGTTTCTTTTGCCATACCTGTTTTATCTTCTTTGAATCTGCATTTTCATCGGTTGGATTGTCCTTCTTTGACTGTGAAGACTCCATTATCCGTTTGATTCTCCAATTGGGCCTGTTGTAAGAAGTTTTTGATGTTGTTGTAGGCCTTTGTTCACTATTGGCATTTGGCTTTTGACTAGGAGCATTGGAAGACTTAGGAATCCAAATCTCTTGAGGACCTTTGTAACTCCTTCGTTGACTTTTCTTTGCTCTAGGTCTTGTTGAGTTCTTGAGATCTTCATGCAAGTTTGGTGTAGTTGTAGTTGTCTTGTGGTTGACTAGTAGCCAAATCTTTGTATAGCCTGTGTAGAATCCTTGTCCAAGAGGAACATTCTTTGAAATCCGTCATTGTTTTGTATCCTCTTGTTGAGAGTTGTGGTAGACTTTAGCATCTTTCAATGCTATTCAGTTGTATACATGCTTCTTAGGTATCCTAGGATATTGTCAAGGTTGATACCTTGTGGGCCTTCTTTCTTGGGAGGGTCTTGATTTCACTTCATATGCTCTAACCTGCGATTTTGGCACCCATATCTGTTTATTACCTCCATCGTACTCCTGTTCTTTTAAGCTCCATTGTGATGCTATCCATCCCATGTGTTTGTCTTTCTGTGTTGATTTCCTATCTTTAATCCAAATTGGATCATTGACTTTGACTAAACTTCTCCGAACAAACACTTGCTTTACTTTATTTTGATTTCTTGAGTACTTGGGTTGATATATCTTTGCTTTTTTGGGTGTCTTCTTAGAGGTTTCAGTTGGGTCAGCAATTGACTTGAAGTTTTGAAAGTCTAACTTGCGTGAAGAATCATCCCTGAGGGTTCTTTGATGTAGAGGTGTATGTTGTCACATCTTCTTTTGCTAGTCAGTGGGAGGTCCACTTTGGCTTTACCTTCATTTGCAAGATTTGTCTTCAATTCTTGTGACTTTTGCAACTCTGAATCTAGCATTAACGGTATCTGTAATTGTTGCTTGCTACCTCTTAGAGAAGAGAGTATTAACATTGTATCTTCTTTGTAGGCCTTGTTTTTTATCTAACCATTGATGTCCAAGGATGACATCTGCAAGAATTTCCTTTGAAGGCTTCACCTGAAACTTTACTTGCTCTTCATGATTTTGGATGCTAAGGGTAGCAACCATTTCTTCTTGACTTGTAGCCTTACCCATGATTTCTCTATTATCTAGCTTTCCCTGAGGAATCTCTAGAATGCTCTGGTTGTTGGCTGCACCCATATTGCAATTTGCTTCTTTATCTAGTAGAGCATTGCATCTGACACTTGTTCCTTTTGTACTGCTAAGACCCTTCTTTATCTAGTAGAGCATTGCATCTGACACTTGCTCCTTTTGTACTGCTAAGACCTATAGCTATTCTCTTTGCTGGTTCTATTGAAGATCTCTTCCCTGCTTTTGCCATAGTCTCATCTTGATCTAAATGTTTCTCTATGGAGGGTGATTTGAGACTCTGTCTTCCAATCTGACTTGAATAGGCTGAATTGACTGGCAATGTTTGGATATTTAGGCTTCCTATTGCTTTTTGATTTTTTGCAACCCGGTTCTTCTTAACTTCTGGCTTTGGTGGCATTCTCTACTCAATAGCTTTCATGGTTGTTCTTTGTTCTGTTTGATCTACACTTGCTATTGCATGATTTGCTTTAAGCTCTTCTGAATTTCTGCTCGATGGAGATGAATCATCTTCAACAAGGTCTGATTTGATATAAGTCTCCATTTCAAGTGTGCTGCTTGAGGACCTTGTGTTGTCATTTGTGGGTGACCATTGTTGGTCTTCATTCTTGGTTGTCTCTGAAGGCTGCATCCTGTTTACATTCTGTAACTCCAACATCTTCTGGGCACTTGGCATTCCCATTATGATGTTGTATGTCATATCTTTTGCTGTGATCACGTGGAATTAAGCTATGATGATCTATGAACTTACTTCAATGGTGGTGGAGATGATTCCCCAACATTCTACTCATTTGTCTCTAGATATGCTCACAAATTCAGGAGCATCTTCCAACTGCAGTTGTCCACATCTTTTCCAAGTGCAAAAGGACATGAGGTTCTTGTCTAGCTGAAAATCTAGCTTTACTTCACTTGAGAATTTTTCTTCATTCTCATCAAAAACAATGTCGCCTTGATCGTCTCAGGATTATTATTGTATTTACTGAGTTTGTTGTGGCAGTGTCCTTTGGTTGAGCTCTATCTACATTTTCTTTACTTTGACCACCTGCTTTTGTTAATGTCGACTCGTATGACTGTGATACTGTACTTTTTTGCAATGTTGAGCATTGTCCTCCTACATCTGAGTAACCCTTGATCTTAATAGATCCACTGTACTTTCTGATAGAATTTGTCTCTTCGGAGGAGATTTTGGTGGTGACCTTCATGTAGGCTTCTGAACTTTAGCTCCCATTGATTTTGAATTTTCTATCACCTGTTCTGGCAGCTTGAGGCTTTGCATCATCTTTAGATAGTCTTTGACTTCAGTCGGGCCATCTGTAGGGGTTTGTACAAGGTCATGATCTTGCTGATATTCGTTACCCTGTGCATCTCAATATGCATATGTGAGCTTGGTCACATGTAACTCTTTGAACACTACTGGATTTGTCGGTTTTTGACTTGTACTTTTGGAGATTAGATGAAACTTCTATCCTTGATGATCTTCATAGAGGCAATTGTTTGTAGACTCTGATGGAATCTGGGTCAATTGGAAACTTCCAACAACCATATGATCTTTCAATGGTTTCCGCTTTGAAGAGGATTTTTGTCTAGAAGCTCCAGGGCTTCTAATTGGTGTAGCATTTCTTGGTACATAAGCTGAGCTTGATGGATTTACAACTCCCCCCTTCCTAGGGTGATCACTATAGCGTGCTTTCTTATAGTTCAAAATTGTTTGGCTCTGATTTAGTCTCATGTTTTGGGACTGTGAAGGTACACTTTGGGTAGCACTTTTGATGTTTGGTATCTATAAACCTTTTGCATAGTTTCCTATGTATCTCCATGAAACATGACAAATTATTCCCCAAGTTAAGCTGTAGATAGCATTATATTTGCCTTGATTTTATCTATCCCATGGGTCTCCTATGATATGAGCTTCTGTGGTTTCAGGATCCTAGGCATCATAGATGCTAGACTCTCATCTATATCTACGACTGTTTTGGTCAAAGTATATACTCGTTGGGTTACAACATCGAAGCTTGATTTCCAATGGAGGAGAGCAGATTTCTGGGTTCACTCGGGTAATATCCTTCATCTCCAGAGGGGATGAACTATAATAAATACTTTCCTCTGATATGAACCATCCTTTTTTATCTATCACACTAGATGCACTTCTATGAGGTGGTATGTGGGCCATTCAAACACTGGTTGATCCTTTTTGTACAGTTTCCCTTTTTGGTCTACATAGTGTGCATATAAATCATGTATGCTATACAATGCTAACATCTTTTTGTTTGATGTGTCCCTTAGACTCGTGAATGATTGCACACTTGTGGGAGTGGATGCAAAATCATTTGCAAACCTAACAGTCTTTTCAACATTTTGTGATATATGGACATCTTGACCAAAATCATGCAGGAATTTGTTGTTCAAAGAATCAATTTTAAGCTTTTTAGGTATCTATGCATCTTTATGCTGATTTTGAATTTGCAGTGCTTTTAGTGGTGCTTCTAATGGTAATGCAGAATCATCTAATTGCATTAAAATATACGAGTTAGATGCACCTACGTCGAGATTCGCATCCTTGCTTGGCAGTTGATGTGTCCCTGTTGTTTGGGTTTCTTGGACAATGTTCAAAAAAATGTCCACCTTTTCGTCCACAATCTGAGCAATATGACATGACTGGTGGTATTTCATTTGGTTCTGTCATATCAAGCTCTAGCTGAGAGGTTTCAATTTATGTGCTTGCCAAATTGTCGGCATCTTCTTTTAAAACACTAAGCGTCAAGTTGTAGAATGCTCCATCTTGACCTTTGTTCCTTCTTTCGCTTGGTTCTCCAATTAGATTGGCTTCTATTGGTTGATCTGTTGGATCTTGCAATTCTGGTTCTCGATCATAGATATGACCACTGTAATCCATGTACAATGACCTTGATTGCATGTGCACTAAATGGATGCTTTGCAGAGTTGTGCAAGTTTCTGGATAAACACTTGGGTTGACTTTCTGAACTTCTATCTGCACTTCATCTTTGAGCTTGCAATACCTGGCTCCACTGAAGTCTATGAGCATCTAGGAGTTCTCTGAGTCTGGCTTTACTCTGATCAATAGGATCTTGGCTCCTGTGTTGCTTTTTCTGCTCATTAAGTAATTATGGTTGTCTGAATCTGCATATAAAACTTTATCTCCATTATAGCCATATAGCTATAAAATCTGCTATGTTGCAGTTGTGCTTGTGTTGCCACTGCTACTAGCTTGCTTGATTGTACTTGAATTCTCGGCTCGATTTGAGTCCATGTTGGCTTGATCTATAAAAATTATCTCTTAGCAGATTTTGGTATTGATCAGCAGAATGTCTGATGTTCTTACAAGCCTAATCTGCAATCACATGTGAGTGGCCCTGTTCGTCCAACTAGAAGCTAATTTGCAATGCAATAATTGCACTTGCCAATTTCTAGCGTTCCAAATTTTGAAATTTATCTACCCCTCAAACGGCTTTGACTTGGTCGTTTTGCTCAGTTTTTTTTTCGGCTGATCTGGTTTCCTTTGTGGTCACTTTTCGGGGTTCGCTTTTCTCAACTTGTTCGCTTTTGCATGGTCTGCTAGCTTTTTTTCTTGGCTCTGTTCTCGATTTTTGCTCGTTTTATGGTACACTTCTCCGGCCTTGCTTTTTGGCTTTTAATTTTTGTTCGTATGTGATTTCTCGGTGTTGCTTTTTTGCTTTTCTAGCCCTTTTTGTTTTTTTGGCACTTTCGATGACTTTCTTTTTATTTTTATTAGATTTTTATGAAATTTTTAATTTTCTATTTTTTGATATTTTTATGATTTTTCTTAAAAAAGTTTTGATTTTTTATATTTTTTTTGAGATTTTTCTTTTTTTGTGAATTTTAGAATTTTTTAATGTTTTATGAAATTTATTGTGATTTTTTGATCAATTTATGAAATTTTGTGGGTTTTTTTACTGTTTTGGTGATTTTTTTCTTCGAATTTTTTATTTTTCAAAAATTTTTGCGTTTTTGTGAACTATTAGATCAATTTTTTATTTTTTTATGAATTTTCTATGAGTTTTTTTACTTTTTTTGGCTAATTTTTTATGAGTTTTTTATTTTCTTTTTATTTAAACTTCTTTTTTATTTTTTATGATTTTTTTCTTTTAATAAATTTTTTGTGATTTTCTAATCCTTTTTTATTATTTTTTATTGGATTTTTTTATTTTTTAATTGTTTTTTGTATTTTTTAATTTTTTAATTTACTTTTTATGTAATTTTTAAATCCTTTTTTGTTTTTCTTTGATATTTTGATTTTTTTAAATATTTAATGATTTTTGTGATTTTTTAAAAATTTATTTATTTTATTTTTAAAATAATTTACTACCTCTTACTTGGCTGCACACGTGGGCGTTGACCTCCCGAATTTCCGCAGCGCTGATGGCGGCGTCACAGCAGCGAGACGAGTACAAGGGTGATGACTGCGGAGCATGGGATAGCAGCATTGTTGCACATGCAAGAGGAGAAAGAGAGAGGCGATGTGGACAGCACTGACGTGGCAAGCGCCCTGGCGTGTAGTGGAGGGTTGTGGGTCACAGAGAGAGAGAGAGAGAGAGAGAGAGAGAGAGAGAGAGAGAGAGAGAGAGAGAGAGAGAGAGAGAGAGAGAGAGAGAGAGAGAGTTGGAGTGTGTATACCCGCGGAGTGAGACAAGAGCGGTCGGCAGAGGAAAAAGAAGAAGATTATTTTTAACATCATAGGAAACTATCCCAAGAGATATCTGACAAAGAATTTTTATGCGCCGCAAGGCAAGGGCGTCGAAACTTGAGATTTATTTTTCTTATTATTTTATTTTTAGTCGTTCAAAAATGCCAAAAATAGGCCAAAAATTAGCCGTAACGCTAAAAAATTGCCCGAAAAGTCCAAAAATTTTCCAAAAAATTATATGAATCTAGAAAATCATCGACAGTCACAATCAAACACTTTCGACATGCAAAAGCACACCAAAAATAGCAATTTTTACCAAAAATACCAAATTTGGCAAAATCGCCAATCCGGTCCCCTGAATAGTAAAAAAATGGCCCAAATGCGCTCGAAATCAAACCATACACACACATTCAAAACAACTCATAAAGATCGCAACATACCAAATTTTTATGGAATTAACAAGAAATTAATGCAAAAATTAGAAAAAAAAAACCAAAAAATTACAAAATTATCCAAAAATTTTCCACACATAGAGGATTAGTGCAGCCAAATAAAATCACATCAATTCAATTGCCAAATAATTTGATTAAAAAATCCAAACTAAGCAATTAAATCGATAAAATTAGCGGCAAAAATAGGTCAAAATTTGACGCATTTGGAGTGTGTAAATCCCTGTTTTGAGCTCAAAAATGCAGCAATTAACCATTTCACACACCAAACATGCAATCAAAAATTGAATTTATCATGCACATTAAGTACTTTTTACGCACACACTATAATAATTGGCAGTTTTTACCAATCTTTAGGTACGCACACAAAAGGGTTAATCTTGTCGAAATTGCAATGTGATTTCACAAATCTCTAGTTGGGCATGATCACAACACAAATCAATCATCACAATTGAAATCATTAAGCACACATTGATTTTTAGGTGCACAAACAAGGGCAAAATAATGCACACACACCTTTAAGTAGCCATACACACATTCAATTAGAATGCACACACACACACTTGATTTTAGTGCACACACACTTGCAATTGACCATTCAAGCATGCAATTAACTCAATTAGGCACCCAATTAGCAATCTACAATCACCAATTAGCAATTGAACTTGTCAAATTCATACGCGATCAAATCTGAAAAAATTCGGCATTACGACGGCATGAAAATGAACAATCTTAAAATTTCATAGCATCATAGCATCAACATTGCATTGCAATAACATAGCATCAACATTACATTGCATCATGGTGGAGTCTCTACACAATTCTACACATCTTTGGATTCTAGGGAGGTTAAGAATACCACCTTGATTACCTTTCCAATGAAGATCGATTGAACGGTTGAAAGCTCCAATCCTTTATAGCAAATTAGTGTGTAAGTTAGCAAAAATTAGTCAAATTAGCAAGGGACTACTGTGAAATTAGAGTGTGTAAACACACAATTGGCAAGATACGGTGACAAATTAGGGAATAATGAACACATTGCTTCATGCACACGCATCCAAAATCCACAAAAACATAAACACACAAGTGAAATTAGTGAGGAAACACAATTGATTATGCCACAATTACACTAGCGTATGCCATCGTCCCCTGCAACTGTGCCAAATGTTGGGGGTCCCATCGTTGCATAGCTCCAATGACCAACAAAATTATCAATCCGGAGGGATAAGCTACCCAGCTAGGACATGGAAACACGCTAATCATGGAAACACAAATGGTTAACTCTATGAGGTGAGATTTCGGCCTATGGAGGAGCTAAGCCACAATGAAGGGAAATCTCCACATCCACTTCTCTTCACCTCTAATCAACCCAATCACACACACTAATGATTGCAAGACGCACACAACACTAATCCTATCATGCAACACACTAATCGCAAGCACACATAGATAGATCTATCGAGCATCACATTCCAATCAAACCTACATGCACACACAAGCAAGAGAGCGCAATAACACAATATTAGAGAGGGATTAACCACTAATTAGTTACGATCAAGCTAATCAAAGCATCATAGGCAATCATAAAAAACATGAGAGATGCATAGTAAAAGAGAATTAAGCATTGATTAGTGTTAACCAAGTCACATGAGCAAGGACAAGCTCAAGGACTCCATAGCCACACACCTCAAGAGCTCTCACCAAAGAGTACTCTCAACAAATGAGCTTGAGAACCCTAATTTCTTTTACACATTGCTTTATATACCTAGGGTAAAAATATGCAATGTCTGGGTGCCCAAGGCCTTTAGGGCTCCACCACTTTCTAAATCTACTACCTAGGCACACTAGACCCGTTCTTTATAGCTTGAGCCCCAAACACATTAAAATATTACAATGGCTTGAAATAAATCGTGAATTTACAATACATTACCATTTTGAAAAAACGTGAAAAACGTGTAACTCCAATCTTTACTGTTTCTTTGTATTCATCCTCGATGTGCATCCGTACGTCTTTGGCCTTTAGCAGCTTCTATTAATTGACATTGACTCAGTTAACAGGTCCCTTATTTTAATTCTCAATTGACTTCCTTGTTTTATAAAGGTTATATTTTTCTTTTTAGAATATAACTGGATCGTTCCATCGTTGTAATTTGGTCCCTTTATTTAATGCTCACTTGGATTTTTTTCTTTTTTAAATCTTTGTTTAGTTTATAAGTTTTATGAAGGTTATATATATTTTTTATCATGTAAGTGTCTCTTTTCATCATTGTAATTTGGTCCCTTTATTTAATGCTCACTTGACTTTCTTTTATTTATCTTTGTTTAGTTCATAAATGGGTCTCTTCATTTAAGGATCTTATGACGTTCTTGTCAACTTTTTTATTTAAAACATACTTTTTTCTTTGTAAATTTTCTTTTCATTTACAAATATTCTAACAAAAAATTATAAATTGTCCTTAAATAAAAGAAATTTATCACCACTAAGATTTTTTTTCAACTTTTGGTTTTGATATGCAAATGTCACCTTATTACTTTCATGCATGTATTATTTTATTAGAGATTAACTTTAGAATTTTTCATAATTAATATTTTTTTCAAATTTTTGTTTTGATATGTAAATGTCACCTTGTTACTTTAGTGCATGTATTGTTATTAGGAATTAGGTTTAGACATTTTCAATATTCATTTATATTTCAGTGTATATAGGGCCTAAATATAAGGATTTTTCATAATTATTTTGGTATTTATTTAAATATTTCTACCTACGTGTGTGTTATTTATGCTATGTACATTGACTCACCATTACCGCAATTTTTCTTACCATTTTGCATACTCTTTATTCCATATAGAAATAATTTCATGTAAGCTTCTTTTATTTTTGGTGTAACTCCATCCCAACAAAAATCCAAAAAAACTAGTTTTATTTATGTGTATATTTTTTCACTATTGTGATTTTTTCCTTCCTACATCCATTCTCTATTACTCCCATGAATTAGAACACCAAAAATATTCTTCTTTTTATGGTAGACTTATAATGAGAGAGATTTATTTATGTGTATATTTTTTCACTATTGTGATTTTTTCCTTCCTACATCCATTCTCTATTACTCCCATGAATTAGAACACCAAAAATATTCTTCTTTTTATGGTAGACTTATAATGAGAGAGATTTATTTTGACCCCTTTATATTTCTTCCACCTATATTATTTATATTTGACATGTACATATTTTTTTAGACCCCTCAATATTTGATTTCCTTAGTTGTACTATTCATTTATATCATGATCTCAACAATATCTTCAATTATAGACCTACCAAATAAGGTCAAAGGTATGTGGCATGCATGCATGCACTATGGAGGGCTCACTCTTGGAGGCATTCAAAAGAATCATCCAAAGAAGGACCCCACAAGGACTTTGTGCAGTGGGAAAAGATAGTCGGTTTTGCTGAATTTTTAAAGGTCACTTGCTCTCCGAATTTGGAAAGATGATACAAGCAAAAGTTGTAGCTCATGGGCTAAACTATTGCCTGAATTGTTTTTATATTTTATTGAGCTACGAGCTGTGAGCTATGATTTTATTGGTGGATCCCATTTTGCCCATGCTATGCAGCCACACTCCCTCTTCCACCTTATCATTTTCCTCTTTTACACATACTTCTCCACTCATCATTCCCACCTCTCTCACCACTCCTCTCTGCACCCTAATCACCTTCTTCTCAACCTTGAAGAATAAGAGAAACCATGGTGAACTCATGTCTCCTACACACACTTCCATTCCAAAATTGACCACCTAGTCTCATTTTTCGTCCTCCATATTACCCATATCTATAAAAAAAGCCACAAAATTCAGCCTCTTCCCTTGAAAGACAGTATCATGGTGATTGATTACTTATATTCAATTTCGTTGGCTCCCAAGCAAGGTCAAGAGTGGAGAAAAAACGTACCGTCAAAGCTAGTGGACCGTCAACAAGCGTCAAAATTGACCCTACTCAAAACACTTGGAGCATCAACATTGTAAGAAATCCATATTTTCTTACCTATTAAGAGTTTTTTCTTTCCTATTTGTATCCTACATGGATACTCCCATTGAAAATATTCAATTCCATTTGTAAATCAATAAAAATACTAACTCTACTAATTTACTAACACTAACCTACTATGAAAAGTCCTATCACCTCCACTTCTCTCCTCTCTCTTTTCTTCATATATCCCCACCAACTTCTTGATAATTCCAAGCAAAAGAAATTAGGTAAGTGCTGAAAATCTAACCCAACCATGGTTAGAGGAGTAACCCTAGCCCTGAAAATTTCTATAAAAGGAGGATGTAGCTAACACAAAAGGGGGAGCCATAAGCAAGAGGACTATGCTATAGCTTGAGAAGCCAAGCTCAACCTCTTGAGAAGGAGATCTTGAGTGGAAGCTCATTGGTTTATGCATATGCATGTGTTGTATTAGGGGTGATTAGAAAGGGAGCTCTATGCCATTGTAAGAGAGAGTGATCATTCAATTGAGAGTAAGAAATCTATCATTTCTCGTACTAGTGTTGATAGCCGTTTTTTCGGCTCTTTGTAATTGCCACAGTGAGTTACCTCACCCTACCAAAATCACCCAAACACTGTGGCTATCCCTACCATTTCACTGTACATAGGCGTGCGTGAGTCACGGGACTTTTCCCATATCTTCTTAAAAAACCCTCAATTAGCTAGTCATTGGGCTAGTTGAGCCAAAAAAATAAAAAAAAATAAAAAATATAAGTATATTATGGCCCATGCGTATATAAATATTTCTTTGTATATAGGGCCTAAATAAAAGTTTTTTCATAATTATTTTGGTATTTATTTAAATATTTCTACCTAGGTGTGTGTTATTTATGCTCTGTACATTGCCTCACCATTACCACAATTTTTTCTTACCATTTTTCATACTCTTTATTCCATATAGAAATATTTTCATGTAAGCTTCTCTTATATTTGGTGTAACTCCACCCCAACAAAAATCCAAAAAAACTAGTTTTATTTATGTGTATATTTTTTCACTATTGTGATTTTTCCCTTCCTACATCTATTTTGTTTTTTTTTTCTAAAAAATTAGAACACCAAAAATATTTATCTTTTTATGGTAGCCTCATAATGAGAGAGATTTCTTTTGACCCCTTTATATTTTTTTCCACTTATATTATTTATATTTGACATGTACATATTTTTTAGACCCCTCAATATTTGATTTTCTTAGTTGTACTATTCACTTATATCATAATCTCAACAATATCTTCAATTGTAGACCTACCAAATAAGGTCAAGGGTAGGTGGCATGCATACATGCACTATGGAGGGCTCACTCTTGGAGGTATTCAAAAGAATCATCCAAAGAAGGACCCCACAAGGACCTTGTGCAGTGGAAAAAAACGGTTGGTTTTGCTGAATTTTTAAAGTTCACTTGCTCTCCGAATTTGAAAAGGTGATACAAACAAAAGTTGTAGCTCGTGGGCTGAACTTTTGCCTCAAATTTTTTTATATTTTTTTGAGCTACGAGGTGTGAGCTATGATTTTATTAGTGGACCCCAGTTTTCCCATGCTATGCAGCCACACTCTCTCTTCCACTTTATCATTTTCCTCTTTCACACACACTTCTCCACTCATCATCCCCACCTCTCTCACCACTCCTCTCTGCACCCTACTCACCTTCTCCTCAACCTTGAAGAATAAGAGAAACCATGGTGAACTCATACCTCCCACACACAATTCCATTCCAAAATTGACCACCTAGTCTCATTTTTCCTTCTCCAATTTACCCATATCTATCAAAAAAACCACAAAATTCAGCCTCTTCTCTTAAAAGACAGCATCATGGTGGTTGATTACTCAGCTTCAATTACCTTGTCTCTCAAGGAAGGTCAAGAGTGGAGAAAAAATGTACCGTCAAAGCTAGTGGACCGTCAACAAGCGTCAAAATTGGCCCTACTCAAGACACTTGGAGCATCAACCTTGTAAGAAATCCACCTTTTCTTACCTCTTAAGAGTTTTTCTTCCTTATTTGTATCCTACATGGATACTCCCATTGTAAATATCCAATTCCATTTGTAAATTAATACTAACTCTACTAACACTAACCCACTATGAAAAGTCCTATCACCTCCATTTCTCTCCTCTCTCTTTTCCCACCAACTTCTTGATAATTCCAAGCAAAAGAAATTAGATAAATTGCTGAAAATCTAACCCAACCATGGTTAGAGGAGTAACCCTAGCCTTCAAAATTGCTATAAAATGAGGGTGTAGCTAGCACAAAAAGGGGAGCCATAAGCAAGAGCACTATGCTATAGCTTGAGAAGCCAAGCTCAACCTCTCTAGAAGGAGCTCTTGAGTGGAAGCTCATTGTCTTATGCATGTGCATGTGTTGTAATAGGAGATTAGCAAGGGAACTCTATGCCATTGTAAGAGAGAGAGTGATCATTCAATTGAGAGTAGGAAATCTATCATTTCTCCTACTAGTGTAAGCCCAACATTTGTTGAATCAAGGAGGGTGGATTTGGACTAAGCTTGGATATTTTGTCTCCCTTCCAGCGTGAAGTAATGGACAACAATGATGCGTAAGTGTCTTGGTGTTTTTTGTTAAGTTCTTGATAGCTTGTCTCTGGTGTTGTCATCAATCTAGCCATAATCCCAAATACTGTAAGAGGGCGACAGGGTGGAGAGGACTCCCCTGGCTTTAAGACAGTGATTGGGGTGGCTTTTCTTGTGATGTGTTGTGGTGCAATTTACGCAAGCTATGTTGAACAAATACTAATTTCACTTTGATTTGTCATGACAGATTTGTAAGAAGGTATTAATGCAACAAGCACCCCCTCCCCCTTTCTCTCTCTTTCTTAAATATATAGTTGTGTTTGCTTGATCATTGCCGATACGTTTCAAAGCAGCCCGAGCACTATCTCTCTCTCTCTCTCTCTCTCTCTCTCTCTCTCTCTTTCTCTCTCTCTCTCTCTCTCTCTCTCTCTCTCTCTCTCTCGTGTTTTAGTGTGTGAGAGTGTTCCATTGGTGTTAGGGTTAGTGTAAATTCCTTGCTTGTTTGTGGGTTGCTCTAACGATTCTCCTCTTTTGCGTCCTAGTTCGCTCTTAAACTAGGTGGTGCCCCTTGTGTAGTTGGGATTTGGCTGTGGGTTTGTTGTTTTGGTTTGTGTTGTGTTGTGCCCCAACCCCATTGAGCAGCACGGGAGCCTTGAAGGGTGTCTAGAGGTTGCTCTTCTTGTTGCTCGCCCCGAAAGGCCTCAAATTGGTGCCCCCACTGAGGAACGGCTTGTGTACTTTTGTGTAGAATCAACTTTTAGCATAGTCAAGTAGTTTGCATGAATCACGAAAATTTGTATGATCCCTTTATTCCCATTGCAAGGCAAAAGGTGCACATAATTGTTAGAAGACCATATTAGGTAAAGTGGGAAAATCCCAATTCCCAGGTTGGACAACTTTCAATATATCATGTATAAAATATAGAGATTTTGTCAAAAATTTGAGTTTTCTTAAGGTCTCATTCCACTTTATGCACATACAATACACAATGAAAACAACTAAAATATAATGGTTTCAATCAATTGGATTATTAGGAGAGGAGTATATTGCATCCATTATCGTTGTCTATGTTCTACTGTCCTACCTACAACTTATCTCAACATGGAGAGCTTGGTTTCTAGGTCCACCACTTGTCCAAGTTAATGTAAAAGTGACTCAAGGTTCACAACTTGTGAAAGCAAGGATCCATTGAGGAATACAATCCACTTGGCTATTTTTCCTTAATTTATTGCATGTGACATTTAAGCAAGGTCCACTTCTAATCTATAACTTCTTAATTTGAGGCATGGGGCATACATAAAATATGTAGCATATGCTCTATTGCCTCATAGGAAGGTTGGTTTCAAGGTGCACTTATCCATGCTAGCCTATCTTGGAGAAATGATGGAGCTTGCTTCTCTCCTTGTTTCAATGGAGACTAGCTTGGACAAGTGGTGGACCTTTGCTTCTCTCTATGTTACAATAGAGTTAGCTTGGACAAGTGGTGATCTTGGAACAAAACCCCCATGTAAAACATATCATGGGTATTCCAAGTGATTAGAAAGATTACCATTTAAGATATAACCTTATAGGTTGGACAACTAGATCTTGGCTTGGAGAAATGGTGGACCTTTGATTCTCTCCATGTTTCAATGGAGTCTATCTTGGAGAAATGGTGGAGCTTGCTTCTGTCCATGTTTCAATGGAGCCTAGCTTGAACAGTTGGTGGACCTTTGCTTCTCTCTATGTTTCAATAGAGTTAGCTTAGACACGTGGTGGATCTTCAAAATAAACCAACTACTATCAATGTTGCCTAGCTTGGACAAGTGGTGGAGTGTTTCTCTACTCCATGTTTCAATGGATCTTAGCTTGGACAAGTGTTGGACCTTAAAACAAAAACCCCATGTACAACATAGAATGGATTTTCTAGATTTCAATGGAGTCTAGATTTAACAAATTGTGGAGCTTGTCTTCATCCATGTTTCAATGAAACTAGCTTGGACAAGTGGTGGACCTTGTAACAAACCCTCCCATGTACAACATATCATTGGTTTTCTAAGTGATGGGAAGGAATACCATTCAAGATATAAACTTATAGCTTGGATAAGTAGTTGACTTTAAAACCAAATTCATCATAATACAATGAAATACAGGTCAGCCAATTCCTAAATCTTGAGACCAAACCTCCCATGCTATTAGAGATAATATATTGGATAAGTGGTGGACCTTCTATTATTTTCCCATGCCTAGTTTAGACAACCGGTACACTTCGCAGCTATAAAGGTTGGACGAGTTGTGGAGCCTTGTTTCTATCCATGTTTTAATGGATCCTAGCTTGGACAAGTGGTGGACCTTGGAA
This sequence comes from Adiantum capillus-veneris, assembly GCF_014529385.1. Classification (NCBI taxonomy): domain Eukaryota; kingdom Viridiplantae; phylum Streptophyta; class Polypodiopsida; order Polypodiales; family Pteridaceae; genus Adiantum; species Adiantum capillus-veneris. The sequence goes on along the minus strand of NC_140955.1, from coordinate 35,314,221 downwards.
AAAATCTTCCATGTACAACATATATGAGGTTTTCCATGTTTTAATGGAACCTATCTTGGACAAATGGTGAAGCTTTCTTCTCTCCATGTTGATTTTGGAACTACCTTAGACAAGTGGTGGAGCTTTTCTTTTCTACTCTTCATAATACAATGAAGTATATGTTGGTTACATGGTGAATCTTAAGGCCAAACCTCCCATTTTACTAGAGATGATAGGTTGGAGAAGTGGATCAACCTTCTATCATTTCTCCATGACTATATTGGACAATTAGTAGACATAACATCTCTCTATGTTGTCTAGAGATGAGCTTGGACAAGTGATGGACCCTGCTTCTCTCTTCCCTTGGTTTACTAGTTTGAAGACTCAGTGTATATACTTTCTTAGATCTAGCTTGAACAAGTGGTGGACCTTGCATCCACAATCTTAATTCAGTACAAAAAAGTATATGAAAAAATAACATAGGAATCTTGGTTTGAAGGTCAAGCAATTAGGTTCCAAATGCACATAATAATATATTTTTCACCCATATTAAAAGAAAGTTAAATATGTTATTACCAAATTGACAAAGGTAACGTCCAAGAATTATATCTTTCCATCTTGTCAGATCTAAATCTTCATCAAGGCGACATGCATGTATACATCAACTTTCAAGCCATTCAAGAATACATGCACTTAGATTCCATAGTTTTGTTTTCAAAGTCTTTTAGGTTCTAAAACTCTTTCACATAAAGTATGTAATGACAAAATTCTTGAAGCAAACATTTGTGCCCAAGAAAAAGATCCCTCACATATTTAAAGTCCATGAATTCTCTGATCCACACTTACAAGTTTTATTTTGACATCAAACATCAATTCTTTCATAGTTCCAAATAAATGCAACCTCGATATGAATTGACAAAAAATGAATTTCTTTTACTATATGACCCAACATAGGCCCCAATCAAATAAAAAATGAGTCCCCAAAAATTTGGGTGCACTCTAGCAATACATCAGAGTCCCCTTACAATAGGATGCACTCCAATAGTACATTGAAGTCCCCTTAGAGTAGGGTGCACTCCATTCAAGTGTTCATAAAATTGACACACCTTTAAAAAAAAAAAAAAGACTATATCAAATTATACAAATGTTGAAAGATACACACTAGAATAAAAAAAGCATCTTATAGACATATTTATTCAATGCTTTCGTGTTGACAAGTACACACCAAGGACATAATTTGTCTCAGAATCACTATACTGATTTACAATTGTGTTGTATGTATAGACTCTCTTATCTCTTGCATACAACCATCCTACCAACCATGGAATTATGGTTCTCTACAAGAAGTTTTGAAGTTGCTCGGAAGTTTGCCTCCACATCTTTGGAAATATAAGATATGTCCCTGGCATGTTCCACATCACCCTATATGGAGTGTCATAAAAAATTAAGGTATTGTTTGCATCCAAATCCTCAAATATCTTCCAAATATCACTCAGATTTTTGTGATAAACCCTTGTAAATCCTAACATGATATTTGGATTTTGGCAATTTTTGTTACTCATAAACACCTTGAACTTGGTATACTGCTCAGGAAAACACTTTTGTGTGATGCGTTGCACCCTTGTTAAGTTATAGCAACTCCATATCCATAGCTCAAAGTATTCAGCACAAAAATCCAAAAAACTTTGTGCGTCTGGTCGCACCACATGATAAACTTCATCTTTGTCCTCCACAAGTCGCATGTGTTGAGCCCAAGATGGCATAGAATCTCCATGTTTCATTTCAACTGTCTTGAGAAGTAACCCCTCTAGATCCAAGATAAGTACTCTTTTGATGTCCTTGAAAGCAAGTGGTAGGTGATAAGGAGGTGATTCATTCCTTGGACAAGGTCTTGGAGGAGGTTGGATGGGTAATTCAATAGTTTTCTTCAATTTATGCCAGCATATAGCCAATCCATTTTTCTGTAATGGTTCTGAAATTAAAGAACAAGAACACTTAATGCAAACACAACAATAGACATGAGTTTTACATTGTCTACCCTAAGGTTTTATTAGATACCAAAATCCATCTATGATCTACTCATTAATAGAAAGAAAGTCAAATTAAAATCCTAACTCTTTTTTATGCTACACTCTCTCGTAGTCTCAATACCATGGAGTTCAACTAGACTTAAGTCAACTAATAACTACTACTTGTTGTTAAAGGTATTCTTGAAGTGTATAAGGCTTAACCAATGCTCTAGTGTAGAATGGGTATTTAGGTCTCAAGGTCTACCACTTATCCAAGCAAAGATCCATTTAGATATGGAAACCCAATTTTTCTTAATATAATGATATAGAGTGGACAAGTGGTGAATCCTGAGACCAAGGCACTCATGCTACTAGGGATAATAGGTTGGACAAGTGGTGGACCTTGAATGTAAACCCCCCATGTACAAAGTATCAGGGGTTTTGGGTATTTCAATGGACTCTAGCATCTTGGAAACATGGTGGAGCTTACTTCTCTCCATGTTTCAATGGAGTCTATCTTGGATAAATGGTGGAGCATCATTCTCTCCATGTTTCAATGGAGCCTACCTTGGACAAGTGGTGCACGTTTGTTTCTCTCTATGTTTGAACAGATTTAGCTTAGACAAGTGGTGGACCTTGGAACAAAATCCCTATGTAAAACATATCATGGACATTACAAGTGGTGAGAAAAAATACCATTCAATATATAACCTTATAGGTTGGAAAAGTGGTGGACCTTAACACCCAATTATTATTAATATAATGACATAGAGTGGACAAGTGGTGAATCTTGCGACCAAACCTACTAGGAAAAGTACGTTGGACAAGTGGTGGACCTTGAATGCAAACCCCCCATGTACAAAATATTACTCATGCTACTAGGAATAATTTGGTATTAAGGTCCATGTTTCAATGGAGCGTAGCTTGGAAAAGTGGTGGACCTTTGTTTCTCTCTATGTTTCAATAGAATTTGCTTGGACAAGTGGTGAACCTTGGAACAAAACCCCCATGTAAAGCATGTCATGGGCATTACAAGTGGTGAGAAAAAATACCATTCAAGGTATAACCTTATAGGCTGGACAAGTGGTGGACCTTAGCACCCAATTCCTCTTATTATAATGACATATAGTGGAAAAGTGGTGAATTGTGAGACCAAACCTACTAGGGATAATAGGTTGGAGAAATGGTTGACCTTGAATGTAAATCACCCATGTACAAAATATCATGGGTTTTGCGTATTTCAATGGAGCCTAGCATCTTGGAGACATGGTGGAACTTACTTCTCTCCATGTTTTAATGGAGCCTATCTAGGAGAAATGGTGGAGGTTCCTTCTCTCCATGTTTCAATGGAGCTTAGCTTGGACAAGTCGTGGACCTTTGTTTCTTTCTATGTTTGAATATGGTTAGCTTGGACAAGTGGTGGATCTTGGAATGAAACTCCCATGTAAAACATATCATGGGCATTTCAAGTGGCGAGAAAGGATACCATTTAAGATATAACCTTATAGGTTGGACAAGTGGTGGACCTTAACACAATATAATGACATAGAGTGTACAAGTGGTGAATCTTGAAACCAAACCACTCATGCAACTAGGGATAATAGGTTAAACAAGTGGTGGGCCTTGAAATAAAACCCCCTAGAGTGTTTCAATGGAGCCTAGCTTGGAAACATGGTAAAGCTTGCTTCTCTCCATGTTTCAATGCAGCCTATCTTGGATAAATGGTGCAGCATCATTCTCTCCATGTTTCAATGGAGCCTAGCTTGGACAAGTGGTGGACCTTTGTTTCTCTCTATGTTTGAATAGAGTTATCTTGGAAAAGTGGTGGACCTTGGAACAAAACCCCCATGTAAAGCATGTCATGGGCATTACAAGTGGTGAGAAAAAATACCATTCAAGGTATAACCTTATAGGCTGGACAAGTGGTGGACCTTAGCACCCAATTCCTCTTATTATAATGACATATAGTGGAAAAGTGGTGAATTGTGAGACCAAACCTACTAGGGATAATAGGTTGGAGAAATGGTTGACCTTGAATGTAAATCACCCATGTACAAAATATCACTCATGCTACTAGAAATAATTTGGTATTAAGGTCCATGTTTCAATGCAGCCTAGCTTGGAAAAGTGGTGGACCTTTGTTTCTCTCTATGTTTCAATAGATTTATCTTGGACAAGTGGTGTACCTTGGAACAAAACCCCCATGTAAATCATGTCATGGGCATTACAAGTGGTGAGAAAAAATACCATTCAAGCTATAACATTATAGGTTGGACAAGTGGTGGACCTTAACACCTAATTCCTCTTAATATAATGACATAGAGTGGACAAGTGGTGAATCATGAGACCAAACCTACTAGGGATAATAGGTTGGACAAGTGGTGAACCTTGAATGTAAACCCCCCATGTACAAAAAATTATGGGTATTGGGTATTTCAATGGAGCCTAGCAACTTGGAGGCATGGTGGAGCTTATTTCTCTCCATGTTTCAATGGAGCCTATCTAGGAGAAACAGTGGAGGTTCCTTCTCTCCATGTTTCAATGAGCCTAGCTTGGACAAGTGGTGGACCTTTCTTTCTCTATATGTTTTAATAGAGTTAGCTTGGACAAGTGGTGGACCTTGGAATGAAACCCCCATGTAAAACATATCATGGGCATTTCAAGTGGTGAGAAAGGATACTATTTAAAATATAACTTATAGGCTGGACAAGTGGTGGACTTTAACACATATTTCTTCTTAATATAATGACATAGAGTGTACAAGTGGTGAATCTTGAGACCAAACCACTCTTGCTACTAGGGATAATAGGTTGGACAAGTGGTGGACCTTGAATGTAAACCCCTCATGTACAAAATTATGGGTTTAGGGTATTTCAATGGAGCCTAGCTTGGAGACATGGTGGAGATTGCTTCTCTCAATGTTTCAATGGAACCTATCTTGGAGAAATGGTGGATCATCCTTCTCTCCATGTTTCAATGGAGCCTATCTTGGACAAGTGGTGGACCTTTGCTTCTCTCTATGTTTTAATGGAGTTAGCTTGGACAAGTGGTGGGTCTTGGAACAAAACCCCTTTGTAAAACATAGCATGGACATTACAAGTGATGAGGAAAAATATCATTCAAGATATAACCTTATAGGTTGGAAAAGTGGTGATGGACCTTGACAAGTGGTGAAGGATACCATTTAAGATATACCCTTATAGGTTGGACAAGTGGTGGACCTTAACACCCAGTTATTCTTAATATAATGACATAGAGTGGATAAGTGGTGAATCTTAAGACCAAATCACTCATGCTACTAGGTATAATACGTTAGAGAAGTGGTAGACCTTGAATGTAAACACCCCATGTACAAAATATCATGGTTTTAGGGTGTTTCAATGGAGCCTAGAATCTCGGAGACATGGTAGATCTTGATTCTTTCCATGTTTGAATGGCACCTATCTTGGAAAAATGATGGAGGTTACTTCTCTCCATACTTCAACGGAGCCTAGCTTTGACAAGTGGTGAACCTTTGCTTCTCTCTATGTTTGAATAGAGTTAGCTTGGACAAGTGGTGGACCTTTGCTTCTCTCTATGTTTGAATAGAGTTAGCTTGGACAAGTGGTGGACCTTGGAATGAAACCCCCGTGTAAAACATATCATGGGCATTTCAAGTGGTGAGAAAGGATACCATTTAAGATATAACCTTATAGGTTGGACAAGTGGTGGACCTTAATACATAGTTCTTCTTAATATAATGACATAGAGTGTACAAGTGGTGTATCTTGAGACCAAACCACTCGTGCTACTAGGGATCCTAGCTTGGACAAGTGGTGGACCTTGGAAAAAAGTCCCCCTATACAACATAGATGAGTTTTTTCATGTTTTAATGGAAGAGAGATTCGACAAATGGTGGAGCTTGCTTATCTCCATGTGGATTTTAGAACTAGCTTGGACAAGTGGTGGAGCTTTGCTTTTTTACTCTTCATAATACAATGATGTATAGGTTGGTTACATGGTGAATCTTAAGGCCAAACCTCCCATCTTACTAGAGATGATAGGTTGGACAAGTGGTCAACCTTCTATCATTTCTCCATGCCTATAATTAGACAATTAGTAGAACTAGCATCTTTCTATGTTGTCTAGAGCTGAGCTTGGACAAGTAGTGGACCTTGCTACTCTCTTCCCTTGGATTATTAGTTTGAAGACTCATTATATATACTTGCTTAGATCTATATAATTACTCATTAGTTAGGTTACAAGTGGGTATGTAATTTGTTAGCCTCAAGGGACTTTTGAATATTGAATAGTAAGAAAGTCAAGTGCTGGTTTGAAGATCTTTTGCTTATCTAAACTAGACTCTAACTCAATAATAAGTTTCATAAGTTCCACGAATTGTCCTATCTAGGCTCCAAAAGAGTCTTAATTGGTTTGTGCTAGATTCTAACTTCCTTGATGGGGTAGAATTCTAGAAAAATGAGGCACTATAAGTTTTACCTTAGCTCAAATGGATTTTTCACTTAAACTCGACTGCAATTTGGCTATCTAGTCTTTGTCTCGATGGAGTTTAACACTAGATACATAGTAGTGATATTTAAGCTTCATGTCTCTTCACTTGATCGAGATATGAGACCATACTTTCAAGGTCACCACTTGTCTTACCTAAAGACCAATGTGAGACATGGGAGCAAGAAAGCCATCCGATATTGTTTTAAGGACTATTACATAGGCAATCAATAACTTAAGTAAAGCAAAAAGACTTGGATCTTTCACAATTAATAACTTAAGTAAAGCCAAAAAGACTTGGATCTTTGACAGTTTTTTTCAAACTAAAAAAGCACAATCTCATGCTAACAAAACTATAAATCACAATTGAAAGGTTTGAACAAGAAAAAGATCAACAATCTTAATAAGAAGGATACTTTTCATTTCATTTGATGATTACAAACTAAAATAAAGTCTCTCAAGAAATTGATAAACAAAAAATGTAGGTGACTGCTTCATTATTTTGAGCAAAATATCAAAATCTCTATTGATTGAGCTCCATCTAGTAGTATCCTTTGTAAGATCCTGCAAGAAGGAATAAAAAGAAAGATTTGTTAGATACCATGCACATGAGTGTTCAAGCATGTGTATCAAGAATATATGACATGTCACTAGTACCTTAGGGTTGCTTTCTATCCAGCCTTAGAAGATTGTTCTCAGCTTTCACCTTATTTATATAAGCCTTTGCTGTGGTTGCCTTCAAAACTCCTTTTGTGTTACAACCCAATTGCCTAGCTAAAGTGGTCAATTGTGACGCCTTCATGCTTTCAATGGGTGTGCGCTCCTTTGCCAAGATCTCTTGTATTTGGGCTCTTCTCATTTCATTGCGGTGGCTTGTGTCACTTGCATCTTCAATGATAGTTTCATCTCTGTCACCTTTTGCAGGTGGTATTCTTCTTGTAAAGAACACCTTAGCTGACCAAACATCATTTTTCTGCTTCCAATACTCCATGATTTGTTTGTATTCACTATCATTTGTCACTATAGGTTGTCCATAACGATTAGAAGCAATTAAATCACGCACATCCCTTCTCTCATCAAGCTGAATCAAGTATGGCAGTAGCTCCTCCAAGAGCATATTGTCAACCATCTTCTCAGCATCAAATTGTGGTGGAAAAATGCAATTGTTTGCTGGTGAAATACATCCCTTGTAAGGAGAGTCATCAATAAGCACTGTTCTTTGTGGATCACATTCAAACCCCATGGCAATTTTGGCTAGAGGCTTGAACATTGCCTCAACGTTTGGATTGTCGGGTCTAAACAATTTTTGAGTTTGAGCGGTGTAGCAAACATCTTGCGACCAAATTGCAAAGAAAGGCAATGTATCCTCAGCTAAGTTGTTTAGTGCTGCAAGGATTTGATACACATTATTCCTAGTAGCTGTCGACCAAATTGCAACATTAAACCTTTGTAAAATAGTCTTCAAGAATTGGATGCAACCTGGCCTGAGTATAATATATCTTTTTGAATCCATTTGCACTGAGTTGTGGTGTGAGGATGGTTGAGGGGAACGTTTCAACAATAGACCATTTAAATCCAATATAATTGTAAGCATGGATTTCTCAACATCTACGCTACATGACGTAGTACCAATTGGCAATAGCTCGTGAGTGGACTTTTCAGTCTCTTTTGATGTATGTTGCATTTTTGAAGCATCGATTTCTTGGTTCTCATTATTGGAAGCTTGCTCAAGTTGCACAACACTAGACTCTAGTATAGAAATATCATCCATCTTGGGCACTTTAGAAACCATAGAATCTATGGATTCTATAGTTGTTGACTGAACCATAGGAGCATTATCCATCCCAGTTTGTGAATCTAAGAAAACACACACACAAATGGTATCTCAAAACCACTAGAATTTTATTCACCATATTTATATGTAGAACTCCTAGTAAGAAATTTATTTAAGGTAAAGTCGTTGTTAGAATCCTTGCAACCATTTTCAGCATTCGTACACCAAACACCACTTGTCTAAAATACAATCTACTAACTCAACATTTTCCATCCTACACTTTATTAAAGATGAGTACTTAAAGTGAAAACTAAAAGCCCCCCTTGTTGAGGAAACATGGATACAAGGTCCACCAAATGTCCAACCTAAACTACAAGAAAATAATTAGAGATTTGGCTTAGATTTGGATTCAAAGGCCACCACTTGTCCAACCTAGACATTGATTAAATTTTGGTAAGATTTATCACAAATCTAGAGTAGAATCAAGATTCTATGGCCAAGGTAGTCAAATATGTTAGACAACACACAAAGCATAAGAGCACTCTAGATTCTCGTTGAGCATAAACTAAACAATAATCAAATGTTATATTTACTTGAGATTTCATCCATGAAAAATGAAAATGATGCATGTACTTGAGATTTCCATCCATGTACAATACTTTACAATGTCAAGTAAAGTTATGGTCAGCAAACAACTCTTCTCCTGCTTCAACTTGACAAATAGTCTCAATGCATACATGGCCATATTCTTTTGACTTGATGTGTGAAGAGGTGCATTTATGCCAAGGTGGCAAATTTGGATCAAATGTATAGCGTACGTTGGGACAGACATTTGTACTGTGAGAACTATTTATATAGCCCGACACGTTTCCTTCTTCTACACAACCAATAATGTATGATTGATCTTCCTCTTCTTCTATGTTTGGATCCTCTAGAAGAGAATATTTATAAGCTCTTGGAAATATTTTGCATATCTTTTTCCAGTCTTGAAATCTATACTTATGCCCTCCATAGTTTAGAATAGTCAAACCACTTTCCAGGGTAGTATGCACAAATAGCCCATAACCAGCTCCTTCAATACATGAAAGTCGCACTTCAAAATCCACACCGTTAATATGGAAAATTACATCTTTGGGAATAGGAAAAGTTGGTGTCCCAAAAGGATCTTCATGCCAATCATAGTGTGAAATACATCTAGTTTTTATATCACTTAACTCCTTTGTGTCTGCAAAAAGAAGAAAATATTATGCATAAAATAATGACAATATCAAAGAAAGATATCATTATTTTATAGTCCAATAGGTCCATTGTATGGAAGACTTAGAGTGCCTCTTACATGGTGCCTCCAAGGTTTCCAAAAAATAAAATCATTGGAAAAAAAAGGCCACTGTGTCTCCAATCTATTGCCCATTTGAAGCATAGAGAGAACCAAGGTCCACCACTTGTCCAAGCTAGACATGGAGCATTGACACAAGATCCAACACTTATCCAAGAACCCTATAGTATATGTGGTAACATGGGATGCATTGATGCAACAAAAGTAGTCTAGCCTCCTCATCCATCTCTTTTTTCTTGTAGCCTAGAGGGATTAGTTTCAAGGTCTATCACTAGTCAAAAACTACACATAGAACATTGATACAAGGTTCCACCACATGTGAAACCTATCATCTCTAGTAGCATGGATGGTTTGATATCAAGGTTCATTGCGTGTCCTACCTATACTCTATTGTAGCATATAGATTCTGGTTTGGTGGTACTACACTTGTCCAAACTTGGCTTGTTGTTGATATCTGGAGGTAATCAAGGGTCCTCCACTTGTCCAAGTTAGGCATATAAAACAATTGCAAGGTCCACCATGTGTACAACATATGATTGATTATAGCATGCATGGTCTTATTTCATGGGCAACCATCTTCTCTCCAACATGTGTCCAACCTCGGCTCCATTGAAGCATGGAGAGAAGCAAGGTCCACCACTTATCAAAGCTATTATTTTCTCCCAGTGCTTTCAAAACCCATAATACGTTGTACATGGGGGGGGGGGGGGGATTCTTGTTTCAAGGTCCACCACTTGGCTAAGATTGGATCCATTGAAACATAAAGAGAAGCAAGCTCTACCATTTGTCCAAGCTAGGAGCCATTGAAACATGAAAACCCCATAATATGTTGTATACGGGGGGTGTTTTTCAAGGTCTACCACTTGTCTAAGCTATGGTCCATTGGAACATGGAGAGAAGCAAAGCTCCACCACTTTTCTAAGCTAGGATCCATAGGAAACATGGAGAGAAGCAAGCTCCATTATTTGTCTAAGCTAGTCTCCATTGGAACATGGAGAAAACAATCTCCACCACTTGCCTATTATTGCATAGAGATTCTGGTTTGAAGGTCCACCACTTGTCACCTGCCTCATGTATGGAGATATCAAGAGTGCAATGCTTCTCTAAGCTAGGGACATAAAAGAGTTTCAGGTCCACTACATATACATCATGATGGGTTGTAGCCAAGGTTTCATTTAAGGTTAACCACTTCTCCAGCCCGCTTGTCCAACCTCAGATCCTTGAATAATGGAGAATAAGGTGTACCAACTCACCAAAATAAGGCAAGACCATCTCTAAAAAACCCATGAATTGTTAATATATGCTATGCTGAGGAGTTTTGTTTGAAGTTCCCACTCCTTATCCAAGCAACAATCCATTGAAGTCATGGAACTAAGTAAGATAAATCTCTAGTCCAAGAAAGGATACCATTGAAACATAGAGAGAATCAAGGTCCACCACTTGTCCAAGCTATGCATGGGAAATTGATATAAGGACCACTACTTTCACCTATACTATTCTCTAATCATGGAAGGTTTCATATCCCACCAATTTTCTAATGTCATAATAATCAATATCTAATTCTCCTAAATGATTTTCTCATATTAAACTGATCATTTAATGTGGGGAAGTGCCAAGGGAGAAAAAGCTAGAATATTGGTTAAGTTAGCAGACCGGCCACAGTAGGATCCAAAGGAGGGAAAATAGGGATCCAAAGGGGGGGCCATCTGCAAAAGAGCCATGTGAAACAATGGGCTAAAAAGACCCTAAGGTTCAGCCCATTAAGACTTCCAAAATGCTAAGGTTCCAAAATTCAAAGGTTGTGTCCAAAGGTCAACCTAGGGAAAATTGGATGCTTAGTGTGTGCCCAAAAAGTCTTTGCACATCCCTACATGGGAGGGGGCGAGCCCCAAAGCTAGGGGATGAGAGAGAAAGCCACACACACACACAAGGCTCCCTTTACACAAAGGGAATGAGGACACATGTCAGCTCCCTAGGCCAGATGCCCACAAGGTGTGCCCAATTCCTATTGGAAGACCCTTGAAGTGGACCAATGAGAATTAAGCTAGAGTAAATCTAGTTTAATTAATTTAAAAACATTTAATAAAAGAAACCAATAAGAATTAAGTGTCCTAGAAGACTATTGGGCAGTCTCCCAAGGGGTCCAATGAGCATTCAGGAGCCCCATGGCTTGCCTGATTCCTATTGGCCAGGAGGCAAAGGGGTCCAATGAGAGTTTAGTTTAATTATTTAATTACCTAAAGCTCTCACAAAAGGGGAAAGGGGACACATGTCAGAAGGCTATCACTTATGCTGCTTAATCCCTATTGGCTTGACCTGGGGAGGTCCAATGAGGCAAAAGCCAGCCTAACTTAGCAGCTAGGGCTCGCCCAAGAGAGAGGGGGCTGATTTTTGCTTGGCATTGACACACACACTCTCACACTTGACCATGTGTGAAGGGAAAATACTCTATCTCCTCCCAAGCTTTAATGGAGAGCTCATCACCTACTCCAAGCTTGTGAGATAGAAGCCTACATCAACACTCTCTTGGCATGTGGATGCAAATCCAACCAAGAGCCAAGCTTCAATGCATGCTCATCTTCTCTACCAAGCTAATTACTAAGCTAAGCTATGCTAATATGAGTGATTATGTGAGGAGATGTACTTCTTTCTCGTAAGATACTTCTTTTTCCTCTCAATCTACTCTCATACCCTGCTAGCTCTCACCATCTTCGAAGGTGTGTGAGGTCTTGGGTCTGAGAACGGGGATAATTCAAGTTGTGTTTGATTAAGTGTTTTGCTTGGTGTATGAAGCTTCCATCTTCATTGCACTAGCTATCTTGAAGGAACACAAAGAATTGTATTGTACAATGTCTCTCTTGATGGGAGAAACCATAATACAAAGCCTTTTGGAGGGGGGACCGGCTCCATGCAAATCCGGTCCTCAACTGTTGTCAATAGCTTAATTGCTCTCTCTTTTGAAAGTATTGTCGATGCTATCTAACTAGGTGTTATGCTTTTTGTTGCTCTCTCCACCCAAGCACTCTTGTAATTCTCATTAGGAATCAACTCTAATGAAATGCCCACTATGTTCATGCTAATTTCCGCTACACATAAGATTTTAGGCCATTAAATGTTACATTGGTATCAGAGCTCAAGGTTTCTCTTTTCTTGCTCAAGAAGGGAGGTCCTCAAGCTAGCTACAAATGGTTGGTATTATTAATTGCCTGTGAGTAAGTAGAATAGGGATTTTTCAGCCTTGCAGTGCGCCTGCCTTTGTGCAGTTAACGGGGCATCACCGTCGAGAGCTATGGTCTTAATAGTGGAGTCCTACGGGGCTTGCCTACGGCTTAACCACTATTGAGCTATTAGAAGCTTGACAGGAGCCGGTGCTGTTTTGGTGTCGAAAGACCCTCTCTTCTATTCCTTGCAATTAATGGTATTCGAGCCGCGGGTACAGTAGCTTGAGTGCTTTTTCTAAAGGGGTAAAGAGGAGTAGCAACTAGGGCTTGAAGTGCCAAAGTACACCTAAAAAGTTTACACCTAAAAGTTGTTAGAATGGCTGACAATATTAAAGAGAGTGAAATTAATGTTGATAACTTTGATTTTGCTCATGAGCAAGCTTATGCCGCATGGAAGAGGTCGTCCAAGCTGAAGAAATTCAAAGAGGGAGGGAAGAGCATTTCTTTCCTTACCTATGATGGCACCTTCGGTGCTACAGACAAAGTTTTGGCCTTTATCCAGCAATTCGATGCGGCGTTTGGAGATGAGGGCTTCACGGAGTCCTCTAAGCTACGCCATGTAGCTATGCACTTTCAAAAGTCCGCCAGACAATGGTGGTCTAGCCTACGAGCCAACGGTGAAGCTCCACGAACATGGAAGGCTTTAAGAGCTTCCATTATGAAGCAGTTTTTGGCCACCGATGCCAAAGACAAAGTACTCACCGAATGGCGAAGCTTAAAGCTCTCTCCCAATGAATCCATCCACAAATATGTAGACAAGTTTTGGGACCTACAACTCAAAGCCACTGTCTTCAAAAAGTTGGATTTTGGAGAGCAAAAGCAACAATTTTGTGCGGGCTTAACCGAAGAAATGGCGGAGTATGTCAACTCCCAAAGGCCACGTACCATATCGGCGGTAATACACCATACTATGGTGGCCTCGCGAATCAATTTCCAAACGGGGGGTAAAAGAAATAATAAGCCCCCGGAAAACAAAGGTTCCAATGAGCCTAAGGGGAAGGACAATGTCCAAAAGTCTCCTAAGGGCAATTCCAACAAAGCTAAAGAGAAGGAGTTTACAAAGGAAAGAATAAACTCTCTCCTGAAGAGCTTGAGCGTTATCGTAAAGATAACCGGTGTTTCAAGTGCGGCGAACAAGGGCATGCGTACCGCGCTTGTCCCCAAAAGAACAACCGCCAAGATCCTCCTAGAGCTTCTTTGGTGAAATCCAAGAGGAGGAGATTCACCAAACTCACCACAAAGGATCTCCTCTATGCCATGCTTGGGGAAAGGTAAGAGAACATGATGCTTTTATTCTCTTTGACCCTGGTTCTACTCACAATTTCATATCTATGGAGTTAGCCACCAAGCTAGGCATACAATCCTACGAGATGGGAGATATCCTACCCGCAGACAGTGCCTTCAAGGGGCAAGAAGCTTCAGTCACTCCCTTAATCGGGAAATTGAGGCTTCATGTCCAAGGCTATGTGGACAAAGAGGATTCTTTATCTCTCCTCTCAAGCATGAGGATGTAATCCTAGGGGCACCATGGTTTGACCGTCTGGCTGCCCATGTTAAATTTCCTGAAAGGAGAATCTCCTTTAAGTTCAGGGAAAAGGACATGTATATAGATGTTAGGGAGATGGGTAACACCATCCCCATTGTACATACACCAGCTTTCAACAAGTCAATAAAGAGCTCTATTTCCGTGTACATGATTTTTGTTAAAGATTCTCAAAATGAACCTAATGCTTTAGCAAAAGAAAATAAAAGCAACCAAAAGGAATTAGAGTTATCCAATTTTCTCAAGGGGTTTCAAGATGTCTTTATTGACGACATCCCTTGTGAGCTACCTCCTAAACGAGGTAATGACGACCATGCAATTGAACTTCTTCCAGGAAGTTCACCGCCTAACAAACCTCCTTATAGAGTTTCTCAAGCTCAACAAGAGGAGATTATGCGGCAAGTGCATGAGTTAATTGAGAAGGGCATGGTTAGGCCTAGCTCATCTCCATTTTGCTCACCTGTGCTATTAGTGCAAAAGAAAGACGGCACATATCGTATGTGTGTCGACTATAGAGCACTAAATAGGATCACTATCAAGAATAGGTTTCCCGTTCCACGGGTAGAAGACCTATTTGATAAGCTACAAGGATCGACCTACTTCAGTAGGATTGACCTAAAAAGTGGCTATCATCAAATAAGGATAGTTGATCAAGACATTGTAAAGACCGCATTTCGTACTACATTTGGTCTTTACGAATACATTGTCATGCCTTTTGGCTTGACTAATGCACCAGCCACATTTAACCGCTTGATGGAGAAGCTGTTCAGGCCTCATCGAACCTTCACTGGAGTGTTCTTTGATGATATTATCATCTACTCTAATTCATTGGAGGAACACAAGCAACACCTCCAGGTAATATTTCAAGTTTTAAGAGAGAATAAACTTTATGTTAATCGAAAGAAAAGTGAATTTTTCTTGCAAGAGATTCAATATTTAGGTCACATTATCTCTCAAGATGGAATCCAAATGGATCCATCCAAGTTAGAGGTAATAAAAGGATGGCCTAAACCAAGGAATCTTCATGAACTAAGAAGCTTTATAGGTATGTGTGCATACTATAGACGCTTCATAGAAAAGTTCTCACAAATTGCGGGACCATTACATGACCTAACAAAGAAAAATGTTAGGTATACGTGGTCTGCTAAGGAGAACAATGCTTTCGAAAAGCTTCTTATCTCAACCTGTGCTTACACTACCGGATCTCTCAAAACCATTTGAGGTCCAATGTGATGCTTGTGGTGATTGCCTTGGGGCTGTTTTGCTCCAAGAAGGGCACGCCATAGGCTATGAGAGTCGAAGGCTCGACCCTGTTGAGCAAGCTCTAGGCATATACGAAAAAGAGCTCCTTGCAGTTCTACATGCCTTAGACTCATGGAAGCACTATTTATTGGGGACTCCTTTCATTCTGCGAACGGATCACCAAAGTCTTAAGTACTTCATGACGCAGACCAAGCTCTCCGACAAACAAATGAGGTGGGCAAATTTCCTTTCGCAATTTCATTTTCATATTGCTCACATTGCTGGCAAGCATAATCAAGTAGCCGATGCACTCTCAAGACGACCGAGAGTGAATGCGGTTTCCATAGCAACTCACAATGATCTATCTTAATGATAGATGAGTATGCTATTGATCCCGATTTTAGAGATGTGATTTCAGCCCTTGCATTAGGGAAGAAAGAAGAACCATTTACTTTACAAGATGGTTATCTTCTCTATGGCAATAGACTATGCGTTACTAACTCACTACGTGAGAAAGTAATGTATGAATCTCATGCTCCCCCATATGCGGGGCATAGAGGGATTCAGTCTACCCTAAAGGGAATTGAAACATATTTCTATTGGCCTACCATGAAAGTGAACATACATGAGTATGTTTCCAAATGTGTGGTATGTCAAAAGACAAAATTTGATAGAGGGAAGCAACTTGGATTGCTTCAACCCTTGCCAATCCCTAATTCACCATGGGAGAGCATATCCATGGATTTTATCTTTGGATTGCCTAAGTCTATCCATGGGAATACGGGAATATGGACGATAGTAGACAGGTTCAGTAAACAAGCTCATTTTATACCTGTCAAAAAGACTATCAAAGCCCATCAAATGGCAACCCTCTTCATTTCACAAATTTTCAAGTACCATGGCTTGCCAATGTCCATAGTGTCGGATAGAGATCCTAGAATGACCAGTAATTTCTGGAAGGGTCTCTTTGAGAATTTAGGAACAAGGCTAAACTTCTCTTCGGCCTATCATCCACAAACTGATGGCCAAAGTGAAATAGCTAACCTAACTATTCTCGATCTACTAAAAGCCTATGTAACGGAAGTAGATCAAAGATCCCAATGGGAGAAGTACTTACCCTTAGTAGAGTATGCTTACAATAACACTGTACATACTTCTACAGGAAAAGCACCTTTCGAGGTAATTGAGGGAAGATCAAAAAGTCCCTTGCTACTTAAGGTACATGGGAAGATCTTCGCTGCAGATGAGTATAGCCGAGACCTACAAGAATCTTTCCAAAAGATTAAGGATGCTATCTCTATCTCACAGCAAAGGCAAAAGGCTGCTGCTGACAAGCACAGAAGAGCCCAAACCTTTAAAGAAAACGATTGGGTCTTGTTAAAGTTTCCCAAGGCTCGATTAAGGCACACGACGGGCAAGAATCCTACGGGCCACCAAAAGTACTATGCTAAACTAGCAAAAAGGTACTATGGTCCCTTCCAGATTCTTAGGCCAATCAATGAGATGGCCTATCAACTTAAATTGCCCAATCATTGGCTCATACACAATGCTTTTCATGTGAGCCTTTTAAAGCCTTACAAAGGAGAGCCACCTCAAGAACCAACTATTGAAGACCCACCGGAGATCGAGGACCACGAGGAGGTGCTGCAGCCCGAGTCCATTCTCCGACATGAAGACAAGGTATTAAGAGGCGGTAAGACTATCAGACGATATCTTATTAAGTTTAAGAATTATCCTTTTGAAGATGCTAGATGGATGCAAGGCATACAATTAAAGGATAACCTAAACCTTGTCAATGCTTACAATGCTTCCCAAGAGTAAGCAAATGTACAAAATGTTAAAAATGAACAAAATTTTTGTCTTATAAGACTCTCTTTTTCTTAATTTGTGCACAAAAATGAAGTAGTATGCATGCTTAGATCAAGTTTGCGGAGACGACGTCTCCCCAACACCAAGTAGAGCTTGTCACTCTACTATGGAAGACTGATAGGACTAATGTGCAGACATGCTTGCGGCAGCCTCAGGCTCTCAAGCGCCAAATGGACTAGTCATCCATTATGGAATGATGTCGTAGGGTAACATAGGGATCCTCTACCCGCTAAGAAAAGGACTCATGCATATGCTTTATCTTCTCTACACCATAGTCGAGGACGACTATGATTTCAAGAGAGAGGTAATGTCATAATAATCAATATCTAATTCTCCTAAATGATTTTCTCATATTAAACTGATCATTTAATGTGGGGAAGTGCCAAGGGAGAAAAAGCTAGAATATTGGTTAAGTTAGCAGACCGGCCACAGTAGGGATCCAAAGGAGGGAAAATAGGGATCCAAAGGGGGGCCATCTGCAAAAGAGCCATGTGAAACAATGGGCCAAAAAGACCCTAAGGTTCAGCCCATTAAGA
Source organism: Adiantum capillus-veneris (assembly GCF_014529385.1). Lineage (NCBI taxonomy): Eukaryota > Viridiplantae > Streptophyta > Polypodiopsida > Polypodiales > Pteridaceae > Adiantum > Adiantum capillus-veneris. The sequence continues at coordinate 35,296,224 of NC_140955.1, read as the reverse complement.
CTTCCAAAATGCTAAGGTTCCAAAATTCAAAGGTTGTGTCCAAAGGTCCCTTAGGGAAAATTGGATGCTTAGTGTGTGCCCAAAAAGTCTTTGCATATCCCTACATGGGAGGGGGCGAGCCCCAAAGCTAGGGGATGAGAGAGAGAAAGCACACACACACACACAGGCTCCCTTTACACAAAGGGAATGAGGGACACATGTCAGCTCCCTAGGCCAGATGCCCACAAGGTGTGCCCAATTCCTATTGGAAGACCCTTGAAGTGGACCAATGAGAATTAAGCTAGAGTAAATCTAGTTTAATTAATTAAAAAACATTTAATAAAAGAAACCAATAAGAATTAAGTGTCCTAGAAGACTATTGGGCAGTCTCCCAAGGGGTCCAATGAGCATTCAGGAGCCCCATGGCTTGCCTGATTCCTATTGGCCAGGAGGCAAAGGGGTCCAATGAGAGTTTAGTTTAATTATTTAATTACCTAAAGCTCTCACAAAAGGGGAAAGGGGACACATGTCAGAAGGCTATCACTTATGCTGCTTAATCCCTATTGGCTTGACCTGGGGAGGTCCAATGAGGCAAAAGCCAGCCTAACATAGCAGCTAGGGCTCGCCCAAGAGAGAGAGGGGGCTGATTTTTGCTTGGCATTGAAAGACACACTCTCACACTTGACCATGGTGAAGGGGAAAATACTCTATCTCCTCCCAAGCTTTAATGGAGAGCTCATCACCTACTCCAAGCTTGTGAGATAGAAGCCTACATCAACACTCTCTTGGCATGTGGATGCAAATCCAACCAAGAGCCAAGCTTCAATGCATGCTCATCTTCTCTACCAAGCTAATTACTAAGCTAAGCTATGCTAATATGAGTGATTATGTGAGGAGATGTACTTCTTTCTCGTAAGATACTTCTTTTTCCTCTCAATCTACTCTCATACCCTGCTAGCTCTCACCATCTTCGAAGGTGTGTGAGGTCTTGGGTCTGAGAACGGGGATAATTCAAGTTGTGTTTGATTAAGTGTTTTGCTTGGTGTATGAAGCTTCCATCTTCATTGCACTAGCTCATCTTGAAGGAACACAAAGAATTGTATTGTACAATGTCTCTCTTGATGGGAGAAACCATAATACAAAGCCTTTTGGAGGGGGGACCGGCTCCAAGCAAATCCGGTCCTCAACTGTTGTCAATAGCTTAATTTCTCTCTCTTTTGAAAGTATTGTCGATGCTATCTAACTAGGTGTTATGCTTTTTGTTGCTCTCTCCACCCAAGCACTCTTGTAATTCTCATTAGGATTCAACTCTAATGAAATGCTCACTATGTTCATGCTAATTTCCGCTACACATAAGATTTTAGGCCATTAAATGTTTCATCTAACCTATTTAGTAGGTTGTATTATGGGGGTTTGGTTTCAAGGTACTTCACTTGTCTAAGGTGGGCTCCATTGAACCATGGAGAGAAACTATGTCTACCACTTGTCCGAAATATGCTCCTTTAAAACATAAAAGCAAGGTCCACCACTTGTCCAAGCTAAAGTTTCTCTCCATTGAAGCATGGAGAGAAACAAGGTCTACCACCTGTCCAAAATATGCTCCATTGAAACATAAAAGCAAGGTCCACCACTTGTCCAAGCTAATATAACAAATGGGTGTTGGTTACAAGGTGTACCACACTTGACTAAACTAGTCTTCATGCAAGGTCTACCACATGTCCAAGCTATATGAGCTTGTTTTGAAGGTCTACCACACCTCTTGAAATTAGGATCCATGTAAGGTCCACCTTTTGTCAAGCTATGCATTTAATGAGTACTAAAACTAAGTAAATTGCAGTACTTAAATACCTTTCCAAGCTCATTAAGATTTTGGTCTCTAAGGCCGGCCACCACCACATGTCTAATCTATGCTCTAATTGATTACTTATGCTAGTTCTCAAAGTCCAAACATAAGCTCCCTTCTAGCAAGGTTAGTTTAAATTTAGGCTCGAGCACCTGTCTAAGCTAGGTTCAATTTATGAAGCATCACCATTTAACCATGCTACGATCTAATGTATCATATCAAGGGGGTATTGATAAAAGGTCCAAAACTTATTGAGTTCAAGCTCTTAAGTAATTAAGTCTTTGTGAGTATTAAATGTTATAGTTTTAGTCTACAGATCCACCATTCAAAAACTCAAGTAATTTACTATTTACATTCAAACCTTGAATGCTTGAGATAAAAAATACAAACTCAATCAATACTATATAAAGCAAAATCTAACATTAAGAGTATCAAATCAGTAACAAGAAACACTAACATGCACAAGAAACTCAAAACATACGTGTCTCCATTTCCAAAAAGTCCTCCATTGACAGAGGATGGTGTTGTTGTTGTTCTTCTTCTCTTTGTGGAGAGCACTCCTCTGTAACAGGCACAATGTCGCCTGATTGCGAAGTGGATTGTTGAAGTCCAGCCCATTTTTCTATATCTTCATGAGACTTAACAAAGTCTAGCAGCATGGTCTCCACGCGTTTTGCCTCCTCCACACTATCAATTAAGCAGATAACTTCTTTTTTCTGTTGTATTCCTTCTTGTGCAACCAAGGAGCCATCACCAAAAACATCAACAAGCTTGCGGTCTTCAAAACAATATGTACGAATGTAGTGCTTGACCAAAGCTCTTTTTTTGGCCTCCAAATATTGCAAATCTGACATATCGTTATCTGCTACTTGAAGAAGAGAACAATCAATTGGCATGGGATGTTCCTCTAATCTTCTTCTCAGGTCTTCAAATGCATTGCCTTGTCCCAAGAAGGCAATAACTGTTAGGAATTGAATTGCTCCTTTGCAAGGAGCTGATGGAAAGTGATGCAATGCACCACAACAATGGTAGCTCAGATTATCTCCCATGGCGTCAAAGGCACATTGCAATTTTGTGAAGTTAGTGAAATCCACAAATGCAAGAAAGACAAATCCAGGATCTGTTGACCCTCCAGCAATAGCCAAGATCCCATCCAAAGCATTGTTAAATGTCTCCTCACTCCACTTCAAATTGCCTCCAACGTTTTTTGTCATATCTAAAACACATAAGCCAATAGGCACTTTATTATTGAAGTGGCGCATCAAGTAGAGATTGCCTTCCATTTGTAGGCTCACCACATAGATTGACCATGGCAAATCTCTAGGCTCAGTTTTCTCCTTTTGAAGGTGAATTGCCCATTGCATGTATTTTATTGCTCCATCTGGAAAAGCCATTTTCTTTGTTCCACGCGTCAAACTAGATCTGATCCATTCCTCGCATAGCATTAAAATTGTTTTATAAACAACATCATTGATGTTATACATTTTGACCACCTCCTCCCAGTCTTTACATGGTGAAGACTCATTCAAATTGTTGAAGCCTTCAAGAAGTGCATCTTGAATCAATTTGTCTTGCTTCAACTGCTTGATTCGATCATACATGTCAGTTGCATCACCATCCTTTGCACTCTTTGACAGTAAAATCTTCTCATCTCTAATCTCTTCTTGAATAGTCTTTACCTCTGATTCCTCAAGGCCACAAAGGTATCTAAATACAGTTGTTGGGGGTTTCTTATTCTCCTCTTCTAGATTTTCAATGATTTCTATCCAGCAATCATAAACTAAATCAGAGTACGTGACCATGTGTGCCTGTTTAGCAATCCAACTTGCTGCTGCACTCATTCTTGCCAATCGAAGAAAACCCTAAAAAGAAATAGAGAAATAATTAAACTATTGAGCAAGATTTGTTAATTAAACACTATAAAAAAGACAAAGAAAATAACTTACATCCCATCCGGCACGAGATGCATGTCCCTCTGCAATTCCACTTGCTGCCTTTGGTGGTCGTCCTGAGAAGATCCATTGACTCCGTAAATGTCTCAATATTTGGCTGTAAGGTTGCTTGACATACAATGCCTGAGCCTCCTCATTTGCAATGGCAGATATAGCAGTTGCAACAAATGGAGGAGCATTCACAACAATGCGAGCCTTTCTAAATTTATACACGCTAATCAGTCTTTCAAAGATCTCTTTGTTGTTTTGTTCATTGTGAAGCAAAACTTTTGCAGCATAGATTGAATGCTGCCCATCAAGAATCCAATAATGATAATCTTTAATTTTTTGCTCCTCTACCTCTTCTACTGCCAAAGGAGTCCCCTTCTTTGATTTTGCATTTCGAACAGGCATCAAATATGCACATGCTGCAGGCTTGGTCGTACTCCGTGAAAATCCAAATAACACACTTTCAGCGTGTTTTTTATCCATAATACGTGCATTATAGTGATCAGGAGCAAGCCAACAATTTTGAATAGGGATATCAAATTCCCTATATTGGAAAGGAAAATAATTTATGTACTTATTCATTCCACCTGTATCTTTTTCTTGTCCTTTCATGGCCTCAGCTTCTAAAACATCTGGATCCACAATTCTCATCTTTGACATTGAACCCTCTGTTGATGAGGATGCCAAAGATGCCTTGTCTACATCCAAAATGGAACTAGTTCGCTTAGCTTCTACTTTCTGCACTTTTGCTTGCTTCTTTGTGGATGGTGGTCGTGAAGCTTTCACCTTTTTTCGTTGTAGTGTGGCAATGATGGAGCTTTGAAGTTGATCTGCTGTGATATTTGGATTTGATTCTGCAAACTTCCATCCTCGAGAAAACATTGTCTCTTCTTTGTTTCTAGACATGCGCTCCAATGCATATGCTCCTGGAGATAGTTGAAATTCTAGATTCATTGGAACTAGAATGTCAATGCATTCCACCTCTGGATGACTATCAACTACAGAGACAGATGCTTCCACAACTTGTCCAACATCTTCAAACAAGCTGTCATTCTCCTTTTTGGCAATAAATAGATGCACCTTATGAAATTGTGCACCCTCTATACCATGTATGTCCAAATACCATTTCCTAAGATCATTGCAAGTATAGTCAACTGAGACAGCAACCCTTGCAACCTGTTTTTTTGGAGCCATCTTTCCTGAAACAAAAAAAACCAAATGTTATTTTAACATATACTTTTTTGTAATGGATTAAGTTTGTGTGAATACAAGTTCCACCACTTGTTCAAGCTAGATCTAAGCAAGTATACATAGTGATCATTTAAGCTAGTAAACTAAGGGAAGGGAGAAGTAAGGTCCACCACTTGTCCAAGCTCAGCTCTAGACAACATGGAGAGATTCGAGGTCTACTAATTGTCTAATATAGGCTAACTATATTGAAACATAGAGAGAAGCAAAGGTCCACCACTTGTCCAATCTAGGGTCCATTGAAACATGGAGAGAAGGATGCTCCACCATTTGTCCAAAATAGGCTCCATTGAAACATGAAGAGAAGCAAGATGCACCATGTCTTTGAGATGCTAGGCTCCATTGAAATACCTTAAACCCATGATATTTTGTATATGTGGGGTTTAAATTCAAGGTCCACCACTTGTCCAACCTATTATCCCTAGTAGCATGAGTGGTTTGGTCTCAAGATTCACCACTTTTCCACTCTATGTCATTATATTAAGAAGATCTGGGTGTTAAGGTCCACCACTTGTCCAACCTATAAGGCAATATCTTAAATGGTATTATTTACCACCACTTGGAATGCACATGATGGGTTTTACATAGGGGTATGGTTCCAAGGTCCACCACTTGTCCAAGCTAACTCTATTGAAACATAGAGAGAATCAAAGGTCCACCACTTGTCCAAGCTAGGCTCCATTGAAACATGGAGAGAAGGATGCTCCACCATTTGTCCAAGCCAGGTTTGATTGAAACATGAAGAGAAGCAAGCTGCACCATGTCTCCAAAATGCTAGGCTCCATTGAAATATCTTAAACCCATGATATTTCGTACATGGGGGGTTTACATTCAAGGTCCACCACTTGTCCAACCTATTATCACTAGTAGCATGAGTGGTTTGATGTCAAGATTCACCACTTTTCCACTCTATGTCATTATATTAAGAAGATCTGGGTGTTAAGGTCCACCACTTGTCCAACCTATAAGGCTATATCTTAAAGGGTATTCTTTCTCACCACTTGGAATGACCATGATAGGTTTTACATGGGGGTTTGGTTCCAAGTTCCACCACTTGTCCAAGCTAACTCTATTGAAACATAGAGAGAAGCAAAGGTCCACCACTTGTCTAAGCTAGGGTCCATTGAAACATGGAGAGAAGGATGCTCCACCATTTTTCCAAGATAGGCTCCATTGAAACATGAAGAGAAGCAAGCTGCACCATGTCTCCAAGATGCTAAGATCCATTGAAATACCTTAAACCCACGATATTTTGTACATGGGGAGTTTACATTCAAGGTCCACCACTTGTCCAACCTATTATCTCTAGTAGCATGAGTGGTTTGGTCTCAAGATTCACCACTTTTCCACTCTATGTCATTACGTTAAGAAGATCTGGTGTTAAGGTCGACCACTTGTTCAACCTATAAGGGTATATCTTAAAGGGTATTCTTTCTCACCTCTTGAAATGTCCATGATATGTTTTACATGGGGGTTTGGCTCCAAGGTCCACCACTTGTCCAAGCTAACTCTATTGAAACATAGAGAGAAACAAAGGTCCACCACTTGTCCAAGCTAGGCTCCATTGAAACATGGAGAGAAGGATCCTCTACCATTTGTCGAAGCTAACTCTATTGAAACATGGGGGGTTTACATTCAAGGTCCACCACTTGTCCAACCTATTAACGCTAGTAGCATGAGTGGTTTGGTCTCAAGATTCACCACTTTTTCACTCTATGTCATTATATTAAGAATATTTGGGTGTTAAGGTCCACCACTTGTCCAACGTATAAGGCTATATCATAAGGGTTGTTCTTTCTCACCACTTGGAGTGACCAGCATAGGTTTTACATGGGGGTTTTGTTTCAAGGTCCACCACTTCTCCAAGCTAACTCTATTGAAACATAGAGAGAATCAAAGGTCCACCACTTGTCCAAGCTAGGGTCCATTGAAACATGGAGAGAAGGATGCTCCACCATTTGTCCAAGATACGCTCCATTGAAACATGAAGAGAAGCAAGCTACACCATGTCTCCAAGATGCTAGGCTCCATTGAAATACCTCAAATCCATGATATTTTGAACATGGGGGGTTTACATTGAAGGTCCACCACTTGTCCAACCTATTATCTCTAGTAGCATGAGTGGTTTGGTCTCAAGATTCACCATTTTTCCACTCTATGTCATTCTATTAAGAATATCTGGGTGCTAAGGTCCACCACTTGTCCAACCTATAAGGCTATATCTTAAACTTTATTCTTTCTCACCACTTGGAGTTACCAAGATAGGTTTTACATGGGAGTTTGGTTCCAAGGCCCACCACTTGTCCAAGCTAACTCTATTGAAACATAGAGAGAAGCAAAGGTCCACCACTTGTCCAAGCTAGGCTCCATTGAAACATGGAGAGAAGGATGTTCCACCATTTGTCCAAGATAGGCTCCATTGAAACATGAAGGGAAGCAATCTGCACCATGTCTCCAAGATGCTAGGCTCCATTGAAATACCTTAAACCCATGATATTTCGTACATGGGGGGTTTACATTCAAGGTCCACCACTTGTCCAACCTATTATTCTTAGTAGCATGAGTGGTTTGGTCTCAAGATTTACCACTTTTCCACTCTATGTCGTTATATTATGAAGATCTAGGTTTTAAGGTCGACCACTTGTCCAACCTATAAGGCTAGATCTTAAAGGGTATTATTTCTCACCACTTGGAATGACCATGATATGTTTTACATGGGGGTTTGGTTTCAAGGTCCACCACTTGTCCAAGCTAACTCTATGGAAACATAGAGAGAAGCAAAGGTCCACCACTTGTCCAAGCTAGGCTCCACTGAGACATTTAGAGAAGGATGATCCCCCATTGGTGGAAGATAGGCTTTATTGAAACATGAAAAGAAGCAAGTTGCACCATGTCTCCAAGATTCTAGGATCCATTGAAATACCTTAAACCCACGATATTGTTTACATGTGGGGTTTAACGTCAAGGCCAGTCACTTTTCCAAGCTATTATCCCTAGTAGCATGAGTGGTTTGGTCTCAGGATTCACCACTTTTTCACTCTATGTCATTACGTTAAGAAGATCTGGGTGTTAAGGTCGACCACTTGTCCAACCTATAAGGGTATATCTTAAAGGGTATTCTTTCTCACCACTTGAAATGTCCGTGATATGTTTTACATAGGGGTTTGGTTCCAAGGTCCACCCCTTATCCAAGCTAACTTTATTCTTCTCATAGAGAGAAGCAAAAGGTCCACCACTTGTCCAAGCTAGGCTCCATTGAAACATGGAGAGAAGGATACTCCACCATTTGTCGAAGCTAACTCTATTGAAACATGGAAGGTTTACATTCAAGGTCCACCAGTTGTCCAACCTATTAACGCTAGTAGCATGAGGGGTTTGGTCTCAAGATTCACCACTTTTTCACTCTGTGTCATTATATTAAGAATATTTGGGTATTAAGGTCCACCACTTGTCCAACCTATAAGACTATATCTTAATGGTTATTCTTTCTGACCACTTGGAGTGACCATGAAAGGTTTTACATGGGGGTTTGGTTCCAAGGTCCACCACTTGTCCAAGCTAACTCTATTGAAACATAGAGAGAAGCAAAGGTCCACCACTTGTCTAAGCTAGGGTCTATTGAAACATGGAGAGAAGGATGCTCCACCATTTGTCCAAGATAGACTCTATTGAAACATGAAGAGAAGCAAGCTGCACCATATCTCCAAGATGCTAGCCTTCATCGAAATACCTTAAACCCACGTTATTTTGTACATGGGGAGTTTACATTCAAGATCAACAATTTGTCCAACCTATTATCGCTAGTAGCATGAGTGGTTTGCTCTCAAGATTCACCACTTTTCCACTCTCTGTCATTATATTAAGAATATTTGGGTGTTAAGGTCCACCACTTGTCCAACCTATAAGACTATATGTTAATGGTTATTCTTTCTCACCCCTTGAAAGACTATATCTTAATGGGTATCCCTAGCTATTATTGCTAGTAGCCTGAGTGGTTTGGTCTCAAGATTCACCACTTTTATTAAGAATATGTGGGTGTTAAGGTCCACCACTTGTCCCACCTATAAGGCTACATCTTAAAGGTTATTCTTTCTTACTACTTGGAGTGACCATGATAGGTTTTACATGGGGGTTTGGTTCCAAGGTCCACCACTTGTCCAAGCTAACTCTATTGAAACATAAAGAGAAGCAAAGGTCCACCCCTTGTCTAAGCTAGGGTCCATTGAAACATGGAGAGAAGGATGCTCCACCATTTGTCCAAGGTAGGCTCCATTGAAACATGAGGAGAATCAAGGTGCACCATGTCTCCAAGATGCTAGGCTCCATCGAAAAACATTAAACCCACGATATGTCGTAGATGAGGGGTTTACATTCAAGGTCCAACACTTGTCCAAGCTATTATTGCTAGTAGCCTGAGTGGTTTGGTCTCAAGATTCACCACTTTTCCACTCTATGTCATTATATTAAGAATATGCGCGTGTTAAGGTCCACCACTTGTCCAACCTATAAGGCTACATCTTAAAGGTTATTCTTTATTACCACTTGGAGTGACCATGATAGGTTTTACACGGGGGTTTGGTTCCAAGGTCCACCACTTGTCCAAGCTAACTCTATTGAAACATAGAGAGAAACAAAGGTCCACCACTTGTCCAAGCTAGGGTCCATTGAACCATGGAGAGAAGGATGCTCCACCATTTGTCCAAGATAGGCTCCATTGAAACATGACGAGAAGCAAGCTACACCATAATTTCTCCAAGATAATAGGCTCCATCAAAATACATTAAACCCACGATATTTCGTAGATGAGGGGTTTACATTCAAGGTCCACCACTTGTCCAAGCTATTATTGCTAGTAGCCTGAGTGGTTTGGTCTCAAGATTCACCACTTTTATTAAGAATATGTAGGTGTTAAGGTCCACCACTTGTCCAACCTATAAGGCTACATCTTAAAGGTTATTCTTTCTTACTACTTGGAGTGACCATGATAGGTTTTACATGGGGTTTGGTTCCAAGGTCCACCACTTGTCCAAGCTAACTCTATTGAAACATAGAGAGAAGCAAAGGTCCACCCCTTGTCTAAGCTAGGGTCCATTGAAACATGGAGAGAAGGATGCTCCACCATTTGTCCAAGGTAGGCTCCATTGAAACATAAGGAAAAGCAAGGTGCACCATGTCTCAAAGATGCTAGGCTCCATTGAAAAACATTATACCCACGATATGTCGTAGATGAGGGGTGTACATTCAAGGTCCACCACTTGTCCAAGCTATTATTGCTAGTAGCCTGAGTGGTTTGGTCTCAAGATTCACCACTTTTCCACTCTATGTCATTATATTAAGAACATGCACGTGTTATGGTCCACCACTTGTCCAACCTATAAGGCTACATCTTAAAGGTTATTCTTTATTACCACTTGGAGTGACCATGATAGGTTTTACATGGGGGTTTGCTTCCAAGGTCCACCACTTGTCCAAGCTAACTCTATTGAAACATAGAGAGAAACAAAGGTCCACCACTTGTCCAAGCTAGGGTCCATTGAAACATGGAGAGAAGGATGCTCCACCATTTGTCCAAGATAGGCTCCATTGAAACATGACGAGAAGCAAGCTGCACCATGTCTCCAAGATGCTAGGCTCCATCGAAATACATTAAACCCACGATATTTCGTAGATGAGGGGTTTACATTCAAGGTCCACCACTTGTCCAAGCTATTATTGCTAGTAGCCTGAGTGGTTTGGTCTCAAGATTCACCACTTTTATTAAGAATATGTAGGTGTTAAGGTCCACCACTTGTCCAACCTATAAGGCTACATCTTAAAGGTTATTCTTTCTTACTACTTGGAGTGACCATGATAGGTTTTACATGGGGGTTTGGTTCCAAGGTCCACCACTTGTCCAAGCTAACTCTATTGAAACATAGAGAGAAGCAAAGGTCCACCCCTTGTCTAAGCTAGGGTCCATTGAAACATGGAGAGAAGGATGCTCCACCATTTGTCCAAGGTAGGCTCCATTGAAACATGAGGAGAAGCAAGGTGCACCATGTCTCCAAGATGCTAGGCTCCATTGAAAAACATTATACCCACGATATGTCGTAGATGAGGGGTGTACATTCAAGGTCCACCACTTGTCCAAGCTATTATTGCTAGTAGCCTGAGTGGTTTGGTCTCAAGATTCACCACTTTTCCACTCTATGTCATTATATTAAGAACATGCGCGTGTTATGGTCCACCACTTGTCCAACCTATAAGGCTACATCTTAAAGGTTATTCTTTATTACCACTTGGAGTGACCATGATAGGTTTTACATGGGGGTTTGCTTCCAAGGTCCACCACTTGTCCAAGCTAACTCTATTGAAACATAGAGAGAAACAAAGGTCCACCACTTGTCCAAGCTAGGGTCCATTGAAACATGGAGAGAAGGATGCTCCACCATTTGTCCAAGATAGGCTCCATTGAAACATGACGAGAAGCAAGCTGCACCATGTCTCCAAGATGCTAGGCTCCATCGAAATACATTAAACCCACGATATTTCGTAGATGAGGGGTTTACATTCAAGGTCCACCACTTGTCCAGGCTATTATTGCTAGTAGCCTGAGTGGTTTGGTCTCAAGATTCACCACTTTCATTAAGAATATGTGGGTGTTAAGGTCCACCACTTGTCCAACCTATAAGGCTACATCTTAAAGGTTATTCTTTCTTACTACTTGGAGTGACCATGATAGGTTTTACATGGGGGTTTGGTTCCAAGGTCCACCACTTGTCCAAGCTAACTCTAATGAAACATAGAGAGAAGCAAAGGTCCACCCCTTGTCTAAGCTAGGGTCCATTGAAACATGGAGAGAAGGATGCTCCACCATTTGTCCAAGGTAGGCTCCATTGAAACATGAGGAGAAGCAAGGTGCACCATGTCTCCAAGATGCTAGGCTCCATTGAAAAACATTAAACCCACGATATGTCGTAGATGAGGGGTGTACATTCAAGGTCCACCACTTGTCCAAGCGATTATTGCTAGTAGCCTGAGTGGCTTGGTCTCAAGATTCACCATTTTTCCACTCTATATCATTATATTAAGAATATGCGCGTGTTAAGGTCTACCACTTGTCCAACCTATAAGGCTACATCTTAAAGGTTATTCTTTATTACCACTTGGAGTGACCATGATAGGTTTTACATGGGGCTTTGGTTCCAAGGTCCACCACTTGTCCAAGCTAACTCTATTGAATCATAGAGAGAAGCAAAGGTCCACTACTTGTCTAAGCTAGGCTCCATTGAAACATGGAGAGAAGGATGCTCCACCATTTGTCGAAGCTATCTCTATTGAAACATGGGGGGTTTACGTTCAAGGTCCACCACTTGTCCAAGCTATTAGTGCTAGTAGCATGAGTGGTTTTGTCTCAAGATTCACCACTTTTTCACTCTATGTCATTATATTAAGAATATTAGGGTGTTAAGGTCCACCACTTGTCCAACCTATAAGGCTATATCTTACAGGTTATTCTTTCTCAGCACTTGGAGTGACCATGATAGGTTTTAAATGGGGGTTTGGTTCCAAGGTCCACCACTTGTCCAAGCTAACTCTATTGAATAATAGAGAGAAGCAAAGGTCCACCACTTGTCCAAGCTAGGGTCCATTGAAACATGGAGAGAAGGATGCTCCACCATTTGTCCAAGATAGGCTCCATTGAAACATGAAGAGAAGCAAGATGCACGATGTCTCCAAGATGCTAGGCTCCATCGAAATACCTTAAACCCACGATATTTCGTAGATGGGGGCCGGGTTTACTTTCAAGGTCCACCACTTGTCCAAGCTATTATCGCTAGTAGCATGGTTTGGTCTCAAGATTCACCAGTTTTCCACTCTATGTCATTATATGAAGAATATGTGGATGTTAAGGTCCACCACTTGTCCAACCTATAAGGCTATATTCTAAATGATATTTTTTTTGACCACTTGGAATGTGCATGATATGTTTTACATGGGGTTTTGTTCCAAGGTCCACCACTTGTCCAAGCTAGATCTATTACATATATATTATACATACAATATTCAACTAGATTCTCTACCTATCATGTCCAGTAGCATGGATGCTCTAGCTTGAAGGTCCACCACTTGTCCAACCTATACTCTCTTATGTAAGGGAGATCTCGCTATAAATTCAAAACCTTCCCGCCTAAATTTAAAATATCCCTCCCAAATCTTAAATATCCCGCCTAAATTTTAAACTATCCCGCCCAAATTTTAAAAGTTCAAACTTTTTTATAAAAATTTAAATTTTACTACTTAAATTTAAAATATTCCACGCGAAATTGATTTTAAATTCAAGTTTACCACAAAAAGATATCATTATACCACCTAAATTCAAATATGCAAACCTCAAATCATTATATTGTACATAAATTCAAACAAATTCAAATTAACAAGCCTAAACTGATATTAGTTTGCATAGATATGAATTTATCACACCTAAATTATGTCACCATGTTAGAGAGAGTGGTTAGAGAATTTGAACAAGGTCCACCACTTGTCCAACCTAGATACCAAGAAGGATTGAGTGTACAAGGTATTGTTTGGAGGTCCTTATAGTCCACTGGTCTCAAGGTCCACCACTTGTGGTAAGGGTCACCAAAAAGTGTATATATTCATCCAAAGAAATACACGTATTTTTGGTCTACATGTCCTAGTTTAAACCATTTATGTCCATTAGGTGTATCACTAAACAACACTACTATTTTTGAGAAACAGAAGTTACAATCATATCTACAAATGGATTAGAGGAAAATCAGCTCAGCATACATCCAGAACTCGCTACAAGAATCGACTTTAACAGATCACGCAAGTAAGTCTTCCATTCAATTTTACTAGTATTACAATGTGTTAGTTATTTGTGATATTTATGTATGTATATATACTATGTGTGCATATCGTAATTAAGTGTAATTGTGTATCTGCATTATGTATGAGTATTACAATGAAATAACACAAATATACATACATACACATAGATAACACAGACGCACACATACATGAGCATGTATTTTCAAGAGAGAGATAGCAAGATACAGAGATAGATAGATAGAGAGAGAGAGAGAGAGAGATAAATACCTGTTTTTTAGAGAGAGGAGAGAGAAAGATAACAGATTTCACTGTGTTTATGTATGTGGAAGAGAGGAAGACGATGTATGGAAATATGTGCACGTATTTTCAAGAGAGAGACAACAAGATAACAGATTTCATTGTGGTTATGTATGTGGAAGTGAGGAAGACGATGTGTGGGAATATGTGCATGTATTTTCAAGAGAGAGACAGCAAGATAACAGATTTCACTGTGGTTATGTATGTGGAAGAGAGGAAGACGATGTGTGGGAATATGTGTATGTGTGCGGGGATACTTTTAAACTATGTATCTCTGTCTTTTGACGAGAGTGTGTGTGTGCAAGAAGAGTTACAGAGAACCATCTTCTCTATATGGAGAAAGATAGAGAGTGTGAGAGAGAGAAATACCTGTTTTTTCTCTATTCGTGAGGTGTGCAATGTCTCCTGAGAAGACTGCCCGATCCTGCCCTTCTGGAAAGCGTTGTGTACGCTGCTGTTTCTTTATCTTGTGCGCGAACTTTCAATCCTGTGCACTCCACCTGTGTGTTGTGTACGATGCCGAGCTTGCTCCTCTACGCGCGCGTATACTCCAACTGTGTACGATCCGTGTGCGCTTTCTGTGTGTTTGCTGCTCGCCTGCTTTCTCTGTGTGCGTTTCTCATGCGCTCTCTGTGTGCCTAATCTTGATAGGGTTTATTAGAATGCCACGTATGCTACAAGTCCATGTTTTATCATAGGATTAAAAAAAACAAAAGCAATATAAAAAATTAACCAATTCACACAGCGAAAATTAAAGAAATCATGGTTGAAAATATGAAAAACATGCGTAACTCTATACTAGGAATTCACTTAAAAAAAAAAAAAAATCTTTGGGCGCTGCCCAGAACAATATCCCAAAATCAACCTCCCAAGCCCCGCCATCGAGAGCGCTATATTCCACATCCCCATCAAGAGCGCTACCCCCAAACCTCACGTGGAAGCACTGCCTTGTCACCCCATTGTGGCATTGCCCTAAGACCCCGCATCTGGAGTGCTAAATGGGAACATTCTTCATTAGTGAAATTTTGAACATAAATTATATTAGCATATACTTAAATATAATACAAATATTAACATATTAGCTATACTACTAATTTACTATAGCAGTTCTAGATTATGTCCCATACTATATTTAAGGTGCCAAAGGTTTGGCCTTATGGTCCTAGATTTAGCCAAGTGGTCAACACATATAGGACCAAGTGCACACTGTGCCACAAAACTTGGCCACCACTTCACTTGCCAAAGTTTAGGCCACATGGTCAATCCTAACTTTCCAATGTTCTTATTATGTCACCTTGCCTCGTGGAAAACCTAGGCTTGTTTTCACATACTCAGGCACTTCAAGCCACAATAAATTGTCATTACTCTTCGGCAACCCTTTTGTTCAAGTCTTTGAAAAAACATTGTTTAAGGCCACCCTAAACCATTTTCATTTAGGGGTGGCTAAAACTAGCTTTTTGGCAATTCGAGAAGAAAATGGTCAAAGTTTTATACTTAGTTTTAACCACTTAACCAATTCAAATATTGGAAATCAAGGCCTTGTAATACTTTTCTTTGGACATCACACATTAAAACTAGGTCCCTCACTTGTCCAAGCTATGCTCTAATACAATAAAGGGCTTTTGGTTTCAAGATGCACCACTTTCCCAACCTTGATTCCATTAAAGAAGCTAGCTCTACTTAGACATTTAATAGCAAGGTCTTACAGCAGTTCAGATTGAACATTTTCCATGGCAGCTAGGTCCACCACTTATCTAAGCTATGCTCTAATAGAGTAAGGGGGTTTTGGTTTCAAGATCCACCACTTGTCCAAACTTGATTTGGGAAGCAAGGTCCTATAATAGTTTGCTTTGGACATTCACCATTACAACTAAGTCCACCACTTCTCCAAGCTATGTTCTAATACACTAAGGAGGTTTTGGTTTCAAGGAGAACCACTTGTACGACTCTGTTTTTGGAAGTAAGGTCTTTACATAGTTCACCTTGGACCTTGGACATTGGATACTACAACTAAGCCCACCACTTGTCCAAGATATCCTCTCTATATAGCCAAAGGGTTTGGGTTTCAAGATTCACCACTTTTCCAACCTTTCTTCCATTAAAGAAAGGAGGGGCTTTATAACTAGGTCCACCACTTGTCCAAGCTATGCTCTGATATAGAAAGGGGATTTTGGTTTCAAGGTCCACCACGTGTTCAACCTTGCAAGACTCAAGGGATACTTGGACATTGGAAAGCATAGTCCTATAGTAGTTGATAGGTGGCAGTGGGTATTACAACTAGGTCCAACCTATGCTCTCATATAGCAAAGAGGCTTTGCTTTCAAGGTCCACCACTTGTCCAACCTTGCTTCCATTATAGAAATGAGGGGCTACGTAAACATTGGAAAGCAAGGTAGCAAGGTCCTAAGGTGTTTCACCTTGGATAATGGGCATTATAACTAGGTCCACCACTTGTCCAAGCTATGCTCTGATAAAGAAAGGGGATTTTCGTTTCAAGGTCCACCATGTGTTCAACCTTTCTAATATAGAAAGGGGATTTTCGTTTCAAGGTCCACCACGTGTTCAACCTTGAAAGACTCAAGGGATACTTGGACATTGGAAAGCATAGTCCTATAGTAGTTGATAGGTGGCAGTGGGTATTAAAACTAGGTCCAACCTATGCTCTTATATAGCAAAGAGGCTTTGGTTTCAAGGTCCACCACTTGTCCAACCTTACTTCCATTAAAGAAATGAGGGGCTACGTAAACATTGGCAAGCAAGGTAGCAAAGTCCTAAGGTATTTCACCTTGGATATTGGGCATTATAACTAGGTCCACCACTTGTCCAAGCTATGCTCTGATATAGAAAGGGGATTTTTGTTTCAAGGTCCACCACGTGTTCAACCTTGAAAGACTCAAGGGATACTTGGACATTGGAAAGCATAGTCCTATAGTAGTTGATAGGTGGCAGTGGGTATTACAACTAGGTCCACCACTTGTCCAACCTATGCTCTCAGATAGCAAAGAGGCTTTGGTTTCAAGGTCCACCACTTGTCCAACCTTGCTTCCATTAATATAGCAAGGAGGATTTGGTCTCAAGGTTCACCACTTGTCCAACCTATGCAAACCTTTTTCATGTTGTAGCATGATTTTTTGTTTGAAGAGTATTTTTCTATAACTATGGATTTAACAATGTAATCTTTTTACTTACAGGATGGACGTCGAATCTGGGGAGAAAGTACATATGATACTTGACAATGAAATCGTTGGTATTGGTTGTGTGTGTAGAACAGATCCAGATTCCACTTGTGGTGGTACAAAGATAGGGCTGGGAAATGTCTCCATACTAGTGGAGGAATGCTTGAAGGATGTGGTCCTACCTTTTCCTACAATGGATACTTCATCTCTCCAAGGCTCATTATGGAGTGCTGTTCGATGGTCAAAGCTTCTTTTGCAATCTTTTGTATTAAATGGGAACTTAATTGATCCACACGAAAGCTACAATGGTGATGAAGAACATGATCATTCTGATCCTCTAGTTACAGATGCAATACCTATGACAAGCCCAGAATTTGAAGCAATGATTCGAGAGTCTTGGAGAAATCAGAGGGTCCTTTTAAAAGATGACACAATGATGCAAACCATGAATGAAGGGACCATCTTATATGTATTTCCACATGATTATGTCAACTTTCAGGAACTTGGTCCTGATTGTGTGGGTGTGGGTATTGAAAGAGAAAATGCAAGCATTGGTGATGTGGTTGAAGTGGGTAGCATCACTTTGCTAAAGTGGCCCATCAAGCAGACAACAATGTTGAATGGGAGCCCATTACAACGCTTTGTTCCTGTTGATGGCATGCATGCTACATATGAGGATGTATCCAACGATGGCAATGTTGGAAAAAAACTTGATGGGAGTAATGTTGTCCAGTTGTCAAGGAAGAGACGATACACTTTCATGAACAGGACTCAAAAATCAAAAGCAGCACCAGCTTCGACTTTTTACCTTTCAAACAAATCAATTCAAAGGGTATCATGCATTGATTGTTGTGCACAAAAATGCTGCCAATTTGCAGATCGTGATATGGTGACAAGGTTACGACAACAATTTTGGGGAGAGTCTCAAAAATCACGCACTAATTATGTTTATGATGTTCTTTCTATATGTTATCAGAAAGATGAGAAGTCACGATACCAATTCAGGCTAAATGGCTCTATTGTTTGTTGTAGAGCATGGTATGAGCTACATGGAATACCAAAGACATCATTTTATCGATACAAGGAGAACTTTGAAAATGGTGTGCGCCAATATGTACATGGGAACACATGTACATTGAGAAGGGGACTTCAACATACTAGTTTAGCAAGAGCACTACTAAATGAGTTTGTGGAAAACAACTCTGAGAAGATGCCACATAGAAGTAGAACACTGCTAGATGGCTCAAGAGAGACTCAATTGGTGATTCCATCAACATACAAACAAGTGGATATTTTATGTGAAATCAACACGACACTTGACCAAATGGGTTATGAGAAGAAGCTATCCCAATCTTCTTTTGGTAGAATTTGGAACAAAGAGTACCCACATGTCACTTTAACAAAGACGAGTGAGTTCTCTAAGTGCAATATTTGTAGCTCAATCAAGGCAAGGTTAGAAGCTAAACCTTCTCTTGAAGAGAGAGCTCTTCTCTTGAGGGAGAGAGAAGTTCACATGGCACAACAAAAGAGTTGCAGAAGCCTATATTATGCATGGCGCACGTATTCAGAAACTCAACCACACAAATATGTATGCATAATCCATGATAAGATGGATCAAAAGAAGACTGCCATTCCTAGATTACGCATTGTTCCCAAGGGTGTGGATTCAGGATATAATCTGCAGGTGGCATTGATTGGCATGATCACTCATGGACATGGAGAAGGTCATTACGGACACTTTTTCTTGAATGGTTTGTGGCCAGCTGATCCAAATCTTACAATTGGCTCAATTGCTAATTGTTTACATAACCTCGAGAGGATAGATAAGCATCCTCTTGGTGATCTAGTAACAAATGGACTTCGAAGGAGCAATATTTCACTACTACATGCTTTGAACTCAAGGGATGCTTTGGACTACCATAACTTGAGTGATGGAAAAGAGCCCATTGTGCAGTCGTCAGAAATTGCAGAAGAGGAATTGGGGTCAACATTTCGCAGATTGCCAGAGAACTTGTTGCTACAATTGGATAATTGTGCAGGGGAAAACAAAAATCGATACTTATTTGCCTATTTGTCAATGCTTGTTGCAAGGGGTGTTTTCAAAACCATCCAGCTGGGATTTTTAATGGTTGGGCATACACATGAGGACATAGACGCCATGTTTAGTAGGTTTTCAGAGAAGTTGAGAGTTACACAAACCTATACTTTGCCACATTTGATGGATACATTACGAAACAGCTCATCTTCATCTCCAGCTCCATTTTTTCTCACAAAGATCCCCGATTTCAAGCAATATTGTGATGGCTATCTTTGTGATGGACAAGACATACTTGTTGGACATTCCAAACCGCTTCAGTTCAGGTTCTTTATGCAGGATGAGACACCAATGATGCAATATAAGGCACATGTAGGTGTATCAAGTTGGAGTGGAAGTATTCGCCTTTGGAAAACAGACACAGAAGGCAAGCCAATGTTACCAC
This sequence comes from Adiantum capillus-veneris, assembly GCF_014529385.1. Classification (NCBI taxonomy): domain Eukaryota; kingdom Viridiplantae; phylum Streptophyta; class Polypodiopsida; order Polypodiales; family Pteridaceae; genus Adiantum; species Adiantum capillus-veneris. The sequence goes on along the minus strand of NC_140955.1, from coordinate 35,276,426 downwards.
ATGGAGATCCACCTCTAGTACAAATGGCGGAGTATGTCAAGGCCCACGAAGAAGTCATTTTGGGGCTAAAGAACTATATAAAATTTTGGAAAAATTTAGGGAATGGTTCAAGTATTCCGCGATATTATAGACCCGTGATAGATTATTGGAGTAAGGTAATTGAAGAGATTGGAAAAGCAATCATATCAGAGGGAGTCTTGTATGAAATGTTTTGGCCAAAAACTCAAGAATATTCTCACCTACAAAGCACTACAATGAATTTGCAACAAGGAGCAGAAAGATTCCTAGGCCTTGAAGAGTTGAACGATCATTTTTGTGGGCCTCAACGAGATAGGCCAAGGGAAGAGTTTGACCCTATGTCTGATGTGCACCAAGGTGACTTTCTTATGCTTGTTCCGAGTGACACAGAAATCTATCCAGTGTGGCTTGCAATGGCTTTATCTGACATCGATAATGAGCCTACATCACCAAACTACAGAAAAATCTTGATTCAATATTGGGCACCTTGCGCGAGAAAAAGTGGGATGACAGATACTCAAGCTTACAGTAATTGTTGGAAGGGTTATTGGGCTGTCAACTATAAGGACCCACAAGTGTGGGAAACTATAGATGCAATTGTTTGGTCCTGGAGACCCAACAAAGAAGGACCATTTTCTAGAATAAAGATTCCAGAAATACATGCTCTAAAAGCCAAAGAAGGCCTCACTCGTGCACATCAGCCACACTTGGATCAAAGTTCAGATATGGTATCAAATGTGGAGTAGAATTATGTGGAGCTTCTATTGTGACTATACTAGTCAATTTGTAAACAAAATCTTTTTTGTATCTTCCTTTGTTTTATGTAATTTATAGTTATTATTCAAATCCATGTGTTGTACATCCTCTTGACTTTTGGTGTTTATCAACACCACAATCCTATGAGATTTTCACTTTATTTACTAGCCACACACCTCAATTTTTCCCACTTTAAGTGGAAAATTCCCAAATTACATGAATTCGGTCGATTTGGAGATTCCCATAATGTGAGATTTTTACCAAAATACCTAATATGGTCTTTTAGTACTAAGTTGCAATTTCAACGTGTCATTCGTAGAATTTTAGGTCCTCTTAGGTTGGCCGAGATAAACGCTTCAGTAAATCCTTTTATTCTGCCTCTCATTAGGTACGACCTTAGTTTGGACGTCTATATTTTTGTTTTGTTTTAAGCATTAGGTCATGCATAGACCATGGATAATGGCCCAGGACTAGAGTTTTTCCCCTTCCATTTCACTCCACACATTAGAATTTTCAACAACGTATGGTGTTCATGTTTGGTGCCCAAAGAGTAGGAGAAATTCTCGCATCACCAAACCCTGTCATCCTACCTCTTATTGATTATCATAGGTCGTTTGATGTGAATATCTTTATTTTGTTGTAGAATAGATTGCAAGCTAGAAAACATTATTGTGTAAATCTTTTTAAGAAAGAAAAACAAAAACGGGTGTCACTTTGAAATCAATTCAATGGAAAGCCAACGCCAAATGTCTGGGTATCCTCTTTTCTTTGGAGAGCCTGGAGAGGATGCAGAATTATTTTTAGCGAATTTCAAGATGTCTTGCCGTATCAAGAGGATAATAACTGATCAAGAACGTGTAGAAATGTTTGAGGTGGTCCTTAGGAAAGATGCTAGCACTTGGTTTGACTCTTTGCCTGAGGAAGTTAAGGGGAATTACACAGAAGTTTTGAATCATTTCAAGAAATACTTCTTTGATCCCCAAAACACTCAAAAATTATGGCAAGACATTGTTTCTCATAAGCAAAAAGACTTAGATGACTACTACTTGTACAAGCAAGAGTTTCTACGTCTTTGGGCTCTATGGATACGAAATGTTGCTAACCCTGGTGATGGTGCAGAATTTTAAAGAAGGAGAGGTTCATAGCCGGACTCTTTCCTGACCTTAAGGTAAAAGTTGAGGCGGGTGCACCTGCTACTTTTGATGCAGCGGAAACTAGGGCTGCTGAGAAGTATAGGAAACTCAAATGCTTAAGGGGAGAGGTTCCAATAGAAGGTCTTAGACCCAAAGGTAAGTCACAAGCATCAACATCTACGGAGCTTCCTGAGGCAACGACTGAAGTGATTGAGAAGTTAAATGAATCTTTAAGCAGCCTGTCAATTCACCTTGCACAAGCTGTAGGTCCAAAGGGACAAGCAAAGAAGTCAGAAGAGAGAGAGTCCTGAACTAGGAGAGTCTTGCAATGTTGGAATTGCGGAGAGTCTGGACATGGGATGTATAATTGTCCTTGGCCCCATGGGGAGCCAGGGAGACCTAACTTGACTTACCCAATGATGAATGCAGGTGAAGGAACTAGTCAGCAACCACGGCTTATACAAAGGCCAAATGGAGCAAGACCACCTCCACAAGGGGTAGAAGGAGTTCCACCTTTTCCAGATCCAAATGTGCATGTGGTAGAGGTGACAAACTCAAATGAGGTTGACATGGAAGCAAATGGCATTAAGCGTGGCCGAGGAAAAGGTAAAGAGAAAGAGGGTGTCCCATCAGAGAGTGACCATGGACAAGGCAAGAAGGCAAAGGAGACCAAGGAAGCTAAGAGGACTCGACGTCGTATCAATCTGCAAGACTTCCCTCTTGGACATGGTATGGCTCCATACAACCTGTTGGAAGACATGCGAGGTAAGGGTCCTGATATCTCATGGCCTCAGTTTCTTGCATTATGCCCACAAGTTAGGAGGGATTTAACAAAGGCAGTTAGCACTAGGAGAAAGGTAAAAGAGAGTTTTCCTGTTGTAAAAATTGCACATGCTGAAATGAACGAGGATATTACACCTGCGCTAGATTGTTACATAAAAGGAAGATTGGTTAGGAAAGGTCTAGTGGATGGGGGTGCACAAATTTGCATCATGACAGAAGGGCTCATGCAAAGACTAGGCATGCACATCCATGAGACACCTGAAATCAAAGTGAAAATGGCAAACAATAGCAAGGCTAGGTGCGTAGGCATTTGTAAAAATGTTTTTGTGGAGGCCTTTGGCATTAAGAAGGCAGTGGATTTCTATGTCATGTCTACCAAGGGAAATGGTTACCCATTTATCCTAAGAAGACCATGGCTAATGAAAATGCGAGCTTTGCAGGATTGGGAGAGTGGAAAGCTAATTTGCAGGAATGACAATCACAAGAAGGTTTTCTTTGACATGAAGGAGCAACGCCAAGAGGAGCTCCATGAAGAATCATCTCAAAGTGAGACGGAAGAAGGTTGGACCGATAGCACTTCCGAAGAAGAAAGTAGCGGCAGCATTACTGAAGAGGAGTCTTCCATCGAAGTCATGGGGGTAAGGTTTAAGCCAAGCAACCAAGAGACCTCTTGTCAAGGCTTGGAGGAGGTAGGTCCTCAAGAGAACGAAGGTGTTCAAGATGAAGGGATGCTGGAAGGTATGCTATCAACAACACTCACAAAGGATGAAAGAGAGGAGTTCAAATGTGTGCTAAGGAAATTTCCAAGGCTTTTTGCTAAAGACTACACCGATGTGCGTAGAGTAGATGTTGTTCAACACAAGATTGAGTTAAAGCCAGAGGCCACACCTAAGGCTTAAAAGCTACGAAGGCTAGGAGTCCTTAAGGAGCAGGCTCTACTCAAGGAGGTAAGAAAGCTGCTAGCAGCAGGTTTCATTTATCCAGTGGAGAATTCAGAGTGGGTCTCTCCCGTTGTTGTCACTCCTAAGAAAAACGGCAAGTGGAGGGTGTGTGTGGATTATCGTCCACTTAATGAGGCAACAAAAAGAGATCACTTTCCCCTCCCATTTCAGGATGAGATACTAAATGAAGTAGCTGGTCATGAGAAGTACACTGTGTGTGATGGCTACTCGGGTTACTTTCAAATAGGTATCGCATTGGAGGATCAATTGAAAACAACCTTTATCACTCCTTGGGGTTGTTATACTTTTAGAGTCGTGCCATTTGGCCTGGCAAATGCTCCTGCAACATTCCAACGTTTCATGAATATGGTGTTTCAAGCATTCTTTGGAAAGTCAATTAGGGTGTTCATTGATGATTTCTGTATTTATAGCTCAAAATCATTGCATCTACAAAGGGTAGAAGAAGGTTTAAAGAAGCTCTACGACATGGGAGGTCAACTCAACCCCGATAAGTGCCATATAGGTGAGGATGAAGTGATCTTGCTCGGTCACAAGGTTTCCTATAAAGGCATTGAGGTGGATCCTTCAAAGGCAAAGGCTCTTATTGAGCTCCCATCACCGAAGAGTCTTAAGGAGGTCATCTCTTTCATTTAGAAGGTGAAGTTTATGTCACGCTTTATTCACTTAGCTTCGAAGTTGCTTCATCCTTTGCAAAAGTTGACACAACAAGTAGAATTTGCATGGTCTGATGAGCTTGAAGAGTATTTTTGTAACATTAAAGTCATTTTGTCAGAGCTACCAACACTCATGCCTCCTTGTTGGGAGTACACATTCTTTGTTAGCTCTAGTGTTGGAAGGGAAACAATTGGTGCTGTGTTGCTACAACAAGATCCCTATAGTACTAGGATGCGGCCCATCTACTTTGCTAGTAGGGTCATGAATGCTTTAGAGAGAGGCTACACGCAGGCAAAACTCATGATGCTGTCTCTCATGTTTGCGATAAGGAAGTTTAGATCCTACCTGCTACCAAAACCTTTTGTAATTCTCACTGCAGAAAATTTGTTCCCTTGGGTGTCATCTCAAATGAATCTTAGTACTAGGATCTCAAAGTGGATTATGGAGTTGCAAGAGTTCCAATACTCTTTCAAGGTAGAAGATAGTGTGCGTGCACAATTGGAAGGGATTCTCACTTATAGGGTACATGAGAAGGAAATTAAGGTGCCTCAAGTAAAGACCCTACCATTGCCACCACCAAAAAGTATTCCCAATGCTTTTACCTTGTTCTTTAATGGAGCTTTTCGACGAGCCACAGGGAAAGCAGGGGGAGGGCTAGTGTTGCTCAACCCAAGTGGAGAGGTGGTCATAAAAGAGAAGGTCAATCTACCAGGTTCAACTAGCAACAATGAAGCAGAATACGACACACTACTTCATGGTTTGAAGATGTGCATTGGCCAAGGGATAAAACGTCTCATGGTAAAGGGAGATGCACTTCTCATTGTTAAACAGATTTTAGGCATTTGGGCATGCAAGAATGAAAGCTTAAGGACAAAAGTTCATGCCACTCGTAAGATGTTTAATCAGTTTGAAGAAGTGCAACTATATCATATTCCTAGGAAACAGAATGAAGATGCCGATTTACTTGCACAGCAAGTAGTTACATGTGTTGAGAAAGAAGTGCAGGTCATCATGGTGGCGGCTGCTGTGAAGCAACCGAGGTACCAGGGATTGGAGTCATTGGCTCCCATCATTGGCTACATTTTTGAGGGTGAGTTTCCACCAGACTTCACAAAAGCTCAGAAGAGGAGACTCATGAAGAAGGCAAGCATGTATCTCTTCCTAGAAGGCTCCCTCTATCAAAGAGGGAAGGATAAAGTGTGCAGACGAGTACCAACTATCGAGGAAATTCCAGCCATTCTAAAAGGTTTGCATGAAGAGGCATGTGGTGGTCATTTTGTCCAAGAATTAACTGTGAAGAAGATTTTGCTTGCGGGGTATGTTTGGCCAAGTCTGCATGTGGATGTCCAACATTGGTGTAAAAGTTGTCACAATTGTCAGGTAAATGGGAATAGAAGATTGGTTTATGGTCCAAGGCAAATCGTGCTTGCAAATGGACCGTTTGAAAAGTGGGGCATTGATGCTATGGGTCCTCTGCCTAGGACAAAAAATGGTAAACTCTACATTCTAGTGGCTGTAGACTATATGACTAGGTGGGTGGAAGCACAAAGTGTGGCAAAGGTAAATGAGAAGACAGTGAGCAAATTCGTCTACACTCACATTTGTTGTAGATTTGGCACACCTTTGGAGATTGTTTCTGATAATGGTCCAGGGTTTAGAAAGGGATTTCTACATCGTCACAGTACACCCTACTATCCCCAATCAAATGGTTTGGTAGAAAAAGCTAACGGTGTCATTGCAGGCATCATTAGAAAGATGGTGAAAAACAAGACAAAGTTGTGGGATGACTTCTTGAATGGTGCCTTGTGGGCGTATCGAACCACATATAGGGAAGCCACGGAGTTCACACCATTTCACTTGGTCTATGGTCAAGAGGCTTTACAGCCAATTGAGCTAAACATTCCAACAATGCGACTTCATTGCAAATCAGCACAAGATGATCAAGAAGCATGGATGGATCGACTTCTTACCTTAGCTGAACTTGAGTTGAAAAGAGAAGCAGCATACGAGTGCTATAAGAGGAAAGCCACACAGACAAAGGAGAAGCTTGACAAGAAACTGAAGGATAAAGGCATCAATGAAGGAGATCTTGTGCTAAGGTATGACAATCGACTCGATAATCGTTTTGATGCCAAATTTGAAACAAGATGGCAAGGGCCATACATAGTCAAGAAGGCTTTCAATTCAAGTTACTATCAGCTTATGGACTTGAATGGTAAAGAGCACTCCAGGAAAGTAAACGGGTATCGCTTGAAGCCCTATTTGAGTCGCCTTCTACCAAAGGATCTACCAAAGATCTGTCAAAAGGCCACTGTCTCATGTAGGTATTGTTACATGAACCATGAGTGTAGCTCTAGCCAAAATTCTGAGGGGCCAAACAATAAAAATCTCGTCAAGGACTCTGAAGCACTCTCTTTGGAAAAGATGATCTATGATGGTACATGAATATACCATCATCCAAGGGGAGGGCTAATGATAGCCGTTTTTTCGGCTCTTTGTAATTGCCACAGTGAGTTACCTCACCCTACCAAAATTACCCAAACACTATGGCTATCCCTACCATTTCACTGTACATAGGCGTGCGTGAGTCACGGGACTTTTCCCATATCTTCTGAAAAAACCCTCAATTAGCTAGTCATTGGGCTAGTTGAGCCAAAAAAATAAAAAATAATAAAAAATATAAGTATATTATGGCCCATGCGTATGTAAATATTTCTTTGTATATAGGGCCTAAATAAAAGTTTTTTCATAATTATTTTGGTATTTATTTAAATATTTCTACCTAGGTGTGTGTTATTTATGCTCTGTACATTGCCTCACCATTACCACAATTTTTTCTTACCATTTTTCATACTCTTTATTCCATATAGAAATATTTTCATGTAAGCTTCTTTTATATTTGGTGTAACTCCACCCCAACAAAAATCCCAAAAAAACTAGTTTTATTTATGTGTATATTTTTTCACTATTGTGATTTTTCCCTTCCTACATCTATTTTGTTTTTTTTTTCTAAAAAATTAGAACACCAAAAATATTTATCTTTTTATGGTAGCCTCATAATGAGAGATTTCTTTTGACCCCTTTATATTTTTTTCCACTTATATTATTTATATTTGACATGTACATATTTTTTAGACCCCTCAATATTTGATTTTCTTAGTTGTACTATTCACTTATATCATAATCTCAACAATATCTTCAATTATAGACCTACCAAATAAGGTCAAGGGTAGGTGGCATGCATAAATGCACTATGGAGAGCTCACTCTTGGAGGTATTCAAAAGAATCATCCAAAGAAGGACCCCACAAGGACCTTGTGCAGTGGAAAAAAACGGTCGGTTTTGCTGAATTTTTAAAGTTCACTTGCTCTCCGAATTTGAAAAGGTGATACAAACAAAGGTTGTAGCTCGTGGGCTGAACTTATGCCTCAAATTTTTTCATATTTTTTTGAGCTACGAGCTGTGAGCTATGATTTTATTAGTGGACCCCAGTTTTCCCATGCTATGCAGCCACACTCTCTCTTCCACTTTATCATTTTCCTCTTTCACACACACTTCTCCACTCATCATCCCCACCTCTCTCACCACTCCTCTCTGCACCCTACTCACCTTCTCCTCAACCTTGAAGAATAAGAGAAACCATGGTGAACTCATACCTCCCACACACAATTCCATTCCAAAATTGACCACCTAGTCTCATTTTTCCTCCTCCAATTTACCCATATCTATCAAAAAAACCACAAAATTCAGCCTCTTCTCTTAAAAGACAGCATCATGGTGGTTGATTACTCAGCTTCAATTACCTTGTCTCTCAAGGAAGGTCAAGAGTGGAGAAAAAATGTACCGTCAAAGCTAGTGGACCGTCAACAAGCGTCAAAATTGGCCCTACTCAAGATACTTGGAGCATCAACCTTGTAAGAAATCCACCTTTTCTTACCTCTTAAGAGTTTTTCTTCCTTATTTGTATCCTACATGGATACTCCCATTGTAAATATCCAATTCCATTTGTAAATTAATACTAACTCTACTAACACTAACCCACTATGAAAAGTCCTATCACCTCCATTTCTGTCCTCTCTCTTTCCCCACCAACTTCTTGATAATTCCAAGCAAAAGAAATTAGATAAATTGCTGAAAATCTAACCCAACCATGGTTAGAGGAGTAACCCTAGCCTTCAAAATTGCTATAAAAGGAGGGTGTAGCTAGCACAAAAAGGGGAGCCATAAGCAAGAGCACTATGCTATAGCTTGAGAAGCCAAGCTCAACCTCTCTAGAAGGAGCTCTTGAGTGGAAGCTCATTGTCTTATGCATGTGCATGTGTTGTAATAGGGGATTAGCAAGGGAACTCTATGCCATTGTAAGAGAGAGAGTGATCATTCAATTGAGAGTAGGAAATCTATCATTTCTCCTACTAGTGTAAGCCCAACATTTGTTGAATCAAGGAGGGTGGATTTGGACTAAGCTTGGATATTTTGTCTCCCCTCCAAAGTGAAGTAATGGACAACAATGATGCGCAAGTGTCTTGGTGTTTTTTGTTAAGTTCTTGATAGCTTGTCTCTGGTGTTGTCATCAATCTAGCCATAATCCCAAATACTGTAAGAGGGCGACAGGGTGGAGAGGACTCCCCTGGCTTTAAGACAGTGATTGGGGTGGCTTTTCTTGTGATGTGTTGTGGTGAAATTTACGCAAGCTATGTTGAACAAATACTAATTTCACTTTGATTTGTCATGACAGATTTGTAAGAAGGTATTAATGCAACAAGCACCCCCTCCCCCTTTCTCTCTCTTTCTTAAATATATAGTTGTGTTTGCTTGATCATTGCCGATACGTTTCAAAGCAGCCCAAGCACTATCTCTCTCTCTCTCTCTCTCTCTCTCTCTCTCTCTCTCTCTCTCTCTCTCTCTCTCTCTCTTGTGTTTTAGTGTGTGAGAGTGTTCCATTGGTGTTAGGGTTAGTGTAAATTCCTTGCTTGTTTGTGGGTTGCTCTAACGATTCTCCTCTTTTGCGTCCTAGTTCGCTCTTAAACTAGGTGGTGCCCCTTGTGTAGTTGGGATTTGGCTGTGGGTTTGCTGTTTTGGTTTGTGTTGTGTTGTGCCCCAGCCCCATTGAGCAGCACGGAAGCCTTGAAGGGTGTCTAGAGGTTGCTCTTCTTGTTGCCCGCCCTGGACCGCCTCAGTGTAAGCCCAATATTTGTTGAATCAAGGAGGGTGGATTTGGACTAAGCATAGATACTTTGTCTCTCTTCGAACGTGAAGTCATGGACAACAATGATGTGTAAGTGTCTTGGTGCTTTATTTAAGTTCTTGATAGCTTGTCTCTGGGTGTTGTCATCCATTTAGCCATAACTCCCACATACTGTAAGAGGGCGACAGGGTGGAGAGGACTCCCCTAGCCTTAGAAGAGTGATTGGGGTGGCTTTTCTTGTGATGTGTTGTGGTGTAATTTACTCAAGCTATGTTGAACAAATACTAATCTCACTTTGATTGGTCATGACAGATTTGTAAGAAGGTATTAATGCAACAAGCACCCCCTTCCCCTTCTCTCTCTTTCTTACATATATAATTGTGTTTACTTGATCACTACCGATACATTTCAAAGTAGCTCGAGCATTATCTCTCTCTCTCTCTCTCTCTCTCTCTCTCTCTCTCTCTCTCTCTCTCTCTCTCTCTCTCTCTCTACGCGTCCTAGTTTGCATCCAACAGTAGGTGGTGCCCCAAATTTGTGTAGGGTTAGGTTGTGGTTTTGTGTGTGTGTTTGTTTTTTTTTCCAACCCCAACCCAATTGAGCAGCACAGGAGCCTAGAAGGATGCTTAGAGGCCACTCTTCTTGTTGCCCGCCCCGGACCGCCCCGGACCGCCTCAATTTGGTGCCCCCACGGAGGACGGCTTGTGTATCTTTTTGTGTAGGTTCAACCTTTAGCATAGTCAAGTAGGTTGCATGAAGCACTAGAATTTGTACGATCCTTTCATTCCCATTGCAAGGAAAAAGGTACTCATAATTGTTCAACATGTAATTTGTAGAATTTAAGTCCCCTTAGGTTGGCAGAGATAAATGCATCAGTAAATCCCTTTATTTTGACTCTCATTAGGTACGACCTTAGTTTGGACGTCTATATTTTTGTTTTGTTTTAAGCATTAGGTCATGCATAGACCATGGATAATGGCCTAGGAATAGAGGTTTTCTCCTTCCATTTCACTCGACACATTAGAATAAACGTTGCAATTAGTAGGAAGATCCACTTTCAACAACGTATGGTGTTCATGTTTGGTGCCCAAAGAGTAGGAGAAATTTTGGCGTCACCAAACCCTATCATCCTGCCTCTTATTGATTATCATAGGTCATTTGATGTGAATATTTTTATTTTGTTGTAGAATAGATTTCTATTTGGAAAACAGTATTGTGTAAATCTTTTTAAGAAAGAACAACAAAAACGTGTTTTCACTTTGAAACTGATTCAATGGAGGCCCAACGCCAAATGTCCGGATATCCTCTTTTCTTTGGAGAGCCTGGAGAGGATGCATAATTATTTTTAGTAAATTTCAAGATGTCTTGCCATATCAAGAGGATAGTAACTGATCAAGAAGTTAAAGGGAAGTTAAAGGGAATTACACGAAAGTTGTGAATCATTTCAAGAGATACTTCTTTGATCCCCAAAACACTCAAAAACTATGGCAAGACATTGTTTCTCATAAGCAAAAAGATTTAGATGACTACTACTTGTACAAGCAAGAGTTTCTACATCTTTGGGCTCTATGGATACGAAATGTTTCTAACCCTAGTGATGGTGCATAATTTCTAAAGAAGGAGAGATTCATAGCTGGACTCTTTCCTGATCTTAAGGTAAAGGTGGAGGTGGATGCACCTACTACCTATGATGCAACTGAAATTAGAGCTTCCAAGAAGTATAGGAAACTCAAGTGCCTAAGGGGAGAGGTTCCAATAGAAGTTCTTAGACCCAAAGGTAAGTCACAAGCATCGACATCTAGGGAGCTTCCTGAGGTAACAACTGAAGTAATCGAGAAGTTAAATGAATCTTTAAGTCGCCTGTCAATTTACCTTGCACAAGCTATAGGTCCAAAGGCACAAGCAAAGAAGTCAGAAGAGAGAGAGCCACGACCTAGGAGAGTCTTGCAATGTTGGAATTGCGGAGAGTTTGGACATGGGATGTATAATTGTCCTTGGCCCCGTAGCGAGCCAGAGAGACCTAACTTGAATTACCCAGTAATGAATGCAGGTGAAGGAATGGGTCAACAACCAAGGCTTCTACAAAGGCCAAATGGAACAAGACCACCTCCACAAGGGGTAGAAGGAGTTCCACCCTTGCCAGATCCAAATGTGCATGTGGTAGAGGTGACAAATTCAAATGAGGTTGACATGGAAGCAAATGTCATTAAGTGTGGCCGAGGAAAAGGTAAAGAGAAAGAAGGAGTCACATCACAGAGTGACCATGGACAAGGCAAGAAGGCAAAGGAGACCAAGGAAGCTAAGAGGACTCGATGTCGTGTCAATCTCCAAGACTTCCCTCTTGGACATGGTATGGCTCCATACAACTTGTTGGAAGACATGAGAGGTAAGGGTCCTGATATCTCACGGCCTCAGTTTCTTGCATTATGCCCATAAGTTAGGAGGGATTTAACAAAGGCAGTTAGCACTAGGAGAAAGGTAAAAGAATGTGTGCCTATTGTAAAAATTTCACAAACTGAAATGGATGAGGATATTACACCTGTGCTAGATTGTTACATCAAAGGAGGATTGGTTAGGAAAGGTCTAGTGGATGGGGGCGCACAAATTTGCATCATGACAAAGGGACTCATGCAAAGACTAGGCATGCACATCCATGAGACACCTGAAATTAAAATCAAGATGGCAAACAATAGCAAGGTTAGGTGCGTAGGCATTTGTAAAAATGTTTTTGTGGAGGCCTTTGGCATTAAGAAGGCAGTGGATTTCTATGTCATGTCTACGAAAGGAAATGGTTACCCATTTATCCTAAGAAGACCATGGCTAATGAAAATGCGAGCTTTGCAATATTGGGAGAGTGGAAAGCTAATTTGCAAGAATGACAATCATAAGAAGGTTGTCTTTGACATGAAGGAGCAACTCCAAGAGGATCTCCATGAAGGATCATCACAAAGTGAGATGGAGGAAGGCTGGACCGATAGCACATCAGAAGAAGAAAGTAGCGGCAGCATTACTGAAGAGGAGTCTTCCATTGAATTCATGGGGGTATGGTTTAAGCAAAACAACCAAGAGACCTCTTGCCAAGGTTTGGAAGAGGTAGGTTCCCAAGAGAACCAAAAAGTGGAAGATGAAGGAATGCTAGAAGGTATGTTGTCTACAACACTTACAAAGGATGTAAGAGAGGAGTTCAAAGGTGTGTTAAGGAAATTTCCTAGGCTATTTGCTAAAGATTACACCGGTGTGCGTGGAGTAGATTACACCTAAGGCTCAAAAGCTACGAAGGCTAGGAGTCATCAAGGAGCAGGCTTTACTCAAGGAGGTAAGAAAGCTTCTAGCAGCAGGTTTCATTTATCCAGTGGAGAATTTAGAGTGGGTTTCTCCCGTTGTTGTCACTCCTAAGAAAAATGGAAAGTGGAGGGTGTGTGGATTACCGTCCACTCAATGAGGCAACAAAAAGAGATCACTTTCCCCTCCCATTTCAGGATGAGATACTAAATGAGGTAGCTGGTCATGAGAAGTACACTGTTTGTGATGGCTACTCAGGTTACTTTCAAATAGGGATTGCATTGGAAGATCAATTGAAAACAACCTTTATCACTCCTTGGGTTTGTTATGCTTTTAGAGTCATGCCATTTGGTCTGACAAATGCTCCTGCAACATTCCAATGTTTCATGAACATGGTATTTCAAGCATTCTTTAGAAAGTCAATTAGGGTGTTCATTGATGATTTCTACATTTATAGCTCAAAATCATTGTATCTACAAAGGGTAGAAGAAGGTTTAAAGAAGCTCTACGACATGGGAGGTCAACTCAACCCGGACAAGTGTCACATAGGTGAGGATGAAGTGATCTTTCTTGGTCACAAGGTTTCCTATAAAGGCATTGAGGTGGATCCTTCAAAGGCGAAGGCTCTTATTGAGCTCCTATCACCCAAGAATCTCAAAGAGGTCATCTCATTCATTCAAAAGGTGAAGTATATGTCACACTTCATTCACTTAGCTTCGGAGTTGCTTCACCCTTTGCAAAAGTTGACACAACAAGTAGAATTTGCATGGTCTGATGAGCTTGAAGAGTACTTTTGTAACATTAAAGTCATCCTGTCAGAGCTACCAACACTCATGCCTCCTTGTTGGGAGTACACATTATTTGTTAGCTCTAGTGTTGGGAAAGAAACAATTGGTGCGGTTTTGCTACAACAAGATCCCCATAGTACCCGGATGCGACCCATCTACTTTGCTAGTAGGGTCATGAATGCTTTAGAGAGAGGCTACACGGAGGCAGAACTCATGATGCTTTCTCTCATGTTTGCAGTGAGAAAGTTTAGATCCTACTTGCTACCAAAACCTTTTGTAATTCTCACTCTACAGAAATTTTTTTTCCTTGGGTGTCATCTCAAATGAATCTTAGTACTAGGATCTCAAAGTGGATTATGGAGTTGCAAGAGTTCCAATACTCTTTCAAGGTAGAAGATAGTGTGCGTGCACAATTGGCAGGGATCCTTACTTATAGGGTACATGAGAAGGAAATTAAGGTGCCTGAAATAAAGACCCTACCATTGCCACCACCAGAAATTATTCCTAATGCTTTTACCTTGTTCTTTGATGGAGCTTTTCGACGAGCCACAAGAAAAGCAAGGGGAGGGCTAGTGTTGCTCAACCCAAGTGGAGAGGTGGTCATGAAAGAGAAGGTCAATCTACCAGGTTCAACTAGCAACAATGAAGCAGAATACGACACACTACTTCTTGGTTTAAAGATATGCATTGGCCAAGGTATACAACGTCTCATGGTAAAAGGGGATGCACTTCTCATTGTGAAGCAGATTTTAGGCATTTGGGCATGCAACAATGAAAGCCTAAGGACAAAAGTTCATGCCATTCGTAGATTGTTTAATCAGTTTGAAGAAGTGCAACTATATCATATTCCTAGGAAACAAAATGAAGATGCCGATTTACTTGCACAACAAGCAGTTACATGTGTTGAAAGAGAAATGCAGGTCATCATGGTGGCAGCAACTGTCAAGCAACCAAGATACCAGGGATTGGAGTCATTGACTCCCATTATTGGCTACATTTTGGAGGGTGAGTTTCCACAAGACTTCACGAAGGCTCAGAAGAGGAGACTCATGAAGAAGGCAAGCGCGTATCTCTTCCTAGAAGGATCCCTCTATCAAAGAGGAAAGGATCAAGTGTGCAAAAGCATACCAACTATCGAGGAAATTCTAGCTATTCTAAAAGGTTTGCATGAAGAGGCATGTGGTGGTCATTTTGTCCAAGAGTTAACTGTGAAGAAGATTTTGCTTGTTGCAGGGTATGTTTGGCCACGTCTACATGTGGATGTCCAACATTGGTGTAAAAGTTGTCACAATTGTCAGGTAAATGGGAATAGAATATTGGTTTATGGTCCAAGGCAAATCCTGCTTGCAAATGGACCCTTTGAAAAGTGGGGCATTGATGCTATGGGTCCTCTGTCTAGGACAAAAAATGGTAAACTGTACATTGTAGTGGCTGTAGACTATATGACTAGGTGGGTGGAAGCACAAAGTGTGGCAAAGGTAAATGAGAGGACAATGAGCAAATTTGTCTACACTCACATTTGTTGTAGATTTGGCACACCTTTGGAGATTGTTTCTGATAATGGTCTAGGGTTTAGAAAGGGCTTGCTCACAGAAGTCTGTGAAGAACTTCACATTATTCATCATCACAGTACACCCTACTATCCCCAGTCAAACGGGTTGGTAGAAAAATCTAATGGTGTCATTGCAGGCATCATTAGAAAGATGGTGGAAAATAAGACAAAGTTGTGGGATTACTTCTTGGATGTTGCCTTGTGGGCGTATCGAACCACATATAGGGAAGCCGCATAGTTCACACCATTTCACTTGGTCTATGGTCAAGAGGGTTTACAACCAATTGAGCTCAACATTCCAACAATGCAACTTCATGGCAAAGAAGCACAAGATGATCAAAAAGCATGGATGGATCGACTTCTTACCTTAGCTAAGATTGAGTGGAAAAGAGAAGCAGTATACGAGTGCTACAAGAGGAAAGCTACACAGGTGAAGGAGAAGCTTGACAAGAAACTAAAGGACAAAGGCATCAATGGAGGAGGTCTTGTGCTAAGGTATGACAATCAACTCGATAATCGTTTTGATGCCAAATTTGAAACTAGATGGCAGGGGCCATACATAGTTAAGAAGGCTTTCAATTCAAGTTACTATCAACTTATGGACTTGAATGGGAAAGAGCACTCTAGGAAGGTAAATGGTTATCGCTTGAAGCCCTATTTGAGTCGCCTTCTACCAAAGGATCTATCAAAGATCTGTCAAAGGGCAGCTATCTCATGTAAGTATTGTTCCAAGAAGCATGAATGTAACTCGAGCCAAAATGCCAAGGGGCCAAAAAATGAAGATCTCGTCAAGGACTTTGAAGCACTCTCTTTGGAAAAGATGCTGTATGATGGTACATGAATATACCATCATCCGGGGGGAGGGCTAATGATAGCCATTTTTTGGCTATCCAAATTGCCATAGTGAGCTATCTCACCCTACCAAAATCACCCAAACACTGTGGCTATCCCTACCATTTCACTGTACATAGGCGTGTGTGAGTTAGGGGACTTTCCCCACATTTTCTTAAAAACCCTCCATTAGCTAGTCACTGAGCTGGTTGAGCCAAAAAAATATTTAAAAAATTTAAAAAGGTATATTATGGTCTCTTTGTGTGTAAATATTTCATTGTATATAGGGCCTAAATATAAGGATTTTTCATAATTATTTTGGTATTTATTTAAATATTTCTACCTAGGTGTGTGTTATTTATGCTATGTACATTGACTCACCATTACCACAATTTTTCTTACCATTTTGCATACTCTTTATTCCATATAGAAATAATTTCATGCAAGCTTCTCTTATTTTTGGTGTAACTCCATCCCAACAAAAATCCAAAAGAACTAGTTTTATTTATGTGTATATTTTTTCACTATTGTGATTTTTTCTTCCTACATCCATTCTCTATTACTCCCATAAATTAGAACGCCAAAAATATTCATCTTTTTATGGTAGACTTATAATGAGAGAGATTTATTTTGACCCCTTTATATTTTTTCTACGTATATTATTTATATTTGACATGTACATATTTTTTTAGACCCCTCAATATTTGATTTCCTTAGTTGTACTATTCATTTATATCATGATCTCAACAATATCTTTAATTATAGACCTACCAAATAAGGTCAAGGATATGTGGCATGCATGCATGCACTGTGGAGGGCTCACTCTTGGAGGCATTCAAAAGAATCATCCAAAGAAGGACCCCACAAGGACCTTGTGCAGTGGAAAAAAACGGTCGGTTTTGCTGAATTTTTAAAGTTCACTTGCTCTCCGAATTTGAAAAGGTGATAGAAACAAAAGTTGTAGCTCGTGGACTGAACTTTTGCCTCAAATTTTTTTATATTTTTTGAGCTACGAGCTGTGAGCTATGATTTTATTCGTGGACCCCATTTTGCCCATGCTATGTAGCCACACACCGTCTTCCACTTTATCATTTTCGTCTTTCACACATACTTCTCCACTCATCATCCCCACCTCTCTCACCACTCCTCTCTACATCCTACTCACCTTCTTCTCAACCTTGAAGAATAAGAGAAACCATGGTGAACTCATGTCTCTTACACACACTTCCATTCCAAAATTGACCACCTAGTCTCATTTTTCCTCCTCCATATTACCCATATCTATCAAAAAAACCACAAAATTCAGCTTCTTCTCTTGAAAGACAGCATCATGGTGATTGATTACTTATATTCAATTACGTTGGCTCCCAAGGAAGGTCAAGAGTGGAGAAAAAACGTACCGTCAAAGCTAGTGGACCGTCAACAAGCGTCAAAATTGACCCTACAAGACACTTGGAGCATCAACATTGTAACAAATCCATATTTTCTTACCTATTAAGAGTTTTTTCTTTCCTATTGTATCCTACATGGATATTCCCATTGTAAATATCCAGTTCCATTTGTAAATCAATAAAAATAATAACTCTACTAATTTACTATTACTAACCTACTATGAAAAGTCCTATCACCTCCACTTCTCTCCTCTCTCTTTTCTTCATATATCCCCACCAACTTCTTGATAATTCCAAGCAAAATAAATTAGGTAAGTGCTAAAAATCTAACCCAACCATGGTGAGAGGAGTAATCCTAGCCCTCAAAATTGCTATAAAAGGAGGGTGTAGCTAACACAAAAGGGGGAGCCATAAGCAAGAGCACTATGCTATAGCTTGAGAAGTCAAGCTCAACCTCTTGAGAAGGAGCTCTTGAGTGGAAGCTCATTGGTTTATGCATATGCATGTGTTGTATTAGGGGTGATTAGCAAGAGAGCTCTTTGCCATTGTAAGAGAGAGTGATCATTCAATTGAGAGTAGGAAATCTATCATTTCTCGTACTAGTGTAAGCCCAATATTTGCTGAATCAAGGAGGGTGGATTTGGACTAAGCATAGATACTTTGTCTCTCTTTCAACATGAAGTCATGGACAACAATGATGTGTAAGTGTCTTGGTGTTTTATTTAAGTTCTTGATAGCTTGTCTCTGGGTATTGTCATCAATTTAGCTATAAATACCACATACTATAAGAGGGCGACAGGGTGGAGAGGATTCCCATGGCCTTAAGACAGTGATTGGGATGGTTTTCCTGTGATGTGTTGTGGTGTAATTTACTCAAGCTATGTTGAACAAATACTAATCTCACTTTGATTGGTCATGACACATTTGTAAAAAGGTATTAATGCAACAAGCACCCCCTCCCCCTTCTCTCTCTTTCTTACATATATAATTGTGTTTGTTTGATCACTGTCGATACATTTCAAAGCAGCCCGAGCATTATATATATATCTCTCTCTCTCTCTCGCTCTCTCTCTCTCTCTCTCTCTCTTTCTCTCTCTCTCTCTCTCTCTCTCTCTCTCTCTCTCTCTCTCTCTCTCTCTCTCTCTCTCTCTCTCTCTCTCTCTTTACGTTTCCTAGTTTGCATCCAAAACTAGGTGGTGCCCCAAATTTGTGTAGGGTTAGGTTGCGGGTTTGTGTGTGTGTTTGTTGTTTTTTCCAACCCCAACCCAATTGAGCAGCATGGGAGCCACTCTTCTTGTTGCCCGCCCCAGATCGCCTCGCCGATATCACTTTGTGTTTTGTCGAGACTCTGGAATCACTGTTTTTTGTGACTACTCTATCTGTTGTGTTGGTCGGTCAACTTTGAGGCTTTGGACTTGTCCGCAACATAGTCGTGAAGCAACCTGTCCAATTCTAGCTCATTTGAAGGCAGTTTGACCTCGTATATTGAATTTGACGCTTCGTAACCTTCTAGCCATTTTTTGCTTTCTGAGGGCTTTGCTTGATGGATTTCACCAAACCAATCATATACATTGTATATGGACCTCATTAGCAAGCCATCTGTGGAGTTAGGTCGGAATTTTGGCATTTGCCAAAAACCTAACTTTTCTACTAGGGGACCCCTTGACCCTAGCCGAATGGTCATTTGATGGTATAGAAAGGTTCTATTATGTTAGGGCATGCTATGGTTCAAATCTCATCCAATTTGGTCAAGTTGGTAGGCCGCTATGGTTAGTTTTATGTCGTAGGTCTTCGTGCACTGCTTGGTTATTAAGATTAAATCTAGGGCTTTAGACTAGCTACCGGCCGTACAAAATGGATCATTGTTGAGTAAAGAACTTACCTCTCATGTCTCGTGTGAGACGGCGCTGAGAACGGTCAACTGTGGGCTCCGGAAAAGTCGCGCGAAAGAGGCTGAAAGCTCTCTCTGCAAAGGCTCCAAGTGGAAATGAGGTGGTTTTAGCCTACCTTGGATATCTATACCCGGAATTCCCGAACTAATTTTCCCCAGGTTCCCCCGTTAGTCCTACTAGGCCTTGAAATCTATGTTAGACTCAAAAATTTCCCTGATCGGATTCCTGTAGCTTATTCTGCAAGAATTTTGCAAAAGTAGGCTTGGCCGCCTAATTTATGCTTCCCGCTTCCATCTTTTGATTTTATTGAA
Organism: Adiantum capillus-veneris; assembly: GCF_014529385.1. Classification (NCBI taxonomy): domain Eukaryota; kingdom Viridiplantae; phylum Streptophyta; class Polypodiopsida; order Polypodiales; family Pteridaceae; genus Adiantum; species Adiantum capillus-veneris. The sequence continues at coordinate 35,256,888 of NC_140955.1, read as the reverse complement.
AATTTTCTGTGCTTGTCCGCCTTGTCTTTTTTATCACCATCGTGTCTTTCATTTTTCCATATGAGCTTCCCTGCTATTTATTATTAATTTTTGACTTGTTTATTTGAAAAAATCAAAGAAAGTAGCAAAATGCTCTAAAAAAGTAAAGTAAAAATCCAAGAATTAAGAAAATCCTTGAAAAAAACACAACTTTATTGTTTTTTGTTGGATTTTTCTATTTTTAAGTCCCATTATCAATAAAAATGATGAAAAATACCCAAAAAGGACTATTTTTGATGATTTTTTGATAGTATATACACTATTTACACTCATCAGAGAGATATTATCTGTGAATTTTTCCTTGGTGATGAATTATAAGGGTATTATTAGGTAACTTTGCAAAAAATTCAGACATTAACATATAACTTTTTCCTCCCTCTTCAAACATTGCCCTTAATTACTTAGTACTTAGTTCTTAGTATCCTTCCACCCCTTCTAGATGGTGTACTCCGGGATGACTGTGTGCATGGGTTGAACAATTGTGTCTATGCATAACCGTGATTGGCTCTACCATGATATGAAGATCAATGCAATTCAAACCAATATGCTGTGCAAGAGCTGGATCTTGAGTAATTAACTCCAGGGTTTTCAATGTCGAGGTTTGCTGCTGATGTCTTCCGAAGATAAAATCTTGTAGTTTGTGTGATCTCTGTTTGATTGTACCATCAGGATGCTTTAGCACGCTGATCGGTTGAGAAGTTGGTAGCACTTTTGACTGTCGTCGAGCTTTTTCTCGCAATTGGTAATCTGGTCGGCGTGGTGCTGCATGGTGTGTTGGAGTCCTTTGAGACTTAACTCGCCATTGCTTGATTGGTTTTGTGGTTTGTGGAGAAGATAAGTGCTCCTTTTTCTTCCAAACCATTTCCATGTTAGGTTCCTTGCTCGGAGATGCTCGTCTCTATGTTTGAACCCTTGGAACCTTCTTTTGTTTCGTCGGTGAAGTTTTAGGCACCCAGATCTAAATCGGTTTATCCTTAAGCTGTGCTTCTGGTACCCAAATTTGCCCGACTCCTTGCATGCTATATGTAGCATTTGATTGTCGAGGGGATGGAGAAGATTGACTTTGTGGATTGGTCTGCTGATTGCTTCTTTTCCATTCCTCCTTGCTTGGTGCAATTGGAACAATGAGTTGCCCTCCTTTAGGTGATAGCTTTAGTTGATTCGGTACTGCTTTGTATGTACGCATCCAGGGAATTCCAAGAATCATCGTCTCATTCATGTATTCATTTGGTAAGCATACAAACTGATGAGGACATGAACATCATGTACTATCATGTTCAAGTTGACTAATCCCAATGTTGGAGTTGGGTTCTTGTTGTATCCTTTGATTGTCGCTATTCCTGCTGTCAATGCTTGACTTGTTGCCTTCTTGTATGTGGAATAAATGACTGCATTCACTCTAGCTCCTATGTCGGCCAAAGCATTGGTGCTATGATTGTTGAGCTGTACTTTGATGCGCAGGTCCATTCCATCTAACCAGTCATCATCCGTTGAAACTGTGTCTTTAGGTAATTCCCATTGTCAATCATCTATTTCCAAAGTGTTGATGGGAATCGATATCTGTTGATTCTTGAGACCAGCTTTCCACTTGAGTACCCGAAGCCGAGCTTCCTCTTGGGCTTCATCAATAATCTACTGTCGTTTGATCTTCCTTTGTTTGGATGCATGCATTCTTTCTAGCAATTCATTGGTTAGTGGCAAATTGTATTTCTTTAAACGACATCCACTAATCCAATTAGCCATTGGTTCACCATCTAAGGTGGACAATTTTACTGCTCCACTTGGAGATACATCTTCAATGATAAATGGTCCGTTTTCCTTTTTCTTAAACTTGGAAATGTGTTGCTTAAGGGAATAGACTAGAACTAAGTCCCCTTTCATGAAGATTTTTGTGATTAAGTGGGAATCAAAAAATTGTTTTTGTTTCCGCTTTTGTGCATAGATATGAGCTACAGTAGTTAGCCCTTGATTGTTTAGCTTTTCCAAATCTTCAAGTCTTTCTGACAATTCATGTCCAGTCCACTCAAGATCCTATGCTACCCTTAATGTCGGAAATATAAATTCTATTGGTAGTATGGCATCAAGACCATAAACAAGGTTAAAGGGTGTAGCATTTAGAGTTGTTTTGAATGAAACTCGATAAGCCCATAGAGAAGCATGAAGATTCATTTCACAGTCTGTCCTTCCTGAACTAACCACTTTAGTCAGCACCGAGCTAAGAATTTTATTCGTACGCTCAGCTTGTCCATTTGCTTGTGGGTGCCATAGGGAGCTGATTTGTTATGTGGATGACCATAAACTGACCTCATTGAGGAAATGAGTTCTCCGATTATTGACAATCACTATTGACAGTCCATATCTCGTGAATACATACATATATAAGAATGCATCAGTGGTTCTAGCATTATTCTTTTGAGTTGCTTTAGCCTCAGTCCACTTGGTCAAATAGTCCGTAGCTACAATGATACATTGAGCTTGGGTTCTATATGTAGGTGGCTGTATCGGTCCAACAAAATCTATACCCCATTTTGCAAAGACTCTAGCCCCCATCATTGGTCTTAAGGGCATGCTATCTACTTGTGTTGGCATTTTTTCTCGTTGACAAGCATCACATCTTTGAACATATTCTTTGGCATCTGCAAAAAGTGTTGGCCACCATATGCCAAAGAATATGTTCAAAGTGCATAATCAAGCTATACATGGGTTTTGCAATTATAGCGTACATACAGGTGAACCGTCGGTAATATCCACAATGTCCCATGAAGGCTTGTACCCCCTTGACTGTTGTTGGTTTAGGCAAATCAGCAATGAGAATCTTCTCAATATTAGTAGCTATGCAATTTTTAGACACTAGATGTCCCATAATTTTTCCTTGTCTTCCCATGAATGTGCACTTTTCAGGATTTAAGCAAATCCTATAAAGTCTACATTTTTCGAATACCTTTTTGAGGTGTTCAAAATGATCAGCCCGGATTGATGAATGTACACGTAGATCATCCATATATACTTCTAAGAATTTTCGAAGATATTCTTTGAAAGCATGGCTCATTAACATTTGAAACGTGGCTGGAGCATTAGTTAACCCAAACGGCATAACTCGATAGGAAAATATACCCCATTCTATTGCAAAAGCAGTTTTATACTGATCTTTTGGGTCAACCAAAAGTTGATTGTATCCCGAAAAGCCGTCTAAGAAGCTGTAAGCTTCTTTTCCTGCAACTCTTTCTAAAACATTCTCAGTTATCGAAAGAGGAAAGTTGTCTCTAATGGTGGCTGCATTCACCTTTTTGAGATTAACACACACTCGTGATTTTCCATTCTTCTTGGGTACTACCACAATTGGAGACACCCAATATGTGCGTTCAATTTCGTAAATAAATTTGGCTTCCTTTAGTTTTTCAATCTCTTCTTTGATCTTCCTGGAAAATGTTTTGTTATACGTGTATGGTCTCTATCTACTTAGTTTTGCATCATCTCTCATGGGTATGGTATGTTGACAGATTTCTGGATCAACACCCTTGAGATCCTTGTAAGACCAAGCGAAGATATATTGGTATTCCTTTAACAAGCTCAGCAAAAGGTTTTCTTCTTCTTCTGTTAGGTCATTCGCAATGTAAGTAGGTCTAGGCTCTTCTCCTAGTTCAGCCAAGTCTACCCTTTTAGCATTTTCAGGCCCTTTGTAAGATTCACATTGTTTTCGTAGTTCCCTAACAGGTTGTTCAATTATGATTTTTCGATCTTGGAGAGTATAGTTTTTGTAATGGGATGGAACATGCATTGCATCCTTACCATCCTCTTTCGTGGTTTCCATTTCGGTTGTGTATATCTCCTTTAGAGCTTTTTTCAACTCTTGATATTTCTTTTTCCACTCAACTCTGGTCATGAGTAGTTTTTTATCCTGAGATTTTTCTTGGGTACCCTTCCTTGTTTTTCTTGATGTGTGAGACATTTCTGAGTTTTTGGTTGAAGGATATCTGCTAGGTATTTTTTCCTTGATGCAATCATTAGCATCTATTTGCATCAGGAATTGTGTTTTACTGGAGACTGATGGCATAGGTCATGGTTTCACAATTTTGGTGTCTCTCTTTCATCTATACCATTTTTGTCTTCTTGATTTCTGGTTTGGAAAGTCAAAAAACTTTTCCTCCCCTCCCTTTAAAAATAACTTAGCTCTCGTATGCTCTTTTTTTGACCCCGAATATTCTGAGGTAGCTGAGTGTTCATCTAACTCATCAGTTGCATTGTAATAGAGGTCTGAAAAGACTTGTTGATCTTTCATTATGTCCTTGGGTTCCTCATCTTCGTTTTCAATGTTAAGGATTGAAATCATTTGGATGGGAATTATGTCGTAGTCATCCTCATTGAAAAATTTAGTAGGCATAGACGTATTCACACATACATCCATTGTAGCTAAAATTTGAGTCCACTTGAATGGCTCAAATAAATGCTCTGGAAAGAGTTCAGGTACGTAGGATTCGTCAGTGCAGTCCCTTTCTAGGATACATTCTTCTCGTCCTAAGCTTCCATTTTTTAAAGCTCCGCACATCCAAATAAGAGTGTCTTTGTTTAACCAGGATGGGAGTTTACTTTCAGCCAAAGAGACTGAATCAAACTCTTGGGTGGGTGTTTTCAAGACATCTCTATAAGTGTGATCTTTTAGATTGATTCTTGTTATAGATCCCACTTGCTTCAAGTACAGATAGTTGTTTCCCCAATCTTGGATAAGCTGTACCTGTCACATGAAAGGTCTTCCCAATATGGTTTCATAGTTGAGTTTTTTCCCAGAGTCTACTATGGCAAAGGTGTGTTGATATTCAATTCCACAGGAATTGACTATCACTTTTTCAAGCAGCCCTAATGGTCTCTCAATGTGTCCGTCAGCCAACTGCAATTTCATTCGAGTTTGTCTGATGACTAGCTGTCCCCAGGATTCTCATACTGCTTTAGTGTCTATGGCTATGCTAACTCCACTATCTAGTATCGCCATGGTTTCAATGTCATTATATTTCATTGGGAAGGTGGTGTTCCCTTCTTCCCCTTCATAATACTCTCCGACCTTGTTCATAGGAACTCATCGAATCTCTTTGTTTTCCATTTCATTTTTCAGTTTCCCCAAATTCTTAGAGATTAACCCCATTATCCCCACCTTCTCTAGGGTTTTCTGTAAACCATTCCATAAGTATGGTATGAGTTTTAACAGTTCTCCCAAGGTAAGAGTGCATTGGATGGGTGTAGACATGATTAAATGAATGTTGTCTACTTCTAGGGTCTGTTCAGCTCTTTTTACTCAAGTGGTCCTGCATACGATGGATTCATCTTTGTTATCTCCCAAGTAAGAAGGTAATGTTTTTAATATCAATGGTTTGGACATTCCTGAAGCTTCCGATCCACAATCCCCGTACAAGGATTGTAAATCCATGTTCATATCAGAAGGTAGGTTATCCAACCAGACTTTCTCTATAGGAGCTGACTTTAGAGTTAGGCTCCCATCATTGATCTCTCTTACTTTTTCCCATAAGTGTCCTGGCCAGTCTTCCTCTACGAATGGAATTCCGTCTAAGGCATCTTTGCCGTCCGGCACTATAAGCTCTGGTTCATTTGTTTCAAGGTGGGGTTCTGCCACCACATCGGATTTTGCTTTTGTTTCTTCTACCACAAGCTCTTCAGGTTTTGCAGTACTTTCAAGCTTAGATTTTTGTTTTTCCAGCATTTCTTGCGTGATTCTTACCAAATTTTGATAAGCTTCCAGCTTAGCTGCTTCCATGTCTGGAGATGGATAGTTTTTCCACTTGTTTTCCATGTTTTGGCCTGCTTTAAGTCCTGCTTTCTATGCTTCCAAAGCGGCATTAATAGGCTCAAAAATTTTATCAGAATGGATCCTCCAGATTTCACGGTTGTTTCTTTGAATTCACTACTAGTTTCTTTCATCTTGTCCTGGGCTAGCTTCTTTGCTTTCTCTTTGATTTCAACCCGTTGTTTTTGTTTTCTCATCTCATATCTGTTGCTTCTGCTCCTTTTGATTCTTTGAGAAGAAACTTTTGTGTTCTCCGAATCATCAGAGGAGTTGTGTTTCTTTTTCTTTGCTTGGGCTCTAGTGATTACCTTGATTGGAAAAATTGTTTCACTGTCTGATGAGCTACTAGGCCTCACTTGGACTACGTTTACTACGGTTTTACCCTTGTTCAAAGGATTCTTAGGAAAATCTTCCAGAAAGTGTCCTCCCTTTTGCAACATTGTATGCAATAGGCTTCAATTGGTTTGAGGTTTTTGTAAGGCTCTGGACATTCGTTTTTCCAATGGTCATCAACACCACAATTATGACAGTTTCCTATTCTAAGCTTCATCATGGGTCTTCCCATGGGAGGTCTGACACCTTGATTAGCTACATGATACATCGGTGTGAGCTCTGTTGGAGAATAAGTCACGGTTTCTTCCATTGGTGGTGGATGTGGGCTATACCAATCTCCTTCTACCATGACTGTAGATGGTGGACTAGGCTCTGCATAGGGTGTAACAGGCACTAATGCTTGTTCATCTATGACTCCTTTAGAGTGCATGTACTTTACAGGCATTGCATTATGTCCTGGATATGGAGGTTGTTGTCCCAACATAGGTTGAGGTCTTTCCATACCCATTGGTGGTCTTTGAGCTTGGGCCATATTAGGATGATATTTGTACATGGGTTGTCCTTGTGGCCGCATGGGCAAGTACTGAACATTCCCATCATACTTTGGTCTGAAGTAGCACTCACGGGTCTCATGGATGGTCCATTTACCCTCGATTGCACACCATTTTTGTGGCCTAATTGGTTGTCTTGGTTCTCTCATAGGTGCTTTTTGCATATTGTTCATCATGTCGTTCATTCTTTTTAGCATATCTTCTATGGATGAGAGTGGTGCTGCAACGGTCATTCCCACTTGTGTTGATTTTGTGGACGCTATCTTCTCACTTTGGTTATCCTTAGGGACATCTTCTTCATTGAAAATTTTTCAATTGTCTCCTAGGTCAATAGCATCAGACACACACGCTTCTAGGGTTGTATGCTTTTTACTATAGAGTATAGCATGGAGTTCTTTGTTTAGCAATACTTCCAGAAACAAGGATACAAGTCGTTCTTATGCAGGTATCTCCATCTCTGGGCCTCTGGCAATGTATTGTTTCATTCGAGTTGCACAATCCCTAACAGACTCACCATGTTTCTGTGTAAAGCTGTAGATTTGAGCTATTGTATTATGTTTGATCCCCGTTTTTGGAACAAGCAGCTACAAATCCTTGAGCTAATGTGTTCAAGTCCATGATTGACCTTGGTGGAATGTTTTGGAACCATGTTACTGATTTTCCTTCTAATGGCATCCCAAACCCCTCGAATTGAGTATGGAAATCGAATATACGCTCTGCTCTTAGCACTTGCTTAAAACTTGCTAAGTGGTCGTATGGATTCCCTGACCCACTGTATTTTTTGACCCATTTCTGAAAATCACCTGGTCTGACGTGTCTGTTTGGTTCAACTCCAAGTCTTCTGGGAGTTGGTCATGTTCCGAGTCCTTCAAACCAGTCTGTTGGAAATAGTGACTCATGTAGCCCTGGACTGGCCTTAGTGTCACCCAGTTTTCTACATGATGAGGTGGTTTCTGGTTTCTTCACATTACTCTCAAATAATTTCTCATGGTGTTTATCTCTTGGAATTGTTTCTGGTCCTTGCCCCAATATCCAATCTCGGATGGAATACCCTTGGTATTTGGTTTGTTCTACCTCCTCAGGAGTCATCATAACAAATTTATTGTAATAACAATCCCTAAACAGGTAGGTTGGTAGGTTATTGTTCCCTTATCTTTGATCTTGAAGATGTAGATGATCTTCATGGCCGTTAATTGTCCTGGTTTGGCTGTTAGCTCACGCCGTGTATTTCTTATCCAAAAACTTATAAAAACTTACAAAAATTGGTTTTTATACCTTAGCCAAGGTTTTTGGGTGGTCAAAACTAATAATCTGGAGTTCTACCACACCAGTCTCACTTTTGGGATCTAAATTTCACCAAAATTGATTTATGAGGTCTACTTGATATGCTTGACCTTGTGATGCACTCAAATTTGCAAAATCATCAAGTTTTGAAGCAAATGTAATCCAGCTAGATTTTTGCAATTTTTTGCCCCAATTTTTTGTTAAGCACCTTAAGTCAAGGTCACAAGCCAAGTTTCATCAAGTTTGGACAATTTTTGGTCAAATGGTCATCAATTATCTGTTCGCAGACTAACTTTGCAATTTTAGTCACAAATTTCACTCTAGTGGTCCAAATCTTACCAAATTTGGTTTGTGGGCTTATTACAACATGGTGAAGCTAGTGGTATGCAGACTTAGCCAAATAAGTTGAAAAATAGGGCAGATATAAATAATCGTGATTATTTACTTCTGATAAATTTTTGTAAATTTCTGGTTAACTGAGCATCTACACGTGTTTAGCACATCAACATAAGCCTATGAATCAAATTTCAACAAGTTTGGATAAAATTTTCCCCAATTTATACTCAAGATCAAAAAGTCAGTACAAACTTTAGTTTTTACCCAGTTTTTTGCTAGTTAGTGATCCAAATCTCTTGGGCCTTTACAAAAGTTGTTTGTACACATGTAATGAGTCAATGGTATGAACCTTGGCCAATTTAGAGTAGAAAGTTAATAATCACGATTATTTACTTTACGCCTAAAATGAGCACTTTTTTGTCATTTTCTCAAGGACAGTCTTTATATGAGCTATTCTAAGCCTATGAATCAAGTCAAAACTTAATTTGGACTAAAATATCAAGAAAAAGTAAATAATCTGAGTTTTGGACAACTCTTGAAATATTTTACCTCGAAATGTCTTTGAGCTTACCAAACTGATTCAGACAACTCTTAGGCTTACTCTTCAGTCGGATTGAGTGGATTCGAGTCTTTTCAAGCTATTTCTAGCTGTAGACCTAAAATTCTGCAGCTTCCAATAACAACTCACACTTGATTCTTTCAAAGAGAGCAATGTTCTGAAATTCACCTCGGATCCTACTTACCCTACTCTTAGATTCTCATGCAATGGGGTTGTGGAAAGTGTCCACAAACACTCATTTTCTTGTGTTTTTTATGTTTTTCAGAGCCTTGATCTTAAGACTTGTCTCGTCTACCAATCATTCTCCAAATCCAAATCTAAATCTACAGTCTTATAATCCTAAAGGTACTCAGCAAGTACGATTACCTCCAAGCTACCTTTACACAGCAAAAGACGACAATCTTAAGCTATGCGATTTCTAAAAGAAAGTTTTGAACTCTAGGTAAACCTAGAGGAAGTTAAAGGGAAACTACACAGGATGCTCATGTTTTTTCCTAGTTAAGGTCTCTTCGATCCCCGGCAGCGGCGCCAAATGTGGTACGCATGTCTAACCTCACCATCCTATCTTATTGCAGTATTAGCGAGAACCACGATTAATTTGTCAAACCATGGGATGAAGCTGACTCGACTAGTGCATAGAGGCTACAAGAGATTGTCAATCTCTCAGAAAACAACTAGCAAATCGCATTTAACTCAAGCAACACTCAAGTGACTGAAATCACTAAAAGCCAATCGCTCATCGGCAACCAAATCACATCCGTTACAACATCAAATGACATCTAAACGTAATGAAACTTCTAGGGCAAGTTTATAAGACCTAAGCGCACATGCCTATGGTCTCAAACCCCACTTTAGGTCCAGTTCCAAGAACACGATTATTAACAGCAGTGGATTTTTGGCCTAGTCGTGTTCGACCCAAAATGCATCTAAATGCTTAGCAATGATGGCCCAATACCCCGCCTATACTTAGTTTTCAATTTAAAAGTGTAAATTTGTAGTTATGATGAAATTAGGCCGTGGATCGACGACGCCAAAAGCTATGCAATACTATGAATGGCTTACATCAATACGTAGAGCTCTTACCTGTGGTTGCAATGCAACAAATGCAATCGCAATGTGACAACCGGAGAGGGAGTAGGAAGCGCGAGAAGGAGAGAAGTGAGCACCGGTAGCTCACGCTGTGTATTTCTTATCCAAAAACTTACAAAAATTGGCTTTTATATCTTAGCTAAGGTTTTTGGGTGGTCAAAACTAATAATCTGGAGTTCTACCAAACGAGTCTCACCTTTGGGATCTAAATTTCACCAAAATTGATTTATGAGGTCTACTTGATATGCTTGACCTTGTGATGCACTCAAATTTGCAAAATCATCAAGTTTTGAAGCAAATGTAATCCAGCTAGATTTTTGCAATTTTTTGCCCCAATTTCTTGTTAAGCACCTTAAGTTAAGGTCACTAGCCAAGTTTCATCAAGTTTGGACAATTTTTGGTCAAATGGTCATCAATTATCTGTTCGCAGACTAACTTTGCAATTTTAGTCACAAATTTCACTCTAGTGGTCCAAATCTTACCAAATTTGGTTTGTGGGCTTATTACAACATGGTGAAGCTAGTGGTATGCAGACTTAGCCAAATAAGTTGAAAAATAGGGCAGATGTAAATAATCGTGATTATTTACTTCTGATAAATTTTTGTAAATTTCTGGTTAACTGAGCATCTACACGTGTTTAGCACATCAACATAAGCCTATGAATCAAATTTCAACAAGTTTGGATAAAATTTTCCCCAATTTATACTCAAGATCAAAAAGTCAGTACAAACTTTAGTTTTTACCTAGTTTTTTGCTAGTTTAGTGATCCAAATCTCTTGGGCCTTTACAAAAGTTGTTTATACACATGTAATGAGTCAATGGTTTGAACCTTGGCCAATTTAGAGCAGAAAGTTAATAATCACGATTATTTACTTTACGCCTAAAATGAGCACTTTTTTGTCATTTTCTCAAGGACAGTCTTTATATGAGCTATTCTAAGCCTATGAATCAAGTCAAAACTTAATTTGGCCTAAAATGTCAAGAAAAAGTAAATAATTTGAGTTTTGGACAACTCTTGAAATATTTTACCTCGAAATGTCTTTGAGCTTACCAAACTGGTTCAGACAACTCTTAGGCTTACTCTTCAGTCGGATTGAGTGGATTCGAGTCTTTTCAAGCTATTTCTAGCTGTAGACCTAAAATTCTGCAGCTTCCAATAACAACTCACACTTGATTCTTTCAAAGAGAGCAATGTTCTAAATTCACCTCGGATCCTACTTACCCTACTCTTAGATTCTCATGCAATGGGGTTGTGGAAAGTGTCCACAAACACTCATTTTCTTGTGTTTTTTATGTTTTTCAGAGCCTTGATCTTAAGACTTGTCTCGTCTACCAATCACTCTCCAAATCCAAATCTAAATCTACAGTCTTATAATCCTAAAGGTACTCAGCAAGTACGATTACCTCCAAGCTACCTCTACACAGCAAAAGACGACAATCTTAAGCTATGCGATTTCTAAAAGAAAGTTTTGAACTCTAGGTGAACCTAGAGGAAGTTAAAGGGAAACTACATAGTACGCTCATGTTTTTTCCTAGTTTAGGTCTCTTCGATCCCCGGAAGTGGCGCCAAATGTGGTACGCATGTCTAACCTCACCATCCTATCTTATTGCAGTATTAGCGAGAACCACGATTAATTTGTCAAACCATGGGACGAAGCTGACTCGACTAGTGCATAGAGGCTACAAGAGGTTGTCAATCTCTCAGAAAACAACTAGCAAATCGCATCTAACTCAAGCTACACTCAAGTGACTGAAATCACTAAAAGCCAATCGCTCATCGGCAAACAAATCACATCCGTTACAACATCAAATGACATCTAAACGTAATGAAACTTCTAGGGCAAGTTTATAAGACCTAAGCGCACATGCCTATGGTCTCACACCTCACTTTAGGTCAAGTTCCAAGATCACGATTATTAATAGCAGTGGATTTTTGGCCTAGTCGTGTTCGACCCAAAATGCATCTAAATGCTTAGCAATGATGGCCCAATACCCCGCCTATGCTTAGTTTTCAATTTAAAAGTGTAAATTTGTAGTTATGATGAAATTAGGCCGCGGATCGACGACGCCAAAAGCAATACTATGAATGGCTTACATCAATACGTAGAGCTCTTACCTGTGGTTGCAATGCAACAAATGCAATCGCAATGTGACAACCGGAGAGGGAGTAGGAAGCGCGAGAAGGAGAGAAGTGAGCGCCGTTAGCTCACGCTGTGTATTTCTTATCCAAAAACTTATAAAAACTTACAAAAATTGTCTTTTATACCTTAGCCAAGGTTTTTGGGTGGTCAAAACTAATAATCTGGAGTTCTACCAAATCTGGGAAATGACTGGCTGATACAATCTGCAAGCTTGTAGCCCCGTCTCATTAATTACAAGGTTTATCCGAGAAAATAGGAGTTACAATATTCCCGATTCATCAAAATAATAGATGTTTTACAAGGAGAACTCCGAAAAATGGTGTCCGCTTTAGCTTGCTGCTAACAATAGGCAAAACAATTCTAGTAGCAAAAATGCTAGAACCTACACAATCATCCATAGAACATGTATCCATAGAACCTAGATATGTAGAACCTTGTCTTATTTCATAACCTTGCACCATGTTCCATATGCCCTTTGACATGCTGCATCATGTATAGCCAAAGTGGGTAGCTGTCCCCATCTAGTTTATCCTCAATAGATAGCATGCAAAAAACATCATTGTTGTCAACCTTGCTTTGTGACTTCACTTGATGCAAGACCTACGTCTATCAAAGAAAAATTGCACAAAACCAATCTGTACTATGCAGACAACCCACAAAAGACTATAAAGTGCATCTTTTGCATAAAATTGCACTATCAAAAACCAGATGTAGGACAAAATTGCCTGCAAAGTACTACCAATAGTGAGAATAGAGGTTGAAATAAGATCGAATCAAAATTTTGATACCTCCAAGATTAAATATCTTTCCCTGCAAATGTTCACAAGATCACCTCAATCAGGGAACACAATCCGGAATGTTGTTGGCAACAGTGCCTGGATGTTAAAGCCCACTTTGGTACCAATTATTGGAAATATAGCTATAGCAATACACCTGAACATGGAGAAGATGAAATAGAAGCTCAAGAGCACACAACACAGGAAGTAGTATTGCTGAGTGTGCCAATACAAAGATAATCTCTAACCTAGAGTGATGGGTGTATGTACAAGCCGAGGAAAAAAACAAACTCCTAAAGAGTAAAAAGTGCCTCGATGGTCCTAAGTGTGTTCACACACACCATTACCATATTATTCACACACGCCATAACCATAACGTGGTAATTGCCAATGGGACTTCAACACTTCAATTTTATGGTGTCTGGGGTGTGGAATACTTCAAGTTCACCCCCCACAACCTTAGAAACCACACTTGGGGTAGTATACCAGCCTATCCAAGGGAGGTTATGGGTGAAGGGACCAATGATTATGCATTTATAGAGCTAGATCCTACTACCCAACACAAAGATCCTCAATATAGGGTCCAAATGCCTCAATATCCACTAGGTCTAGGGGATCTAAGGTGAAGGGACCAATGGTTATTCATTTATAGAGGTAGCTCCTACTACCCAACCCAAAGATCCTCAATATAGGGCCTCAATATTCACTAGCTCTACGGGATCTAAGGTGAGGACTCGGGTGGGGACCAAAGGACAAGAAGGGACATCAAGATCATGTTTCTATTGCTCCTATCCCATTCATTCCACCATTGGATCCTATGGATTACCATGCCACTATGGGTGAAAAAGGGGAAAACAATCCACAAGCCAAATGTACTAAGGATAATCTTGATACAACTTTTTCTAGGATGTGATTTTGAGAAAGTAGTTCCAAGGAAGCTAAACCTTCTCACTTACAAAAGCTATGCAAGCTCTATCATAGAATCAATGATCCTCATAATAATGTGGCACCATTCTGTTGAGTGATCTATGCTAAAAAGGTCCCAGTATTCACACCATGGTCCAAAAATTTGGCCTTTCTATTTTGTATGACTTTGAGGTTATGGTTAAATCATTTATAGAGGAGAATGCCAAAATTGGCATCAAGCATACTTTGTTAGCTCAAATCTTGAGTTTTAAGGAGGAATCTAAGGAGATTGTGGGAGATGCAGTCAACCGACTAAAGGGGTATATCTTGAGGGGTCCTACTTTAGAGAAGCCTTCAAAAGAACGACTTATTTCTTGCTTTTGAGAAGGGCTCACAAACAAGACCTTGTCAATACACCTATTTGGTAAGTATCACTCCACTATGAAAAAACTCTACAAAGATGTTGTATTGTATGCAAATAATTGTAGCCTAGAAGGAACTGACAAAGCAATTGACAATATGGCAAATGCGACAAGAAACCAAAGTACCTAGCTACTACTTGCACAATCAACCATCATACCCCATAACCTACATATGAATTTTTGTGTTTAACTGACCACCACCCTACGAGGAGTTGGCAAACATGTACAAACATAACTCAAGAAGCTAGTGGAGTGATAGGGTGTGATGTTTGTAGGAAAATGGGCAATCACGACATGAAAAATTGGTTCTTCAAAGCGTGTGCATTGAATGATCTTATGAGAAGACCCAAGCCTCTCCCTACCCAAGGATAGGTAGACTAGTAAAAAGGGGGAGCTCAATTCAGCCCACACCGGTCTTGGGAGCACAACCACCGCTTCCTAGATCTACATCTCTAAGGTAAGTGGAGGTGATTCCTGATGTAAATAGCAGTGAACCTAGAGATGCACTCCCAATGATGACTTACTATGATATGGATTTTCATCATCTCCCCTTTTTCAAGTGTGCACACGTGCACACACCATGGGGTATTCACTAAGGGTTACCGGTTAAAAAGGCAATTTTGTTGCATGCAGGTGCGTCCCCCTATTACTACTAGTGAATCCCCCATGGCGCGCACACACACACACACACACACACACACAGTGTTACTTGCCTGTACGTTTTTAGCATATAAAACAAAGCTTACTAAACCACAAAATGTTGACATTCTAGATTTATATCGTCCAACACTCTTCCTAGTTTCACTAAATGGGTATACACTGTGGGATAGAACCCTTATAATGTTATGATGGTTGCAAGACCCTTAGCTGGCAAAAGAACGTGGTTAAAATTTACTTACTACCCTCAGTAACCCTGTCGTGAAGGCACTATGGTGGTTTTACTGTGCCGGACAGCATCACAAGCGGCTACTCATTCTCGGATCCCCAGAAGGAGCTTGCACCACTCAGTACTCTTTGCACGCTACACGTCATGAGTGATGGAGGCATTCCTTACTCTATTTAAAAGGTGAGGATGCACTCTGCCCCTCACTTAGCCTTGTGTATGTTCTTCTTGTGAGGACTGTGTGTTTATTCTCTGCTGCACCAAACATGGAGCTTGCAAATCAAACGACACAGGTTTGCCACTAAGCTTGGTATTGAGGGTTTCATTTCTTTCTTTTTTTGCTTGGGATAATGTAAAAGATATGGTAAGCACGGTTGCTTAAAGCATGGTAAGGCCCAATGTTTGGGTTGTCTCTACTTGGCAGTACATGATAAATGGTGGGACACTACTGAGCCGTGTTGTTCCTCGTCACTTAAGCCTGGTAAGGCCCATTATGTGGGTTGGCTATGTGTGACATTATATGATAAATGGTTGAGTGGTTTAAACACTCTTGGGGCATGGCTACGATCCTGCGCTGTTTTTTTGGCTGCTCTATGTAAACTGCTCATTGGTTTGTTTAATTTTTTTTCGGGAAACATTATAAGGGGTTACTGCCACCTGGCTTGTCCGTACAATACTCCGTTAAATCTATGCATGATCATATGACAAATTACAGGTGCATACTGTTCAAGAAAATCTTGTGGAAAAAGGGGGGATCTACCCCGGTGTTTATTGGGATTTTTTGCTAATAATGACAGTACATAACACATGGTTGGCAAACTAATTGGGTGGCATAACTTGCCGCTTAGCCTGGTAAGTACCACTGTGTGGTTGGCACTACTATGGATTATTGTTCCTTGTCACTTAGCCAGGTAAGGCCCACTATGAGGTCTGGATAGCCTTGATAGTATGTGGTAATGGTTGAGTGAGTGAGCACTCTTGTGCTAAGATATGATCATGCTACTATTTTTGGTTGCGCTGCATAAAACTGAACATTGGTTTGTTTGAGGTTATTGGGGAAGCATTCAAAGGGTTTACTGTCGCTTGGCTTGTCAGTGCTATACTCTGATATTTATTTGATGAACTGCTGGTAGATACTGGATTTTTTTTATTTTTTTAAAAGGGGGGGATTTACCCCAGTGCTTACTGGTTTTGGACTTGATAATGGTACTAGTTGTTTTTCGTTAACTTTACACATGGTGCATGAATTACTAGCTAAATGACAATGTGGGGTTTGGCCCGACTGCATACTGTCTTTTTTGGATAAATAGTTGTTCGGGGATGTGTTTGGGGGGGATCCCTCGACTGCATACTGCTGCTAGAATTTGTTGATTACTGGTTGTTTTTGATGGGGTGATGCTATAGATTTTTTGCATTCACATGATCGAACTTAGTTGGTTTTAAAAAAATCCCATAAAGGAATCTATTCCTTTTACTTCATGGTTGAGCATTCGGTCTAGCTAGACACCACGTCTACATTAAGGGTTCTTTGCCACTTGGTTTACTCAAGAGATGTATAATGAAGGTAACTTGGGAAGGTGGGTTCCATAAACCCTAATTGGGGGTATAATTCATTTGTCTTAAATGATAAAAAAACTAGCTTGATATTCTTGAACTACTAAATAGAAATTTTCTTTAGGCTCCTTTACTTTATGGTAAGTGAAAATGGAGCATCACAAAAAAGGGGGACTGATATAAATGCGGGGATGATTCACTTGGATTAGAAGGAGTTATGGCCTCCTAAACAGAATAATATTTTAAACTTTGGGAAAATAAAAATTCTTTTATAAATACTTTGGACTAGGCTTGAAAGTTTTAAATTTTTTTTTAAAGATGGACATGGATAACAACGGTATAGTCTATTGATACCTATAAAACACATCCAAGGTTGTCTTGTTTGGATGATGCAGGTAAGGACTCTCTCTTAACTTGGAAGGTTTTTTTTGGCTTTAAGCAGTTGTCCACACATGATTATACGTACACCTACTGCAAGGGAAGTACTTATGATATTTGTATATTGGAATGAGGCTTCATTCATATAAACATTGTACAAAGATAATTCTAAGAATGAGTTGTTTTTGTACTTATCATTTCCATTTCTCTGGAGCCAGCTATCTTTTGAATGTAAAAGTTCAATTATGTCTTATTATTTATGTTAAAACAACTACACACACATCCTAAACATAAGGTTTTTCCATTCTTATGGGGAAACCGGGACGAGGGCTTTAGAAACTAATTATAAAACTTAGTTCTAAGTTGGACCCACAGGCTATAATGCCTTGACTGGTTGAATAGTGTTAGGTGGTCCTTCATAGACTATTTTTCTGGTCTCCTTCTCACGGCTATTATAGTCTTTGACTTTGCCGGTTTAATGATTGCAGGCCCAATATACAAGACTAATATTATTTATATTTATATATTTCCTTTCAGGATCATAAACACTTTAGAATGACAGTCCGCATGAAAGTAAAACACAACCCTAAGAATCATACAAGGATTCTAGAGCAGATTAAGTTTTACCTAAAAGACCATACTCCAAAAAATGCCTTAGGAGTTAGAACCCGACCTTTCCTAGCAAGAAAGGCCAAATATTGTAGTACTTACTACAATAAGTAGTCACAGCCTCACTAAATTTTTGTATATTGCAATCCTTCCTCTCTCGCAAGGCTTGGAATTTTCCTCTGAACCCCTCTCTATGGCAACATCTCTTAGCAGGTTGGATGATTCTCAACTAATTTATGACTCGGATCTTACCTCAAACAAAAAGATGTCTATGTTACACATGTTATCTTTTAATGATTGGGTCAAAATTTTGGCTACCTTGGACAAGGATTCCAAAGATGGTGAGAATTTGACTTCCCAATACATAGCCCAACTTCCTATACTCTCTGTAAAATATCAACATGATCTTGCCATGGGGCTGATTTGTCTAACTTTCTAAAAAAACTACGGCCTCAATCCGTCTTTTATCAGTACCCCATCTACTCCAACTATCCCTCAAACAGGTGGTATCTTTCGTAGGGATAGTGAAACTTTGGAAGCCGTCAAAGAATTTCAGAGTAATCTTTGGTCCAAAATGACTTTAACCTCTTAGAAATAGTACCAAAAATCTCCAAAGTCTTTCCTTTCCTACTTGTTAGGTAGATTGAAGTTGAATCTTTCGGGGTGGACCATCAGCTCTGGATCTTACCTAACAAAGCCTTTCTAGCACCAATTCTAAGTGAAACCTGGGTTTACCTTGCTAATCTCCCTACCTCTACTGTTGAATATCACAGACTCAATTCTGAAAGGTGGATAGTTCCTTGACAAAGGGGAACTCATAAAAGCCCCCTTCAACCTCAACCTCATCGATTATTCCAAATGCCCTTCCAATATAGGCCTCTACATCTGTACAAAGGGAAACATGGAGTTTGCCAAAAGAACCTAGATTTCTACACATATTTTATTTGGAATGTTTTTTGACCCTATGTTAAATGTGCCTGCAAATTTCTTGACCCAAAAGCTTCATGCGAATCCAACATCATGTGGTTTGATCATGCCATTTGGTATATTCTCAACCATCTAGAGCTACTCTTCCCTGAAAAACCCGTTGACTTTCATCTCTCCCTTATTTGTTCTTGGTTAGGTGGCCAAGCTAAACAGATAGTAATTGCTCAAATTGCTTTTAACATCTTTTGTGGGCTAATGTTGGATATCTTGAAGGAACTAAAATCTGATGAACCTGGGATCTATCTAACCACTTATGCCAATTACAAAGGATTAAAGATTATCACTAGCTTGCTCAAGCCTTGTATTGATAAAGATGACTCCCCTTCTCTAAAAAGACCGAATTCTCTTGTGGCTCCCAAATCTTTTACTTCTTTTTTGACACCTAGTTCTTCCTCTAATCGAGGGAAATCTTGTAGCTACACTAGGGAAAGAGGCAAAAACACCCCAATCAGGAACTTTCTTGAATTGTAGTCATTGGTGAACATGCACGTTGCTGTGAGCCCATGTGGAAGGAGGTTTCTCAAGGACAAGGATTCCAGGGATGGTGTTAATTTGATTTCCCAGTACATAGCCCAGCTACCTATACTCTTTGTACAATATCAAAATGAGCTTGCTCTATTTTTCTCTTCTGGGGCTGATCTGTCTAACTTTTTGAAAAAACTATGCGGCCTCAATCCCTCTTTTATCAGTACCCCGACAACTCCTACTATCCCTCAAACAGGTGGTATCTTTTGTAAAGATAGTGCAGCTCTTGGAGCCGTCAAAGAATTTTAAAGTAATCTTTAATCCCTCAATGACTCTAATCTCTTAGAAAAGGTACCAAAAATCAACAAGGCACAACAACAAGGCACAAGATTTTGTTTTGAAACTAAGAGGAAGTGTAGTTAGTGTATTTTTCACATTTGGTATATAACGTAGGGTGGTTGGATTCCTTGAACCCTAATGAGCATATACTATTTAAAGTCTGTCCTAAATAAACAGAAACAAGTTGATATTCTTAATCATATTGATGGATTTTTTATGCTACTTTATGGCTAGTGGCCTTTTGATCAGAATAATAGGTATGCTATTATGATAAAAATTTGAGAAATATAAACTTTGGGATAATAAAACATAAAATTTGGAACACATGAGCACTTTGGACCATGCTTTTAAGTTAAAAACGTTGTAAGATGGACATGGATAATAAGTGGTATATTGCATTGATACCTGTAAAACACATCCAAGGCTAACGTACCTTGTTTGGATGGATGCAGGTAAGGACTCTTACTTATCTTGGAAGGTTTTTGGCTTTAAAGAAATTGTCTACATATGATTACACTTACATCTACTGCTGGGGAAGTACTTTTGATATCTGTATGCTAGAATGAGGCTTCATTCTTATAAGCATTGTACAAACATAATTCGAAGAATGAGTTGTTTTTGTGCTTCTCATTTCCCTTTCTCTAGAGCCAGCTACTTTTGAATGTAAAAGTTCAATTATGTCTTATCATTTATGTAAAAACAGCTACACACACGTCCTATACATAAAGGGTTTTCCATTCTTTTGGATAAATTGGGACGCTGGTTTTAGAAACTAATTTTGAATCTTAGTTCTAAGTTGGACCCACAATCTATAGTCCCTTGACTGGTTGGATGGTGTTAGGAGGTCCCTCATAGACTAATTTTTTGGTTACCTGCTCACGGCTATTATAGTCTCTAACTTTGCCGATTTAAGGATTGTAGGCCCAATCTATAAGACTAATTATACTTATGTTTATACATTCCCTTTCAAGATCACAAAAACTTTAGAATGGCTGCTCGCATGAAAGTAAAATACGACCCAGAGAATCATACAAGGATTCTAGAGCAGATTAAGTTTTACCTAAAAGACCAAACTCCAAAAAATGCCTTAGTTAGAGCTTGACCTTTTTTGGCAAGAAAGGCCAAATGTTGTGTTACTTACTACCATAAGTAGTCATAGCCTTACTAACTATTTTGTATATTACAGATCCTTGCTCTCTCGCAAGGCTTGGAATTATCTTCTGAACCCCTTTCTGTGGCAACATCTCTTGTCCTCAGATGTATTGGAAGCTTGGATGCTTCGCAATTAATATATGATTTTGCTCTTACCACAGACAAAAATATGTCTATCTTGCACATGTTATCTTTTAATGATTGGGTGATTTTGGCTACCTTGGACAAGGATTCCAAGGATGGTGTTCATTTGATTTCCCAGTACATAGCCTAGCTACCTATACTCTTTGTACAATATCAACATGAGCTTGCTCTATTTT
Organism: Adiantum capillus-veneris; assembly: GCF_014529385.1. Classification (NCBI taxonomy): domain Eukaryota; kingdom Viridiplantae; phylum Streptophyta; class Polypodiopsida; order Polypodiales; family Pteridaceae; genus Adiantum; species Adiantum capillus-veneris. The sequence goes on along the minus strand of NC_140955.1, from coordinate 35,235,971 downwards.
CCTCTTCTGGGGCTGATCTGTCTAACTTGTTGAAAAAACTATGCGGCCTCAATCCCTCTTTTATCAGTACCCCGACAACTCCTACTATCCCTCAAACGGGTGGTATCTTTTGTAAAGATAGTGCAGCTCTTGAAGTCGTCAAAGAATTTTAAAGTAATCTTTAATCCCTCAATGACTCTAACCTCTTAGAAATGGCACCAAAAATCTCCAAGGTTTTTCCTTTTTTACCTGTTAGAAAGATTGAAATTGAATCTTTTGGGGTGGACCATCAGCTTTGGGTCCTACTTAACAAAGCCTTTCTAGCACCTCTTCTTAGCAAAACCTGGGTTTACCTAGCTAATCTCCCTGCCTCTACTGTTGAAGACTGCAAACTCAAAATTTTGAAGGGTGGATAGTTCCTAGACAAGGGGGAACTCATAAAAGCCCCCTTCAACCTCAACGTCATCGACCATTCCAAATGCCATTCCAATACAGGCATCTACATTCATACAAAGGGGAACATGGATTTTGCCAAAAGTAACCTAGATTTCTACACAGAATCCATCTGGTATGTTTTTCGACCTTATGTTAAATGTGCTTTCAAGTTTCTTGACCCAAAAGCTTCATGCGATTCCAGCATCATGGGGTTTGATCATGCCATTTGGTTTATTCTCAACCATCTGGACCTACTCTTCCCCGAAAAATCGGTGGAATTCATCTCTCCCTTATTTGTTCTTGGTTGTGCAGCCAAGATAAATAGATAGTAATTGCTCAAATTGCATTCAACATCTTTTGTGGGCTTATGCTGGATATCTTGAAGGAACTAAAGTCTGATGAACCTAGGAATTATCTTACCACTTATGCTAACTACAAAGGAGTGAAGATTATCACTAGTTTACTCAAGCCTTGTATTGATGATGATGACTCCCCCTCACTAAAAAGACATAATTCTCTTACTACTCCCAAGTCTTTTACTTTATTTTTGACACCTAGATCTTCCTCTAAGCGAGGTAAATCTTGTAGCTACAGTAGAGGAAGAGGCAGAACCACCCCAACCAGGCACCTTCTTGATTTATAATCATCATTGATGAAGCTATGAGACCATGTGGATTGCGGTATCTCAACAAAAAAATCCTAGGCAAATATTATATTTACGTACACTGTCTCTTTCAAAATGAGCTTCTTGATTGGATACACACTATGACACTTTTTTGTGAGTGTTTTGACTTACTTTTTGGTAACCACAAATTACTTGACAATGTACTTATTGGCTGGAAGTATCAACAACCTATTAAAAATTTGGTCTACAGTAATGATTTTCTTTGACACAATTCCATTCCTGAATGTGTTTGTAACCAGTTTAGCACATTTTGCAATGACTTTGATACATATGGTATGCATGTATGTACTTGTGATCTTAGCATCATTGAAAATATTACAGTCCGGAAAATCCTGAGTAAAGGGATTAATCACATACCTAACTTTCCCAAAAACCCGTATCTCGCTTTATCAACTTTACTTAGCTGCTTAACTGACCTTGTCAGTTCTCTCCGACTAGAGAAGACAATCCTACTCAACTTAGCAAAACTGGTGGAAAAATGTTTCTTCCAAAAAATCTCACATGTACCAGGTAAATGGTTGTCTACAGATAGCTTTTGGATTAGATCAAGTATTGCCTTAATGTTTTCCAAAGGTGTGACATAATTGATAAAATTATAATGTCACTCTCTTAGCATGACTGACCTGGATTACGCCCATTCACAATGGGCCTACTATCGACCCATTGTGTTTGGTGCCTGGGACAAGGTGGGTACACACACACACACACACACTTGGTTCTGACTCGATGGATATCTATATCTATAGGAATTGGGGGTAAAAAAAGAAAAAGAAGAATTGGGCGCTTTGTCATGGATGAATGGCGACTACTGAATTTATTTATTTTGGCTAGAAAACAGGGCCATTCTTTGGAAGACTCAGACTCGGAGTATTTCTATTTGTTTTTATGGTATACCATGTGCTATTGGTTTCATATTCTCACCATATCACAATTACATGGGCATAATACACGGATGGGGTAGCTGTGCACTATTGACGGTTTTTTCTGGGAAGGAATTGCATCACCTTGTGCTGGAGTCTATCCTCATGGTACATCTATGCCATTATCTATAGTCAAAACCATGCTCGTTAGCTAGTGTCATAACCCCACTCATTTCCGACATGTTTCCAACTGGCTGCCTAGTTGGTTTGGATTTTAACAAAACGGTGTTTTCATACATTAAATTAGGATCAAAATAGTGGAATTGTTAGGTCTCATGGGTCATTTTGGTCTCCTGAAGACGTTAATATAACTCCTCTCGGAAAGACCTTTAAGGTATCCTGAGATAGGTTTTTAAAACGTTTGAATTCTCTTCTTTTTCAGAATTCGTATCCAAAGCTGGGTTAGTAGAGAGCTACCCAAGGCTAAAAAAATATATTGAAAAACATAAAGAGCAAACTTAATGGCTCTGGGTTGAAATTACCTGTACTTAATTTGGTATACTTCCAGGAACAAAAACGTAGGGTTATTAAGGGGGTTCTGTGCGAGCGACACTGATGAAGCCCATGCTTTGCATTAACACTAATGCATGAGAGCATGTGAGGGGCCGAGGACCCATGAGTGCCTGGAAGCGAGTTATGGCTCATAACTACGAATTTTAACTTGGGATGGTGGCTTCCGATTCCCAATTCCCAGCTGGTTCGTATTAGGTGGAGTCACAAGGGCTTGCGGTCGTATGGGACCAGCGGAGCAGCAGATAGGATTGCCAAATATAGAGCAGTTGATGGACATGCCAAATATAGGCCACTGAAACCTATTTTATCAGGTGAGTCCTCTTGGAGAGACTCACTTAGCTTGTGATTATTGTTGTTTTTCTGTATGCCGAATTCATGTTGATTCTCTCCGAAGGGGCATTATAACAAAAGGCAAGGACAAGCTTGCTGTGATAGAGCATGCTTCTGCAACTTCTCAACAAGTATATAAGTATGAAAAAACACTCCAGGTGGGATGATGGAGAGTAATCTTTCTAGTATGTGGGTTTGATAACTGAATTTGTTTTGTTATATTGAGGATGAAAGGTTGCTTAATGTTGGGTCTGTTTCTTTGGGCTTCGTTACGTTTTGAGCTAATGAGACATACGTAACAGAGTAATGGTTGACTGCTGGCTTAGGTGGGATGGGGGTGTGATGGACTTGTTGCTCACACATGACATGAGGAGACTTTGTGTGAAGGGTACACTCACCTTTGTCTGACTTCCGTGCACTATTATGTTCTCTTGAAATTTGTTGGACTAAACCCAATCTGGCTGTGTATGTTTTGGCTAATTATCGACTCATTGTACATGGCAATGATGCCTACTTGGCGTTTCTAAGCTAGAGCTTACATGTCTTTTGGGGAATTGTGTCTTTACAGTGTCAATAGTATGGGATCTATCTTTGTTGGAAATAGGCAATCGGCATTTGGCTCCTCAACTAAGTCAGTTGGGCTGAAAATTCATCTAACTTTAATACTCTGCAGCTGGGTCACAGGAGGTTTGAATGTGATTTGTGATGAAACAATTATCTGTCAAAAGGTCAGGTTTGATAACTAAGGTGTTTTTGCTCTAACTGGTTCTGGAAATTTGTTTACTAGGAGTAAACATATTGGACGTGGTGATGTTGGGCTTTGATAATCATCATATTGAGGATGGATTTATAAGAATTTTATGGCTGGTTACCGATCCGTCTGGACTGAGTGTCTGGCAGTATTCCTTACTCACGACGATCCTAAAGTGATTCACAAGTACTTGATTTGTTGCTCTCTTGAGATTGCATGAACTAACCTATAACTATCTATGTGGGCTTAACTTCTCAATTGAGTTGTACAGGTACATGTGATTTTGAGATGTTCCAAAGATCTAAGTTCCTATCTGAGTATAGTATGGGATTTTTTTTGACTTGGCTTAGTTTGTTTTTCGACTAAAACTTCACTATTTGCGGAGGTGGAACTACTTTGGGGTAAAGCAAGTCACTCTGTAGGGCGGTAAAACCTATAAAAAATAATAGTTATTCAAGGCTTTCCTTGGCTAACAGTAGAGAATTTGGCAGTGACTTATGCTATACGAATCGGGTGGAGAATTCACTGCATGAATGAGGATACTATAGACAATTAAAAAGAAGGTTTGCATTTGTTTATAATTTGGGTTGGGACATGTTTCAGGAGCAATGTGTTGGATCGGATAAGTTCGGATGGGGACTTGTATGGTTAAAAAACTTATTTCTACCTTTTGCTTTGACTCACTTAGGTCAAGATGTTGTAATGATTGGAATACATCTTGTCACATTTATGGGTGATTTTTTAGATTATACATATTGTAACAGTACTCAATTCATTTCTTTTGCTGCATTTGGGTGACATGGATAACAACTGGGATGCCCAACATCACCTGCGTACAGTCACTTGCTAACAAAGTGTTTTCTTGTGGCTATGGGTGCAGGTGAGGGCTACCTTCCTTAAATCTTGAGGAAATTGGATTGTTGGTGTACCAAAATACTATAGTAGTAGTGTGATGCCATATCTACATTAGTTTGTTGGACGGGGCGCTGTAACCCGTCATCACTTAAATTTTGGTGTGCAATATTGTTTAAACATGGAATGATATTTGTACGTGACCTCTGTACTATGCTGGTGTAAGATGGTCTTTGAACATGTAATGTTCATTTGTGATGTAGATATTATAAGTAACTTTCACACACACACACACACACACACACATTGGTACTCATCTCACTGTTTATGATTTTTAGAAAAAACCTATACTACCCCCAACTGCAGTTTATGTATTTCCACTTAAAATATGGCTTTATATCTTTCCTAGCTACACTAGGTTGGTATCCGTAGTGGGAAGGAACCCCTATAGTCTTATGATGGTTGTAAGTCTTTTAGCTTGCAACTACTAACGTGGTTAAAAATCTTTTACTCTATAATTGGGCCTCACCTACCCTGCCATGCTAAAGGCGCTATGGCTGCCCTGCTCTACTATGCCGGATTGCAAAAAAGGTGGCTAAGTTTTTTGGTTTCACTAGGAGAAACAACACCTAGTCTACTCAGTGCTTGGGTGATAAGGAGTTTGCACGCTACACGCCATGAGTGATTGTGATCTACCTTCTTCTATTTAAAGAGGTGAGGGTGCGTTCTACCTCTCACTTAGCCGTGTGTGTGTTCTACTTGCATAAAAAGTTTGAACTATGTGTGTGTTCACTTTCTGCTTCACCAGTCATGGAGCTTGCAACACAACCGTTGCAACACAACCGACATAGGTTGCTACTGTTTACTGAGCTTGGTATTTTGGTTTTTTTCTCTCCTTGTTTACATATTTAGCTTTGGATGATATATGCACCCGGGCTTATGGGTTGGTGTACCCTGTCGCTTAGCCTGGTAACGCCCACTATGTGGGTTGGTTTTGCTTGACAATACATGGCATTACTGGTTGTATGGTATAACACTTATATGATATTTGGATTTCACTACTAGGTTTTGAGTGACTCTGCAAAAACAATTCACTGGGGTTTTTTTTGGTAAGTTGAACCTTAGAAATTGAGGTATGTTATATTTGTTGATTGACTGGCATGATAAAACACTACTCTGTTATGTATTAGATGATGGGATGACTTGCTGCATATGCATACTGTTCATTAATTTTTTTTAAAGATGGGGGTATGCCATGGTTGCTTACAGTCACTGGAATGTTACTAGCTGTTGCCTCTAAACATGATACAGGTCGTGCAGTATTTAACCGGCTCTCCTAAATATTGGGATGGTTTGGTAGCAACTCTGGTGCTTGATGTTGCTTGTTAGAAATCTATACGCTGTTTTAATGGGTTGCTACATTACACTTTTTTGGCATTCACTAGTTTGGATACTGTTGGAAAAGAAACAAAAGGCCCACATGCGACTGCTCTTTTTTGCTTCAAGGTTTAAACCTTCATTCTGACTTAATACCACGTTTATATTAGGAGTTTGGCCACTTGGTGGGCTAAACAACAAGGCATAAGGTTTTTTCGAAACTAAGAGGAAGTGTAGTTAGTGTATTCTTCCCATTTGGCATACAAACGTAGGGTGGTTGGATTCCTTGAACCCTAATGAGCATATACTATTCAAAATTTGTCTTAAATAAACAAAGACAAGTTTGATATTCTTAACAATATTAATGGAATTTTATGTTACTTTTATGGCTTTATATAGCAAATGAAAGTAGAGCTTGACTAATCTGGCAAAGAAAAAAACTCAAAAGACTGATAAGCTTTTAATAGGGAGGATGAGACACTTGGATTAGAAGGGTAGTGGTATTTTGATCACAATAATATGTATGCTATTATGTAAAAAAAATGAGAAATATAAACTTTGGGATAATAAAACATAAAATTTGGAATACATGAGCACTTTGGACTATGCTTTTAAGTTAAAAAAGTTGTAAGATGGACATGGATAATAAGTGGTATAGTGCATTGATACCTATAAAACACATCCAAGGCTAACGTACCTTGTCTGGATGGATGTAGGTAAGGACTCTATCTTATCTTGGAAGGTTTTTTGGCTTAAAGCAATTGTCTACATATGATTACACTTACATCTACTGTTGGGGAAGTACTTTTGATATCTGTATGCTAGAATGAGGCTTCATTCTTATAAGCATTGTACAAATATAATTCGAAGAATGAGTTGTTTTTGTACTTATCATTTCCCTTTCTCTAGAGCCAGCTATCTTTTGAATGTAAAAGTTCAATTATGTCTTATCATTTATGTAAACACAGCTACACACACGTCCTATACATAAAGGGTTTTCCATTCTTTTGGATAAATTGAGACGCTGGTTTTAGAAACTAATCTTGAATCTTAGTTTTAAGTTGGATCCACAATCTATAATCCTTTGACTGGTTGGCTGGTGTTAGGAGGTCCCTCATAGACTAATTTTTTGGTTACCTGCTCACGGCTATTATAGTCTCTGACTTTGCCGATTTAAGGATTGCAGGCCCAATCTATAAGACTAATTATACTTATGTTTATACATTTCCTTTCAAGATCACAAACACTTTAGAATGACTACTCGCATGAAAGTAAAATACGACCCAGAGAATCATACAAGGATTCTAGAGCAGATTAAGTTTTACCTAAAAGACCAAACTCCAAAAAATGCCTTAGCAGTTAGAGCTCGACCTTTCTTGGCAAGAAAGGCCAAATGTTGTGTTACTTACTACCATAAGTAGTCATAGCCTTACTAACTATTTTGTATATTGCAGATCCTTGCTCTCTTGCAAGGCTTGGAATTATCTTCTGAACCCCTTTCTGTGGCAACATCTCTTGTCCTCAGATGATTGGTAGCTTGGATGCTTCGCAATTAATATATGATTTTGCTCTTACCACAGACAAAAATATGTCTATCTTGCACATGTTATCTTTTAATGATTGGGTGATTTTGGCTACCTTGGACAAGGATTCCAATGATGGTGTTAATTTGATTTCCCAATACATAGCCCAGCTACCTATACTCTTTGTACAATATTAGCATGAGCTTGCTCTATTTTCCTCTTCTGGGGCTGATCTGTCTAACTTTTTGAAAAAATTATGCGACCTCAATCCCTCTTTTATCAGTACCCTGACAACTCCTACTATCCCTCAAACAGGTGGTATCTTTTGTAAAGATAGTGTAGCTCTTGAAGCCGTCAAAGAATTTTAAAGGAATCTTTAATCCCTCAATGACTTTAATCTCTTAGAAATGGTACCAAAAATCAACAAGGCACAACAACAAGGCACAAGATTTTGTTTTCAAACTAAGAGGAAGTGTAGTTAGTGTATTTTTCCCATTTGGCATACAAATGTAGGGTGGTTGGATTCCTTGAACCGTAATGAGCATATACTATTCAAAGTCTGTCCTAAATAAACAGAAACAAGATTGATATTCTTAATTATACTGATGGAATTTTATGCTACTTTATGGCTTCATATAGAAAATGGAAGTAGAGCTTGACTAATCTGGCAAAGGAAAAAACTCAAAAGAATGATAAGCTTTTAATAGAGATAAGACACTTGGATCAGAAGGGGTAGTGGCCTTTTGATTAGAATAATATGTATGCTATTATGATAAAAAATTGAGAAATATAAATTTTGGGATAATAAAACATAAAATCTAGAACACATGAGTACTTTGGACTGTTCTTTTAAGTTAAAAGAGTTGTAAGATAGACATGGATAACAACTGGTATAGTCCATTGATACCTGTAAAACACATCCAAGGCTAACATATCTGTTGTCTTGTTTGGATGGATGTAGATAAGGACTCTATCTTATCTTGGAAGTTTTTTTGGCTTAAAGCAATTGTCTACACATGATTACACTTACACCTACTGTTGGAGAAGTACTTCTGATATCTGTATACTAAAATGAGGTTTCATTATTAAAAGCATTATAGAAAGATAATTCTAAGACTGAGTTGTTTTTGTACTTATTAGTTCCCTTTCTCTGGAGCGAGCTGTCTTTTGAATTTAAAGTTCAATCATGTCATATTATTTATGTAAAAACAGCCACACACACACACACACATGAAGCTTAGTCAAGATGGTGAAAGCTTAATCAAAATGTAGACAAGATTGCAATACACAACATAGCATATCTAAATAAGAGACAAAATCTTCCAGAGCAATGGGGGCTTAATCTTGTTCTTTATTAAAACTAAGCTGGTGCCAAAATTTAGAGACTCCTCTTTACACTTGAGTTTATGTGTGGTATTCTCCACTTATTGCATGAACCCTCATGGGGTAGGTTCTCACTAGCTATGTACAACTGAGCCACATAGGCCTATTGAAAAAATATTAAAAAACATTATGATGAAATAATTGGCCATGTGGAATTATTAGTTTTGTTTTCAAATCCTTCTCCTTAGTTTCTAAGCTCCAATGTACACAACATCAACCGACCATTAGTGAAAACTAAAGACAACACATGAATTAACCATTATATGCCCAACTATCACAATTGTAATGGTAACCACATACAACAAACGGGTGCCCAATATTGTAATAGGGACCATGATTTGACCTATTTGCCTATGTGATTATAAAGAGACTAGCGTTACTATGAGTACAATAATGATGCCATGATCTAAACCTCCAATTCTCATGAGAACACAACCTCAAATCTTTAGAAAGAGCAATGCCTTTTTCAAGTACAGGGGTAACCACTAGAGGAGAGACTATCCCTACAACAAAGAAAATGACCCATAGTCAAGAGATATTGTGGGGAATGCAATATCAATCATTTGAGGCAAAACTATCCATTGAAACCAAAGGAGAACAATCCTTCCAAGGCTAGGTTAAACGTGGTTCAAGTTAAGTTCCACATCTTATTTGGAAACAGAAGAGCTCATCCCTTTAACAAGGGCTCAAAAAGAGTTAGACTCTCTAGTTGAAACCTTGCTTGAGGTAAATTCTTCTCATTCTTTGAAGAAGAAGAGAACAAGGAGGAGTAGTTGGCCTTGAGCACCCATCTTTGAGTTTGAAAATCCCTAAGGAAATGGATCTCGTGGCCCTAGATTTTGAAGAATAATTCCACAAAAAGAAGAAACCTTGCAAAACCCTTAAAAAAAGCAAAAGAACTTGATGAGCATTTGATTCCCAACTCTAGGATGAGGTTTATGTGAAGTATCGGACGTGGCACCTCCTCCTCTATCAACCATAGCACCTCCAGATGGTTGGGAAGACAATGTTGAAATCGTGGCTTCGACACAAGGGATTTTGGGGAAAATAACAATAGAAAAACTAGTAGAAAATTAATGCTAAGAACCTTGCCTAGCAATACAAGGGAATTTGAGACCAAACCTAAAAATAATCCCCACTCCAACCATGGCCTCCATCTCTCATCCCAAACAAACCCCAGTAACCTGAAAATCTCCAAGCCATTATGTCGATGCCAATCACTTGTGTACTTCCAGTAGGAGATTTGCTTAAAGTCCAAAGTTTTGGAAGTATATTTCACAAGAAATCCCAATGACCAACTAGTGTATGAAACACGGACTAGACCCAGAGTTCCTTAAACCTACACCCAAGAGAAAACAAAAGCTTATCTCTATCCATAAAATCTCATACAAAGATGACAATGCAACAAAAGGCAATGCCAACCTGGTGGAGTACAAATTATTTTTCTGTAATTTTGAATATTGAGGCAACAGTAAGAATAGAAACCAAAACCACATGGGAAAAGTGGGAAAGGCTACCTCCAAAAAACAAAATGGTCCTCCAACTAGTGCATGAAAGACTTGAAAAACCCATGGGACTGTTAGAGAGCATCTAGATCACTAGTAGCTATAATAGACTTTGGAAGATACCCTAACTACCATGTCATAACTATGCTTCTATGATGTCTAATCAAATTATAGAATCATTCCTAAACATTACAAATAGAAAGTGACATTAGCTTCTTTTTTTTGTCCCAATAAAGTATTACACTTTTTTTCAACAAGTGCAACAAAATGACTTATTTAGATTACAACACTACAACAAAAGATGGTGTTATCGACGCAGATATCAACGCGGTCCGTTGCTATGCGCGTCGCTATCCGCATCGCTGTGAAACCAGTCACTATTAGCAACGCTGATAGCGACGCATATAGCGACGACCATAGCAGAAAATTTTTTTCTTGGGCAGAGGGCAGGTAGCCTGGCTTGTGCCCAGTTAAAAGATGGACACAGCCACAACCAGACTTCCTGCCCTCTACCCAAGAAAGCGAGCAGCACAAAAATATCAACCATGCTCCCACGCACAGAAATTTCGGCAGAGTTCCCTTTGTTTTTACATAAACTTTTCAAAAAAAAACCATATCATGTATACGCCTCCTACATGCTATCCATGTAGGATCTCACATGAAACTTAAGGCCAATGAAAGACAGCCGTACCAACTGAAAAGCATAGCCATAACTTAAAAGCATAACCATAACGAACCATAACCATAACTTAAAAGCATAACCATAACGAACCATAACCATAACTTAAAAGCATAACCATAACTTAAAACCATAACCGGCTATAATCACTTTGATCAAAACCATAATGCAGATAACCATAACCATAAACAAAATTAACAATAACCATAAGCATAACCAGAAAGAGAAACAATAGCTGTCTATACAATGACAATGACAATAATCATAACCATAAGGGAAACAATAACTGTCTGAACACTAACTGTTTGTACAAAAAAGAGACACAGAAGCGTGTCTGTGTCTCACAAAGCATATAGATGAAATTTGGTCCACTAATGACTAGGTGTCACAACCTGCACATAGGACAACTCACAAAATTAGTATTGATATTACTTCACATATATCGACTTAATTAAATCAACTCACACATATTAACGTCTCACCTCAAGCGATCAGCGAGACTGTAAGGCCTCCCAGTCTAGAGGCTCTCCTGAAGCTTCAAGATCATTCAGTACTTCATAGATACCTCTACAATATCCATCTGACTCCTCCTCGCGTGATGGAGCTCGATGCATCGCAAGATTTTGCGTTTATACAAAAATCAAAGTTAAGATTGGATTAGAAACTCATAAACTCATAGCGAAAGGTGTCGAAGCCTCCGCTGCCAAGATGAGATGTCCCCCTAGTCATCTGTCGTACCTGCGCGGCCTCACGCTGCTGTCTAAACCGCGTGGCCACTGTCCGCTCATCCTCCCTGATCTACAGCCACGTCTCGTGTGGGATGTCCAAAGGCTTCGGCGAGCCGGTCCTGAAAGCCTTCCGAGATGCATCTCGTCGATGTTTGATGGTGTCCCGTGCAACACCCTTGATCCACCGTGCCGAAACAACGGAAGAACCCGGAGCAGGGTGGTACTCTCTCGGGACAGTCTCCACTATGTAAGTGACTTTTTCCTTTTCTTGCTGATCCCAAGACGTCAGAATGCTGGTCGAAAACTGCAGCTCCACGAGCTGGCGAATCCGCTGTCGCATCTCAGTCCTGACTCTATCCATGTCAATAGAACCATCTCCCCGTATAGTATAGAGCTTGGAGGCACTAGGATCGTGTGCCCCCCAAGGTGTCCGAGGTGTGCCAAGAGGTGTGTCGAGAGGTGTGCCTAGGTAAGACGGGGGTCATGAGCAAGGAGGGGTCGAAGCATCTGTGGACCCTTCTCCACAGCAACCACCACCTCCACCTGAAGATCGTCGAGATCGGCGAGTGCGCCTGTGCTGCGGAGATGAGGACGTACCCGCCTCTGCCCGACCCCTAGGTGTCAAAGCGGCCGTGATGGGAGAAGAAGGCGTCGTACCCATAGGCGTCCTGAACCCCGTAGGCGTCCCCCCCCTAGGCGTCGGTCCCTCGGGTGTGAAGCCCGGAGGCATAGTACCCGTGCCTCTGGCTACCCAGTACTGAGAAGCCTCTGCCATTTGAGCAGGCGTCATCCGTGTAACGAAGCCCATGAATGCATCTGCACTCATGGAAGCGGGATCTGGAATCTCGTCTGCCATACTAAAGTCCTGCACAAAGAAAGTAAAATAAAGCATCAGAACACAGTTGTTTAAATTAACTTTAAGCTTAATTTTAAATCAAATTCTTCACACAAACACTTACAGGCCTAGGCCTCGACGAGTGAGGCATCATCGATAAGATCTTGCATCGTATCCTCGTCTATCTCTAATTGCAAACATAACTCTGCCCCAACTCGTTCTGGCAGATTGTCTTCATCCATTGCATCTTCATCTACAAGTGTCAATTCTGGCTCGTCTACATCATCCCTCGTATATCTGTCAGCTTCCTCTGCCATACCTTTGTCCATCTCATCTAATGTCACAGTAGTATGGACGTCGTCTGATTGACTTTTCTCCAGGAGATCTTGCCCTTCAAATACTTGTTTATTTCTTGGAGCAACCTAAACCACAAACCACCATTGTCGCTCTCGAGGGTCCGGTACAAAGACCACTTGCTCGCAATGTTCGGGGAGAGAAAATGTGTCGCTCGCATCTGTCCAAGTCTTTGTAGAATCTATTTGCACAAGTTTGTTTCCATCTCTGCATACCGTTGCATTGCGACCAAAAGTAATCACCTTGAACCACTTCACATCCAACAAAAACATCTCAAACCGCCTGAAGCCTACTTTCAGGATATCTGACACCAGACCACAGTAATCCAAGTTGCTAGTGCTCTCATTCGTGTCTCTAGCACTGGCCCTGCTCTTTTGCATGAAACTAACCATTACCCCACTGTCAAACGTGTTTCTTCTGCTGTCAATTTGTTGTGTTCTGAAATGCTTTCCATGCGACCACAGTGCCATGTATGTATGATACTTCTAGTCACATCCAATAGCCAGCTCTTCCTCTTCTAGAGATATGGGTTCTCCGATCTGTCGAGCTGCTCTCACTGTCTTGTCCAACCATGCCATTGTAGGGAATTCAGGTAGAGGAGCGAGATAGTCTGGCAAGGGTAAGCCTCTAGTCGTTCGACTTCGCCTGAAATCCTGTCGCTCTAGATTGCGTGTCTCTTTCTCTTCTTCGTACCGTTCAAGCCATTTTTGCATCGGCGCTGAATTTAGTATACAGAACTTCATGATCTTTTCTCGCATGGCCAGGTTCATTTTCTTCGGCACCCCTTGCCCTTGCGGCTCCTCTCCCACAAGTCTTGCATCCTCCTCATCACTCCACAGTCGAGGAATTTCTGGGTCACAAACGGATAGAAATTCGGTCGTCAATACAAGAGACTCTTGCACCAGCCATCCTTCTGCCATGCTCGCCTCTAGACGTGCTTTTTGGCGAAAAAAACCCTTAAGTGTTTTCATGAACCGCTCTAGAAAGAACATCCAACGGCTGTGGACTGTACCTATCACTGCAACCTCCTCTACTACATGGACGAGCAAGTGCATTTGGATAGTTAGGCAGCTCGTGGGTAGATACTTCTCAATCATGCAAACTGCCTCAATGGAGTTAGCCCTTGCGACTGCAATAGATTCCTCCCGTATCTCCTTGGAAGAGATCCATCGCACTAGCTCTGAAATCTTGTATATACAGGTCCGCACTTCCTCCGTTAAACACCCCTTGATCACAATTGGAAGAATGAATTGCAAGAACTTATGCCAGTCGTGTGATTTCAACCGTAACAGTTGATCGTCACGGGTGAATGCTGTCTTGAGACATCGCATATATCCTGTTGGCGTCCTGAACTCTGAAATCACCCTTTTCACTTGTTGCTCTTCGTTTTTTAGCAATACCCATGGCGCTCTTGGAAATTTTGTTTGACCAGCTGCATTGGTGAAAGGCCAGATCTCTGGCATCTTTCCAACCGACTGCAAATCATCTCATGAAGCTCGATTGTCTTTCATTCCCATGATTGTCTTCCAGAGGAGCTCTCCCACATTCTTGAATATATGCATTGGATCCAGCAAATGGTTAATTAGTAGATCACCCCAGTATGGCAACGTATGGAGAATGGACAAACGTTTCATTCCTGGAAGAGGTTGCCCCTCATGTTGCTCCCATCGGTGACGCCACTCTTGTACATGCATAGGACGACATTCGACGCGACCAAGCTGGCCTTCGCGCAAGTGATGGCCATCTGGAAGATAACGGTGGTGGCCTTGATAAATTGTCTTTCGAAGAGAGGTAGAATAGCGCACATCCAAAGACTGCCTGCAAATTGGACATGCATTGTATCCCGAAGTTGTTAGTCCTGCATATATCAAAGCATGAATCAGGCCAAGGCAAAGGGCTTGCGAATAGCGAGAATTTGTAAATCAATAACCATTACCAGAAGCTTCTCCGTATCCTAGCCAATCATGCATAGTCCACATAAGAAGTCCATGGATCCTTGCATGCTGTTGTCCTACTGGTTCAACCGCATCTGCTATGTAGATCCCATGCCATAACTCCTGGAGCTCGTCAACTAGTGGAGCTAGATAAACATCCATGTTTTTTGCCTTGAACTTACCAGGTACAATCAAGCTTAAAATCAAATGACCCTTCTTGATAGCAAGCCACGGCGGGAGGTTGTAATTGATAAGGCACATAGGCCAAGTACTCCATGACGACCTTCTCAAGCCAAATGGATTGACTCCATCCATTGCCATGCCCAAACGCAAATTGCGTGGTTCACTCTTAAAATGTGGCCAGGTATCTTCAATGTGCCTCCAAGCCTTCGAATCAGCGGGCACCCTAAATGTTGCGTCAGTGGATCTATTCGTAGAATGCCACCGCATCAACTTTGCAATGGAACCACAACAAAACATGCTTTTTATCCTAGCAATAATAGGGAAATGCCGCAACACTTTAGCCGGCACTGTCTCGCCAACTGCATCTTGTTTGTAGCGCATTGCTCCGCACTTAGGACACGACAGACAATCTGCGAATTCATTGTGAAAAAGAATGCAATCATTTGGACATGCATGAATCTTGTTGTAGTCCAAGCCAACTGAGGTCAGAAGTTGCTTTGTGTCTGGCCTGGAGGGAGGCATTTCATTGCCAGCCGGAAGAAGTTGCTCCCGCAATAACCTGTTTAAGCCACATTAAATTAAAAAGCTCTTCGAGCACATCACCGTTGCAATTAGAAAATCTCTTTTGTAAATTACGTACCTAAACAAAGCAGTGACGCTTGCATCTGACCACCCATACACTGACTGAAGATTCAAAAACGCCAGACAAGTACGAAGCATAGATATTTTGGCACCTTCATAGATTGGTTGATGTGCCAACTTTCTCAACATGTCTTCAGGAGATAGGCGCACGGCTTCTGGTGCTGCTTCGTTCGCGTTCTCCTCGCTTGTCTGGAAGAAGGCATCCAACATCTCCTCCATGCCGTCGTCTTCTGTCTATAAGCCCTTTTCTGCTTCCATCCGTGGCTCTATATTGGTCGGACCTTCACGCATAATCTTTTCTCTCTCTCTCTCTCTCTCTCTCTCTCTCTCTCTCTCTCTCTCTCTCTCTCTCTCTCTCTCTCTCTCTCTCTCTCTCTCTCTCTCTCTCTCTTAAATGTAGGTGCTATGTCGCGGAAATCAATGCCCGTTCCGTAGGAGTCGTATTACAGATTCTGTACGGTTTCTCTAGCAAACTCTCCGTACTTGTGCACATGCTCATTACATATCCTACGCTTGCGCAGGATTTGATACTTGCAGAGCATGCACGAGCATGCAATCTTTTCCTCCATGTTAGTTGATGACGTTGCCATCTACAATGATTATGAGTGTTGTTTTAATATGTATATATATATATATATATATATATATATATACTCCTCCCAATGTAAACTTCCTCGCATTCTCTAGTCTTGCCCAATCTCCGTACACCTCGGTCCAGAGGTGTACAGAGATCAGGACCACCGGGTCAAAATCTCGTCTTTATTGGTCAAATCCTATATGGGTAGACACATACGTGCACTCCCACGTGTACATGGCAATGCATGTAGCAGACAAAACCCCTTTGCCTCTTTTAGTTCCATAGTTTCTTCTCTGTCTACAAACCCACCTGCCTCCATTCCGAGGTAGCCTGTCAGAGAAAGCTTTCCAATGCCGCACTTGATGAATCATATATTAAAGCATGAACTTTTTTGTCATTTTTGTAATGTTCCGTCTGTTTGCAATTTTTTGCACAGGTTTTTCCAAGGATATTATGCCCATCCTGGTGTTTTTGTCACCACATGCACAAGCCATGGAAGTTCTCAGCCCAATGAAAGTTTTCTACCTAATTGTAAACCGGACGGGGCCTCCATGTCCAAGCCAGAAGATAATGTGGAGATGGATGAGCAACTTGAGAAAGATTCAGAAGCCTTGCATGGTTCTTGCTCAAAAAAGCGATCTCGATCTCTCTTTCTCTCTCAATCTCACTCTCGCTATCTCTCTTTCTCTCTCTCTATCTCGATCTCGCTCTCGCTATCTCTCTCTCTCTCTCTCTCTCTCTCTATATATATATATATATATATATATATATATATAGAGAGAGAGAGAGAGAGAGAGAGAGAGAGGAAATAGAGAGATAGAGAAAGAGAGTTATATATATATAACTCTCTTTCTCTATCTCTCTAGCTATTTCCTATATCTCTCTCTCTCTACCTACCTCTCTCTCTCTCTCTCTCTCTCTCTCTCTCTCTCTCTCTCTCTCTCTCTCTCTCTCTCTCTCTCTCTCTCTCTCTCTACTTCCCTATCTCTCTACTGATCGAACGAGCGACTGAGCTAGGGAGATCTAGACGTCCACGACTGCGGAGGACTACACAATATCGACAAAGGTTGCATCAGAGGATCTAGCTAGATCACTTTGGCTCGACATGCATAACCCCCGGTCAGACTACTGACCATGGAGGAGATTGATGAGATCCGCCAGCGACAGCTGCTGGATCTCTTATGATCTACCTATCCCAGCTAGCTGGTTTAGCTGTTTAGTCCATACCCAGCAGTTTAGGATTCCATAATATTTTATTTTGTCATCTTCTTACTCTGACTTTGTATCAGATCCATCACATTGTAACTTTCTTGTCTCATGTCTCATAGGTCACTTTGGCCTTTCGAAGACGTTAATATAACATTTCATTTCATTTCTCTCTTTAATTATTTTTCTTTAATTTTAATTTCCTAAGCATACATTAATTCTCTATCTCTCTATCTCTCTCTCTCTCTCTCTCTCTCTCTCTCTCCCTCTCTCTCTCTTTCCTACACACACACACTTCCCTCTCTCTCTCTCTCTCTCTCTCTCTCTCTCTCTCTTTCCTACACACACACACCGCTCTCTCTCTCTCTCTCTCTCTCTCTCTCTCTCTCTCTCTCTCTCTCTCTCTCTACATCGTGTGTGTGTGTGTAGGAAAGAGAGAGAGATGTAGGAAAGAGAGAGAGAGGGGTTGGGGCGGGGGGGGGGGGGGCATAATACCTGCGCAGCAGGTGGAGGCCAAGATTTGAGCAGAGCATAGGCGAAAATGGCCCTTGCTGCTCGCGGGTTTCGCTTTTTTTTCCCAATTTTTTTGGCGTCGCTATACATGTGGGAAATAAAGCCTTTCCACGTGTATATCGACGCACAATGCGATGCGTATATCGACGCGTATATCGATGCCCGCTAATTTTGTCGATATACGCGCGTCGATATCTCCATGTTGTGTTGTAGTGCAATATTTTTCAAAAGCATAAAAAATAATGACTAAACCAATATTCAATGGACCTCTTTTAAGAGAGAGGTACATAAATGTCAACATCTCTCACAAAGACCTAGAAGAAGTATCAAACAAGGTAAATATTTACGGTGGCCTATAGAAGAGAGAGAGAGAGAGAGAGAGAGAGAGAGATCTACCTTGACTCCAATGAAGTGAGAGAGTGGGGGGCACTCCCATATGCTCACATTAAAATCCAAAAACAATGCCACATGGAGAACATCCAACAATTCAATTCAATGGTAAAGGAATTGCACCGAAAATCTTCGCTTTTCCTTATGCCCTTATATATGAGTTTATATTAATTGACCTCATGAAATATAAAGCATATAAAATATTAGTGGGAATTTATGAATTGATCTAATTCTTGTATAAATATATTAATAAAACAAATTACACAACAAAATGATGCATACTATTAAATAAAAGAAATTCATAATATAATATACCTTTTTTAAAATTATTTTTTTATTTTTTTGGTTCAACCAGCCAAGTGACTAGTTAATTGAGGGTTTTTAAGAAAATGTAGGGAAAGTCCCCTAACTCACACACGCCTATGTACAGTGAAATGGTAGGGATAGCCACAGTGTTTAGGTGATTTTTGTAGGGTGAGGTAGCTCACTATGGCAATTTGGATAGCCAAAAAACGGCTATCATCGACATGACCGAACTTGACCAAATTCAATTTAGGACTTGTATTAGGTGTATGAAACATGTCTAGGTCAAAATTTGTAGGTTTTTCAAAGTTTTAGTCACTGTAGTAAATAATCATGATTCTTTACTTTTGCATAAATTTTGCTTGGAATTGTCAAATCATCTCATCTATCATGTGTATACACCTATTACATGCCAAAAATCAAGTGAGCCAAAATGACCACCCATTACTTGTAAAATTTCCAAAAAACGCAAAGAAGTCTTTGCAAGCCAAATTTTGGGTTATGGACCACATTTCTTGATCCAAATCACTTCATATCTTATATACAAGGTCTATACAATGCCTAGAACCAATTTCTATTAAAAAATGTCAATTTTGGAAGAAGAGTTAATAATCACGATTATTTACTTTTTGATCAAAATGGAGAAATTTGGATATTTTGTCATCATACATCCAAAGTACATGAAGTGTTAAGCACACTAGCCAATTTTGAATCAATTTAGAGTTCATAATCTCAAATTTTCTTCATATCTATTGTTTCAGAGACCTAAAGACAAAATCTGGTACCATATTTTACCCCGTGCATCCAAATGAGCCCATATTTCACTCAGAGCATGTATTTGGTATATACTTCAAGCCTACAAAGCCAAGTTTGCAAAAAGTTGGAAATTTTCGTCAGCTGTAAATAATCACGATTATTTACTGTACGCTAAAGCGAGCAAGTGTACCTTCTTCTCACCAAAGGTCAATTATCTTGGATTTATAATATTGGCCGAAGGGATTTCAGTGGACCCAGATAAAGTCAAGGATATCGTTGATTGGCCTCAACCATCCACCATCAATGAAGTAAGAGGATTTCTTGGGATAACGGGATGGTACAGGATTTTTGTCAAGGACTATGCACGTATTGCTTCACCTTTGACGAAAATCCTGAAGAAAGAAATGAGGATCTAATGGAAGACCGAGCACGAGTCTAGTTTTGCTAAGCTAAAAGAATTCTTGGTCTCAGCTCCTATCTTAAAGCTTCCAGATTTTAGTAAGGAATTTGAAGTAGCGACCGATGCTAACAAATTTTCTTTAGGCGGAGTTCTTACCCAAGAAAGAAGACCGGTGGCGTATACTTCACGAAAGCTAAGGGATCATGAGAAGAATTATCCTACTCACGATTTGGAACTTTTAGCGGTTATACATGCGCTGAAGTTATGGAGACACTATCTTCTCGGGTGCAAGTTTCAGCTAGTTACAGACCACAAGAGCTTAAAATGGATTTTTACTCAACCTATTTTCAATATGCGACAACGGCGATGGATAGAGCTCTTACAAGAATATGACCTTGACATAAAGTATAGACCAGGGAAGGAAAATGCCATTGCATATGGACTTATCCGAAAATCTTTTCTCGGAGCTATCTCTATTCCAAACAACCCTATATGGGATAGAATTAAAGAAGCATCTTTGGTAGATCAAGAATACCAACGTATAGTATCATTAGTCCAACAGAATAATATGTCTGAAGCTAAAGATTACTCTCTTATGGGAGGATGTCTTTACTATAGACATAGACTCTGTGTACCCAGAGACCCAGTTTTAAAGAAGACTATTATGTATGAAGCACGCGATAGCCCTACATCTGGACATCCAGGTTATGCTAAGACTCTTCATATTGCCAGGAGGAGTTATTTTTGGTCCGGGATGAAAGGAGACATACTTCGCTATGTGAGGCAATGTCTTTCTTGTCTCAGCGGATAAAAGCCGAAAGAATCAAGTTACCAGGGCAACCTCAACCTCTTGACTTACCCCAGATGAAATGGGAATGCATCAGTATGGACTTTGTTACAGGATTACTCTGTTTTCGTGGTTGTTGATATGCTCACAAAAGTGGCTCATCTAATACCCGTAAAGACAACCTTTACTGCTTTGGATATTAGCCGAGTATTCATCAAGGAATTTTTTAGGTGACATGGTTTACCCAAGTGTATCGTCAGTGATAGAGATGCCAAGTTTACATCAAAGTTTTGGACTTCTCTTTTCCAATCTATTGGGTCACAATTAGCCTTCAGCACAGCGTATCATCCGTAGACAGATGGGCAGACTGAAAGAGTAAATCAATTCATTGAGGACATTCTCAGGGTCTATTGTTCGCAAGAGACAAAGAAGTGGTTACAATATCTTCCTTTGGTAGAATATGCTTACAATTCTTCCGAACACAGAAGCATTGGAATGTCACCCTTCAAAACTCTTTATGGACAGGACTGTTTAGCACCGCTTAACTTTTCAGACCCAACCATCAGGGTAGAAGCTCTAGGAAGATGTTAGAAGATATGGAAGCTTAGACTAGAGCTATTCGCCAAGACATTCAGGCTGCTCAGGATAGACAGAAGCACTATGCAGATCAGAACCGTTCGGAAAGAACTTTCAAAGAAGGAGATAAGGTTTTCCTGCGAGTCCGACCGAAGAAAAGCAACTTATCACTAAGCAGATACAAGAAGCTAAGCCCAAGGTATTGTGGACCATTCGAGATCGTTAAAGTTGTGAGTGAGCAAGCCTACAAGCTAAAGTTACCTACAAACTTAAAGGTTCATGATGTATTCCACGTCAGCTTACTCAAACCCTATACCCCTAATCTTGATCAACTCTTGGGTTCAGATCAAATAGTCATGCCAGCACAAGGAGTTCTCGAGCTCCAACCTGACTATGTACTTGAAACAAGGGAAAGGAAGTTACACAACAGAACAATCACAGAGCATCTAGTAAAGTGGAAGGATTATCCCGAAGAAGATGCAACTTGGGAGGACGAACCAACGCTCATAAAAGATTACCCAAACACATTCTTCAAATGAGAACATCTCAAATTCTTCACGTTGGGGAGGTTGTAAGGTCTCTGACCCTGACCAAAAAAGAGCACAATTGTACCATGGAATGAACATAATGGAAAAAGTTACTATTTTTAGCAGTTTTCCAAATTCTATCAGTGCCATGATGTTTAGAATGTTATAAAGCTTCCAAAAGTGAATTAAAATAATTTTTATGGAAAAATTCCAAAAATAGTAAGTTTTTGGTCACAAGACCCGTCTAGTTTTGACCGTCTCGAAAAACTGCACCCGTATCCCGAATTTGAAAAAAATGCATTTTCGGACCCCGGGGGCTGCTAAATATGGCAAGTACTCGGATAGGTACACCTTTGTTAGAGTTTATTATAGCAATTTACGGCTAAATTCCGACTCGTATCGCCCGTTTTAGCCTAAAACCAATATTTCCTCAGGCTGTGCGGGGAGCACCAAGGCTCGGGGGCTGTGTGGAAACAGGTCCCAGGCCACTCAGAGCTCGCTTTAGCAACTAGGGGGCGCCCTCTCATCTCTAGGGAGGTGTGGGAGACTTGCCATGCTTGAGAGAGAGTGTGAGAGTCAGTTAGACTAGCTAACTGGACACTTGATAGGCATGTAACTGGACTTACCATGCATGAAGTGAGTGCTCTCCAGATGCATATAGTAGCTTGGTTCGACTTTCAGCATGGGAGAGCCTATATAAGAGTGTGCTCACACACACACACACACACACACACACACACACACACACACACACACACACATATGCTCACACACCAACTCAATACACACACACACACCTTGGGGAGGTGCTGCCGGCACACATAGCTTTGGAGAAGAAGCAAAGGAGGGAAGTGCTGCCCGATTCTCATCTCGAGAACTCCATTGGATCAGAAATTCGAGTAGATTTCAACCCTAATCATGGTAAAATCAAATTTATTTTATGCTTTGCTGCAAATCTCTCTATCATTCTCTTAATCCCGCAACTATTATGCTTAATCATAGCTAAATTACTCAAAAGATGCTCTCTAAATGTCCATATCATTAGCCTACTGCATAATTCTTAATCTAATAGTTAATTATGCAAGCAATTAAACTCTCCTAATCATAGATTAATGCATGATTAGTAAGAAGAAATCTCCCGCTAGACATCATAGTAAATAAATGTCAAGCTGACAATGATGTGGAATTGGTCAATTTCACCCTATTACCACACAATGTTTGAGTAACTAAATTAGATTCAATCTGTTTATAGATTAGGATGTAATTAAGGATAATTAATCCACCATTAATCCACTAGGAAGGGGGAATCCTCCCACCTATGCATATGGTAATTCTGCATCTCTCTACTTACTTTAGGAAGGTGATTGAGCATGTCTAATTCACCCCTCTAGTAATTTGATTAAGTAAAATATGAAATTCCTAATTCCCTAGACCAAGTATTTAACTTTAGAGCCAATTCCCGCAGGAACAAGTAAGGTACTATCCATAAATTGCTATGTCTTGAAGGAAATCTAACCCTCTCGTAGAAAAAGGAATTGTTCAGTGATTCTAATCTGTCATCTTGGTTGTTATGGTACTCTCGGACATTAGTTCTTTTTCTCCAAGTTTGTCAATTAAGTAGTGAGTATAAAATGGCCCCGGTAAAGAGAACTCGCTTCGGTGGTGCCCACGACTGCGAGGCGAGAACAAGCAACGTGAATGGGAAAGGAAAAGCTCCCATGGACGACCAAGTACCGGCCAACTCACGAGTCAATGACGAGGAAATGGAGGAGGTAGGTCACATATTAATTCAAGTTTGTTTAATTTAACAAACATACAATAAGTTAGAAAAGAACATATCCCTAAACATGTTGGAGAAGACCAACGGAAACCTCGGCATTTGAATTGAAATGTTTATTAAATTCTAAGTAGGAAAGAATGAGTGTTGGATATACTATTTGAGATAGGAAAGAATGTCTGCTAGGGAAAATTTAGCTCGGCATGTTCATTTCTATTTCCAATGGTGAAACCAATCCTGATCCCCCTACTGATCACACGGGGCAGCTCGCAATGATTTCACAGTAGCTAGAGTTACTAGCTTAGGGCCTCTATCCACGACTTGTGTTCCTTGCGGTGGATACCCATGCCTTACGTTCTATGCGGTGGGAATGTGCATGTTGTGCGTTCTATGCGGTGGACATACCTAGTTGGATGGGCAGCTAGCCGACAATGGGAGGAGTAAACTCTCGGTGGAGGGGGGATGTTGTACCTCCAGAACATTGGAATTTTAATGAATAAGTTTTGAGTAAAATTTTTACTAGAGTTACTGTCTTGGTGCCGATTTGCAATATTGGTTGAAGGGCTGTCTTAATGAACCTTGTGAATCGGAACCTAATCAAGGAACTTATATGTTGAACAACCATTGTGGTAGTAATTAGGACACACAAAGAAGTGTGAGTGTGGGGGTGGAAAGTGGGGGCTTGGCTCAGGTTGCCAATGCTTATGAGAAGGGTGGTCCCGATTGGTCGGAAACTCTCCGTCCCCATAGTGTTATAAATCGACACTAGTATTACTCATTGCCCCTAGAGCGGCAAAGTCTCAAGTGTACATGCCTCTGAAAGCCATGGGGGAAAAGGAACGCGGGACTCTCTCCTCTTGGAAGGTGGGTCTTAGGATCGCTAGATAAGTTAATCACGCTTCCCCTGCGGGGTGGAACTAGATCTCGATGCTAGTAGGCTCGAGCTCGATTCACTTTGTGATGAGAGATCGTCCGCTAGATGAACCATAAACCACTTTGTTTGCTTCCGCTGTGGATCTAGTGGCCACTAGGTTTACCATCAGATCCGTCGCTTGAGACGGCGGGGTGGGGACCTCACATTGTGTGAGCTATCTCCCCCATTGGTGTTGGCCCAAGCTCAATTGTATCTAAACATAAGAAATTATTCTCTTTTAAGCTGATTTTTTTGGGTGTGTGTGTCTCTCTGTGTGTGGAGTGGGCAAGTGGGAAATCTTTCTCTTCTCACTCCATCTGTGTGTTTCCTGTCCCGGCCAGGCGAGTTGTGTAAGCCGAGTAGTGCCCCATAGTGTGTGTGTGTGTGTGTGTGTGTGTCATCCCAAGAGTGTGGGTCGGGTCATTATAGAGGCGTTGCATGTGTTTCCATCCTGCTCACACCGTGACCTCACCCATGAGAGGCACATACCGTAACCACTACGCCATGTGTGCGTTGTGAAAGCCGTGGGGGCCCTAATTTACTTAAAACATGTATGCACAAGGGCGATAGTTGAATGTAATCTAGGGTACTCTAGATTAGTTTTTGTAATAAAAAGTAAACTAGGGTACCCTAAATTACTAATCTAGGGCACCCTAGATTACTTTCAGCGCCGCCACTGGGATCTACAGCCCACAATGTCCGCGCCATAGATCCCACCCTCCCATGTCCATGCCACTTTGTCCTGGAGGAAGAGAGAGACAAATAGACCTACAAGTAGAGGGTCGTAATAAGAATGAGAATTTAACAAAGCCACTTGGGATAATTAGTATTACTTGTTGGTAAAAAAACTCTTTACTTTGTAAAAAATAAAGGCACTTGGAATAATGAGTGCAAATTAAAAAAGTAGATCTCCTTCCGCATTGAATTGAGAAGGTGCTATCATGCCCAACCTCCGCAACCCTCCCCCTTATCATCCTGCCTACGTTGAGCTCTAACTCAATAATCCATCACAACCTCCACATCCCTCCCCCTCATCATCTTGCCTGCGTTGAGCTCTAACTCAATACTCCATCACACCTCCTGCATTGCGCACACGCTTGAGCTTAGCGTCGCCATCCCGATTTTCTCACTGCCCATTGTGAACTGTCTCCTTTAACTTTTCCTCATCCAGGAACCTTAGAATGAGGAAGACGAGCTCCCAACTTAATAAAGGCATGGCAGTTGCAGAGTTGGTTGACCAACACCTTCCCGATCAGAAGAACGCGACGAGGATCAATGTCCACAACAAACAGAGCAATTATGTCATCCACTTCCAATGGGCGGCCAGTATTTGCAAAACACAATTTGGGGACTGTCAACCGGAAACGATGACATCTTCTACCTAGCAAAAGGAGGGCTGCACACAAATAACGCACAGGTGGGGTTTGGCTATGGCGTATACTCAAGGGAAAAGGGGGGGAAAGGGAGGGGAAAGCAAACATGATACAGGAGAACAAAGGTCTGTCTAAGGCAGGAAATCCAGAAGCTAAAATCATATGGGAAAGGCAGGGATAGCTATCTGCTATAGAGATAGAGGTAGAGGTAGTTATTTTGGCTCCACAGTCATTCCTCGGGAAGTATTGCCTTCATCTCCACACACCTGCTTCCCTCCCCTCTCTTCTGCCTAATAGTCTTCCCATCCACAGGTGTGCATCCTTGCTTCTCTCTTCTGCTCGAGATCCCTCAACACCGTCCTCCTTGCACCTGATGGGTGTGTGTGTGTGTGTGTGTGTGTGTGTGTGTGTGTGTGTGAGAGAGAGAGAGAGAGAGAGAGAGAGAGAGAGAGAGAGAGAGAGAGTCAACTCATTCTTAGCCGCCTCCAACGAGGAGAGAGAGATCGTGCTCCCTCACAATGCCGTTGCCAGGCTGGATGCAACCAAGTGAAAGCATTCTCCGTCTGTGTACTACCCTACATGATAGTGTCCTATTTGTGCATCAAGTACAACTGGACAAGGTTGGGCTAGGTAGAGCTGCCCTGCATTGTGAGGGTTTTGAGGAGAACTATGAGGGCCATCAGGCAACAATGAGAAGTTAGTCAGGTGAGGCGTTGCTTCAGAATGCCAAAGGAAGGCCTCTATAAGGGGACAGGCCCCAGGGGTAGCTTCAACCTCCAATTATTGGATGCAGAGCTCACGACAATAGTCTAAAGCAAGAAATGTGA
Organism: Adiantum capillus-veneris; assembly: GCF_014529385.1. Classification (NCBI taxonomy): domain Eukaryota; kingdom Viridiplantae; phylum Streptophyta; class Polypodiopsida; order Polypodiales; family Pteridaceae; genus Adiantum; species Adiantum capillus-veneris. The sequence continues at coordinate 35,209,438 of NC_140955.1, read as the reverse complement.
CGTGGTACCATGGGTCGAACCTAGGTGGCGCTATGCAATTCCCATAGCAGGATGTCCGGAGTAGCAGAAGAGATGATCGGAGCACATACATATGCATGCAGTGACGATGGAGCCTAGTCGTTCTTGATTCCATGGCAACCTCCTTGGTAATCATCCCCTCCTGTCATGCAAGTGTGGAGATTCCCTTTTTCTTGCTTGGATTCTAGCCACTCTTCCTGCATTGCCATACACAATTATCTTTTCCCCACCAAGGAAGAGAGAGAGAGAGAGAGAGAGAGAGAGAGAGAGAGAGAGAGAGAGAGAGAGAGAGAGAATGAGGTTGCCCGAGTGGTGGTTGTCGACTATCAGCAGCGTCAATGGAGCTCGTCAACAATGGTGGGAAAATGCAAGCAAAAGGAGAGAGCCGAGAGATTTCGAAGGATGTGTGTGTGTGTGTGTGTGTGTGTGTGTGTGTGTGTGTGTGTGTGTGTGTGAGAGAGAGAGAGAGAGAGAGAGAGAGAGAGAGAGAGAGAGAGAGAGAGAGAGAGAGAGAGAGAGAGAACTCAAAGAAGGCATGGCACATGGGAGAGAGAACCGTTAGACAGAGATAGCAAGGGGGAGTGAAGGCAAAGTTGGTGAGAGAAAGTGAAGGGAAGAAAATAAAGTAGTTTTTCTTTTGTGCAATCTATTGCCCTATTTAAACTAGGCCTATGCTAACTTTTTTCCAAAAACTTATGAAATCTATGTATGAGAAATTTTAGAGGTAAATTAACTAAATTTGAAAATTTTGCACAAATTCTTTAAATTTTGTAGATTTTTTTTTTTGTTTTTAAGTATAAAATTTAAAGATAAATCTCAAAATTTGTAGGTGCGATTACACTAAAACGAGGTTTTTTGTGAGCTTTGGAATCGCTACCTTCCCTCTTGTCTCATGCTCTTCACGTGCCAAATGCATTTTTTAAAATGTTAAGTTTTTAATTTTAAGATGTAGAGGCATTTTGGATAATTCAATACCACAAATTTGGCAATAATGTCATTGCAATTGCATTTTTGTAATGTTTGCTTCATCTTTTTTTAAAAGATTGCAATGGTACTGCTTGCCCAATGAGATAGGGTTTGGATGCCTCCCCTGTTTTGCTTGTGCGCCGCACCGAGTAGCTCCAGCAATGTCGCGTGGGTTGGGGGCCCTTAGGTGGGTTGTCTGGGGGCTTGGCGATGCATGCTTGCAAAGCGCTGAATGACCTGCAAATTCAGGGTCTATCGGGGTGGATTTCCTTTGGTTCGGGAGTAGAAAGGCTTCGAAGATGGAGGCTTCGGCTGCTTCTACCCGGCCTCGCAGGATGGCGTGGCTCAGGTGAGGCTCATATTTTTATACCCGGGCTGTGCGGCTGCCGGCCCCTCTTGTAGGGGCAAATTGTTCGCAAGGTTTGGTTGGGGAGGTCTTGCAAAGATGTTGTGTGGGTTCATGGCTCGGTGTTGTTCACCTAGCTTCTTTTCGGTGCCACTAGTAGGTTGGTGGTCATCTATGATGGTCGTGCTATGGCTTAGGATGGTGCACTCGATGCATGGATTGTGTGGCTTGCTAGATGTGGAAGTTTTGGTTGTAGGCCTTGATCCAGTGGGCTCGTGAGGGTTCGATCTGCTGGTTGCGACTTGATGGCATCTTTTTTGGGGTTTGGCATATGCTGGCCTGGCGGTCGGGGTCATGGTGTCTTCCGGTGGCAGTGGGAGTCTCATGGTGGCAACCCCTACCGGCCTTTGGTGATGGAGGCTAGGACTCCACCCTTTTGCGGTTGTAAGCTCTTCTCTTTGCCCTTTGCTTGATAGTCAGTTTTTTTGTGATGCGATGGGGTGGCTACACTCCTTTTTTAGCAGTTTGCATGGCAAAGAGAAACATCTGTATATTGTAAAGTTTTTTATCAATCAAACATAGCGTTATTTTGTTTTGCAAGCGTGTCGACTCTCTCTCTCTCTCTCTCTCTCTCTCTCTCTCTTGTTCATCTCTGCACCTCTCTGCTCGCCATGGTTGCATGCCATCATCCCCCATAAGCTCTCAAGCCTATCACTGTTATCAGAGCATGGCTTTGCTTGGCGGCCTTGGCTCGACCTAACTCGCAAGAACCATCGCCTCTGTAGAGGAGAGAAGACGTTCATCAGCCTGCGGCAATTCAACCATAACCAACATCAACGAGTTCGCCTTGGCATGTTGATGATTTTTTTGTCACTGTATCTCCTTCTATTTCACCCTCTACTGCCCGCTGCGAGTTGATTTCCCATTGTGCCACTGTCATCTGCGCTACTGCTCCATTACATAAGCTTGTTTTCTATTTAATTTTCGCACTATCTTCTAATTGGCCGTGTTATTTGAGCCTTTTGGCTTTCACCAAAATCCTATTCACACCCACACACTCGGTGCTTGCCGACTAGCAAGTGATCTCGGAAGCTATCTTTCAAGCTCAAAGGATTGTGAGTTTCCAAATTGGCAACATATTGCAAGCTCTTGCTCAGAATTTACAAGCTACAATTCGAATGGCATCAAAATAGAAGGATATCTTAAAACAACTCGCAGTTTTGAAAAGCGAAGGTGTGGCAAACTGCTACCGGTTCAAGAATATCTTGAGATGCTTTAATCGTCTTGGCAACAATAATTGTACCCAACAAAAGGCGCTTCAATATGGCATCGAAAGTCGATAAGTTTAAGAGATCCGGCTTCCACACCTGGCAAATCAAAGTGAAAGGATATATGATGTGAAAGAATCTTTGGAGCGTGGTCAAGCCTCTGTCAACTCATGAAGCTGGCACATCGGTTGAAGTTACCAGAGCATTATCTGTTGAGCAACAACGCAAGGATGAGCAAGCATTATGTATTATTTTGACATGTCTCAAAGATGTTTTTATTCATTATCTGGATGACATGCAATCTGCCAACGCTGCCCCTAGGGGATTCACTATGGATTTCCGTATGGTATCACGTGAGTGTACAAGAGGGGGGTTTTTAGAGATCAGACATAAGCATATACAATAGGGGTAACCCCCCATTATTTCATGCTTGTATCGTATGCATAAGGGAGGGGGGACCTACCCCGCCGGGGGGGGGGGGGGAGAGGGAGGGAGGGAGGGATATTAAGTGCTTATGCCATAAGACACGTGCCCTAACAAGCCAATGAAAGAATCTTTCACATGAGGGTATTGTTCTTGGTATTTCAAAGAGTTAATTTACTCCACTAGCAAACTAAGATAGCTATACCAATAAGAAAATATGGTACCTCCCTGTCCTCTCCCTTAGCTAACATCTTTAAGACTTGTTCAACAAGCTTCTAAATTCATTGGGGTCGATACTACCATAAACTTGACTAATCTTCTTCTATATAGCCACTAGGCATCAATATCTTGGACATTCATACCCTCATTAGCCTCTTTAACATCATCATCATCATCAATACCACCATCTGCATAGCCTTTGTCTCCACATCTGCACCCTCTTTTTATTTATTGTTGTCTTCTTGCACATCATCCGCGTCACTCTTCTCTTCTCCTTCTTCGTATGCAAACTCAATAGCAACACCAATGGCATGATCAAGAGCTTCTCCTGCACCCACGATACCAGCTTCACAACCATCATTGTAATCAACTCCTATTTGATACACACACTCGTTCGTGCTTTCTGTGACAAAGACTTAGAAAGCTCAACACACCTTTTCCAGGTGTCCCTCACGCTCTACTAGGTCAACTGTGTCCATTGCCTTGGTGTGATATGGGCTTACATTACAAAATGATAGAGCTTTATCTTAGGCCCGTGCCACACACAAGCGATCGGACATCTCAGAAAGTGCAATATTGGGCAACGTGCGTGTCAATCACAAACAAAAAAAATTAAGAATCTAGAACAAAATGATTTTGACAATAAACGACTATAGGTCTAGACATTCCTCATAGCCCATCAGTGTTCGGGAAAAATGATTTCGAAAATGCCGGTTGAGGGCAAGTGCAAAAGGAGAATTTCCATCCCAAAATAGAGAAAAATAGTGTAAAATTTTGAAAAACTAAACTTAATTTTTAATTTTCCTCTTGACAAATTCAAGAAAAGAAATTTTGTATGTTTGGGAAAATGGTTTTTCCCGCACACTGCAGCCCATGATCAATCTATCATTTGAACACACATCCGGGCGGACGTGCGCACGTGTGTGATACAAGCCTGGGCCACAACCTCAATCTCTCAGATTTATAAGCTTAGTACCAGTGCTCGAAAAAAACCTAGGTTTATTGTAATCCCACCTACAAATTTTGAAATTTACCTCTAAAATTAACATTTGAAGGTGAGAAAACCTACAAAATTTTGAAAAAATTAGTGTAATTTGGTGTAAAAACCTTCAAATTTTGTCAATTTACCTTTGTTGTCTCACATATGTAGGTTTGCCAAGTTTTTGGTTTTTTTCGAGCACTGCTTACCACTTTCGCCTAATTGGGACTGCTTAGGTTTTGTTTCGCATTTCTGTCAGGTCGGGATAACTTAGAAGATCTTTCATGCTGGTGAAAAATGAGCACGGTACATGTCCCAGAAGCCAATCATTATTGCAACAAAAACTCTCAGTGGAGAAATTCATTTTTGTGACTACACCATGCATCCACCTACGCCATTTCGCGGACAACAACCTTGGCGCCCATACCTGAGGCTAGGTGGGCACATTGCAGAGGGCTATGGTTTAGCATGGAGTGCAGGTAAAGAAGGATACTTGCTAAGTGGTTCTACTGATGAAAGTATTTGCTTGTAGTACAGGAATTGGGAATGCCGTTTGTCCTCTGCAAGTTTTCCAGGTATGATCCTTTCGATTGTTACAGCATCTGTTAAGATATGAAAGTTGTTCGTACGTTAAAAAATTGTTCATGCAGATTTGTAATAATTACTAAAAAGGCTTAACACGTTACAAATTTGTGAATGCAGGGTCATCCTAGTGCGGTTATAGATGTGGGATGGAATTCAGATTCTGATGAGCTATTTGGATCTGTAGGAAATGATGGACAGCTTCTTATTTGGGACCACCGTGCATCGACTGAGCCCACACAAACGGTTAAAGTTAATGACAAATCATGGGTAAATAGATTTTTCTATAGTCTTAATCTGGGATCTCTCAAGATTTGAAGCTCTACATATTTGTATCTCCAGGTAAAATGTTTGGCCTTTGAACCAGTGAATAAAGAATTGGTTGTTGTGGGATTTGGCGATGGGACTTTGGCCCTGCATGATTTGCGTCATCTTTCGCAACCTCTTCACGAGCTCTTAACCCACGAGTATATATGCTAATTTACATTGTCATGTTCTACTTTGAGTACGTCAAGAGTAGAGATTTTGTGCGAGTACCTTGTATGTTTTAATACGTTTCTACATCGACCTTGTTTGTGAAAGTGTGAAAGCTGAAAGCCTGCATGTACATTGTCTAGGCTTAATTTGTTTCATTTTTGTATCTTTCTCATTCTTCCTTCAATGAGATGTGTTTCTTAACGATGCTGATAACTTTTCAATCATGACAATATTAAGCGAGTCGTTTAATGAAGGGGAGACGTGTACCACGTAGAATGGGATCCAAATTGTGCAACAAAATTAGCCTCATCTGGTGATTAAAATACAGTGAAGGTTTGGGATCTTACCGGGTGAAGTCTACGTCTAATTTGTGCCTTTCATTCTAGAAGTAAAGAAGGAGGGAATTTACAATATGCCTTAACTCGCTTTGACAGGTAAAACTTTGTTATGGCAGGATTGATACGCAAGAAGAAGGCTACGTCTGCAAGTGGACCACCTCCATGCCCTAAGCCGCTATTTACTCATGATGTCATGATTCAAGCATGGTACCTGATTTTTCATGGTGTGAGATCTCGGAGGGGATGATTGCAAGCATCGATACCGATGGCAATCTTCAAACTTGGCAGAGGGGCGCAAGGGTTTACTACCCTTGAGCATAACTAATTCATCATATCAGTGCTATCGCCGTGTCTTACCAAGGATATAGTCTAAATACGGATTTAAATCAACCTTGTATCTACCAATATAGTACTCTGCCTTATGGTCCGACCTCCACACAGCTATGGATTGCGAGCCCCATCCAGATTCAAGACTCTGCTGCGCATCCCAATAGATCTCTTCTCTCCACACATTTTTCTGACGAGGAGGGAAAGAGCACAAAAATCAAAAGCCTCTTGTCTGCGGATGGGCTTTCGAAGAGTTTGTCATCGCCATCCATATCAGCGTTCTCCCAATCATTGGTTTTGCGATTCATTGGTTAGTGGTTCTTTTCCTATAAAGTCACTTTTGTTGTGCTCTTTTCTTGCTATTGGTCTCTAGACTCTAGTTCTTTTGTTAAAAAAAAGTTATTTGGATAGTTTATTCAATTTTATTTTTGAGAGTTTTGGTTTTGATCTTTTGAATTTTAATAACCTAGCTTGATTGCAAGCTTGCCTTAAAGTGAACCAGACATGGTTTTAGCAAAAGCTTCAAGTTTTGACCTAAAAACAATGAGACTTTTAAGTTTGTCTTTATTTTATAGTTCTAATACTCTATTACGGATTGTTTGCAAAAGTTAGAACGAATAGAAACGTTTGAGTTTAGTACATGATATGTGTGTGTACACAGTGTGTGTGTGTGTGTGTGTGTGTGAGAGAGAGAGAGAGAGAGAGAGAGAGAGAGAGAGAGAGAGAGAGAGAGAGAGAGATATGTGTGTGTACACAGTGTGTGTGTACACAGTGTGTGTGTGTGAGAGAGAGAGAGAGAGAGAGAGAGAGAGAGAGAGAGATTTAGATTTTAATAAGAAAGAGATACATTTAGAGAAAAATTTATAAGTTAATACCTTTTGTAATGTGTTTTTTAATAAGTGAAGTTTTTCATGGTTGTTTATGAGCATACCATTATTTGTTATTTAGAGAACAATCCATTTCTTATGTGTGCCTTACATTCCATGTGGAAAGCATACTGAGTAGGTGGCTAGTATCATTTCTTTTGAGACTGGGATTTGTATCAACTTACAAGGGAAATGATGTCCGTCTTTTGACAAATCACATTGAATCGATTGATATATTTTAATTTAGTATTTATTATAGTTGTTGTTTTTCATGGTTTGTTCTCTTAACATCTATTGCAAATGAAAACACACTACAATCTACACTTCTGTTCATTTGCACTTCAACATGTGTTTTTGCAAAAGCATGTGCTTCTAAAATTGTTATGTTACTAGCATACATAAATTAGCGGTTCATTACATTCCATACAAAATCCGTATGAGGGGGGATGACTCATTGCGAGAACGTCCGTATCTTGTCTGTATGTAGGGGGTAGGTCAGCATGTAAGATACCGTACATAGGGGGGTTTCTCTCATTTTGATGCACGTAGGTGACATCCCTCCATTACTAATAGTGAATCCCCCAGGACGCTGCCTGGATACAACTAGAGAAGGTTTTTGGTGCTAAAGCTAAGTATTCAATGATGAATCTAAAGATGGAGTTGTACTCTCTTGTTATGATGATGAAAACATTACATCTTTAGTTAACCGACTAAAGAGTATTAAAACTCAACTTGTTTATGTCGAAGCCCCAGTGCCAAAAGAAGATCTCATAACTGTTTTGTTAAAAAGTTTGCCTGATAAATTCCATCAGATTGTTACTGTTTTAAAGGATAAAGATCCGTTGCCCTCCTTGGGTGGTATCATTAATTCATTGCAGGAAGAAGAACGAAGGGTATCTCGTACCAATTCTCCTATTATTCCTAGTGCATATACAGTCTCCAATGCAGTATCCTCCATCAATTCTTCTAAAACTTACAGTGCCTATACAGTCACTAACTGTGCTTCTACCTCAGCTTCATCTCGACCATCCATTGGTACTAGATCTTGTGCCATTTCTCTATGAAAATCCTTAAGTGTTTACCGCGCTGTTTTACCGCGTTTTGTAGAGAGAAGGTGCAAATTCAAGTAGAGAAACAAGAGAGAGGAGAGCGGGGGGTTTTTTGTGTTTAAAATATTTCCGTATATATATTACCGCGTAGATTTATCGCTGTTATTACCGCATAGATTATCGTTGTTATACCGACAACCAAATTTAGCGCCTAAACTTTCAAATTCTGGCTTAACCCATCCCGCCCCCCTTCAAATTTTGGTGTTTCCCTCCTCTCAATAAAAATAAAAGAATATTGTATAAAATTTTCAAATTTAAAAAAGAAGAGAGAGTGAGAGAGAGTGAGAGAGAGAGAGAGAGAGAGAGAGGGGGGGGATATAAGATTACACTTGATTACAACTAAAATAATCACTGTCAATTGATTAACATAATTGAGCATATTCTCAAATCTAAAGAGAGGAAGAGGGGGGAGAGAGAGATGAATGGATTACACGACCAAAAAACTTTATAATTGCAAAATGTTTATGAATCATCTTCCAAAAGATCTCTAAGAGGAATCATCCAATTCTAAGCCCATGACTCCTAAATCAATAAAGATAGGAACGGAATTGTCGTTTGTGGATGCATTGCCTTCATCATCTTCGAGTTCGTCATCCTCTATCTCATCATCTTCATCATCATGACAATCATCCTCGCTAAGACTTGCTACCGCCAGACTTGATTCATGGACCTCCCTCTCCCTGTTATCACTCATCCAAAGTTGGAGGTCGAAGAGGGTCGAAGATAGTCTCCACTTTATTAGTGGAAAAAATGGTTCTCCCCAGAGGTGTTACGGGAATTACGAACCAAAGTTTTGGTTGGTGGATTACTGGGATATAGATGACTTATAAAATAGAAGCTCAAAGTGAGTAACATTGGTATAACTAACACTACAAGCAAATAAGAATAAAAAAGGTACATGTCACTCATGTGCTCATAATTGCGCGGTAAAACTAAATTGTCATACCTCCCTGTGTGATGCACACTAGAGTCCACCAGGTAGAGGCCATTCTCATGTCGTCTAGGCACATTTGCAAACCACTTGTACTCGAAGATGAAGGTATGAAAGGTTCTAAAATTAACCTTTAGTATCCTTTCAATAGTTCCACAGTACTTGACTTCATCACCGTCTATGTCAAAGTTGCCCATAATGGAACAATCCATGGTGGTTCTATGCTCGTCAATGTGGTGCGTACGAAAGTGACGACCCTTTGACCACATAGATTTAAAGGAAAGGCACTACAAAATAGAAAAATATATTAATTTATCAAATACATATTCAAGATAATTTCAAGAAATAGCGTTACAATATGGTTTAGGTATATGAGTACTCTATCTTCGGTACGCAGCTTCGTGCATACTCCCATTCTGTGCTGGTGATGTCTTCTCCGTGCGCTTTTGCCTCGGTCATTTCATGAATCCACTTTGCACTAATGAGATATGGGAAACAGGCAAGGTGTCTAGGCACTGAGGGTGCCCTCCTTCCTCCATGCGCTTGTTTCCATGCTTCCCTCTCTTGCAAACACCTTGCCTTTGCCACTGTCCACAAGTCCACCCACTTGGTCATAATCTTTGCATTAAGAATACAAAAGTTATTGACCACTCGGGATAGATTCAATTCCATGTTAAGTAGTTTCCCCTTTTCACTTGGCAAGTGTGAAGTCATCCTAGTATCTTCCTCGTCTGACCACATGCGAGGCATTGAAGGATCAACTTGTGCCAAATACTCTAATTTGTAAACAAATGCCTCTTGAACGATCCACCCTTCAGCCATACATGCCTCTGGTTGAGACCGTAGCTGCAAAAAATCTTTGAGAGTCTTTAAAAAACTCTCTAAGAAGAACATCCATCGTGCGTGCACTACTCCACATATAGCGATCTCCTCCACCACGTGAACCAAGAGGTGAATTTGACTAAGAAGGACCGATCGAGGAAATGCATCTTCAATGGCAAACACAGTTTCTGTTGCAAGTGTTTGAGCAACAGGGATAACATCTATTTCAATTTCCTTGGAGCTCACAAATCTGCAAGAAAACACACAAGGATACACTAAGTGCTAGCTGAAATTATTGAGTACATAAAAAAGGTGTAGCTGAGTGGATTCTTGTGGTGTACCTTACTAGCTCTCCTAGTTTGAAAATAGCGCCCCTAGCTTTCTTCTCTCGACATATACACATACTCACCGACGGAATGAACTACAATGTAAATGAGGGGAAGGGGAAGTGAGTGATAGTCATACACACAAACTATAGATAGAATAGGGAGTATGAAGATTACCTGAAGCATCTTGTGCCAATCATGGGACTTCAACCCATACAATTGAACGCTTCCACCCTTTTTCTCTTTTTGTGAAAGCTTCCTTTAGCGACCTCATGTATCCTGTTGGTGTGCGAATAGAGGAAATGGTACCCTTCACCTTGTCTAATTCTTCTTTTGGCTAGCATGCATGGTGCTTTAGGAAGCACAATCTTTCCATTTGTGGCACCGACATGGAGTAGCAGAGGCAGGGAGACGTTTTAAAAGCCTCAAATCTTCCCTCGCACCCAAAGAGTCATTCTTGCCAATAATGTGGTCCCATAGTTTTTGGGCTACATTCTTGAATATGTGCATGGGATCCAAGAGGTGTTGTATTTTGAAGTCCTTCCAATATGGAAGCCTTAAAAATATGGAATACCTTGACATACCTTTTGGTGGAGGGCACGGAGCCGGATTGTTGTTGTGGTGTTCTTCCCAAATGGTTGGCCAATTTGCCATCGTGAGCTTTAGAGGAGTCTTCCCTTTTGTTGGAGCCTTGTACTTGTTATGCCCTTGGGGTAAGAAACGATGGTTGTTTGGATAGATTACATTGTGCAAGGAATCGGGCCTCTCCGTCACCAACGATGGCCCGCGAGTAGGACATGCATTGTGCCCCAATGTGGACAACCCTGTATACATATCATATGGTTAGAGAGATGAGTGAACTAATGTGAACTAAAGGGAGGGAGGGAAAGAGGGAGAGAGAGATAGAGAAAAGGGGTTACCAGAAATTTCTCCAAGCTCAAGATAGTCGTGCATAGACCACATAAGGATTCCCCTCACAATGGCCTCTCTCCCCCCCTTTGCAAGTGAGACATAGACAACATGAATGCCTCTCCATAACTCCTCCAAATCCTCGATGAGGGGCTCGAGGTAAATGTCAATATTTGACACTTTGTACTTCCTTGGCACAAGCAAGGAAAGAAGTATATTTCCCTTCTTGGTTGTCTCCCATGGTGGAATATTGTAGTTGACGATCACCAGAGGCCAAGTGCTCCATGAAGTAAACTTAGTGCCAACGGACGTTGACACCATCACTTGCTAACCCAAGCCTCAAGTGTCGAGGCTCCAACCCATAGTCTAGCCATTGAGTTTCGATGTGCCTCCATGCACGTGAATTGGCAGGGATACGCATCATTCCATCATTTGAGCGATGGCTCACGTGCCATGCGAGAAGCTCCATGATAGACAAGCTTTTAAACATGTGTTGGATTTGAGGAATTAATGGAAAATGTCTCAATACCTTGCAGGGTAGGTGCGCCCCGCTCACTCCTGTCTTGTATCATGCCTTCCCGCACACGGGACATGAGGTAGCATGTGCATGCTCATTGCGGTATAGCATGCAATCATTGACGCATGCATGGATGCGCTCATACTCCATTCCAAGTGCAGTGACTACAATGCGGCATTCTAGCTCGTCGACAATGTGGAGGCATGTAGTGATCTTTTGGCAACATTTTTCCTATCAAACTACAATAAACATGCGTATTAGTATAATTCCTAGAAAACGACACCATAAAGTGAGTGGAGAATATATAAAAGCCACATTCCATACTTACAGAATTAGTGCATCGACACTTGCATTACTCCAACCAAATTTTGCTTGCAAGTTGAGGACTTCCAACGATGCTCGGAGCACCAAGTACCATGCACCGTCTCATAAATAGGTGTTCGGGCACTCGTCATCAATCTATCCTCTGTTTCGCTAGCCGATTTAGTGTAGGACTAACAATCCTCCTAGCACACGTCGCGCTCATGAGCTAGTAATTCATCACACATGTCGAACATGTGCTCATCCTCTACCTCAAAGTGCAACGGAGACGCCATAGGAGCTGACGAAGTAGAGCCAATGGGAGGATCACCATGCGATGCACCCAAATCGCCCAGTCGCTCTTGGCCTCTGCCGTTCGGCCTTGTGCACCGGTGCATGACCACCGAACATAGACCAATGGGGCATCTCCTCAAGCGATAGGTGAGTCACGTTATCATCTCTTCGAGCGCTTTTTTGAGGATGCCAAAGCCCTTCGTTTTCCACGTGCTCCACAACAATGCGCCTCAAGCAAGGGATTGCCCTTTTGCGAGGGATTGCCCTTTTGCACTTGGCGCAAGGACACGGGAGTTTTTCCTTGAGCCAACGATCGCGCTCAGGGCCTCCAAGGGGACCACGATCATCCCAGTCAATGGCTTGCACACGCAAAATATTGTTTATTTATTCATGTGTCCTAAAAAATAAAAAAGTAGAAAAGCCCTTAATTCCACTAAAAAATTTACATAAAGTTAAGGTCAAAGGGAATAAATGACAATGAGTGATAAAATTATTTTTAACTAAAAGAGAACTTAAAAATGCAATTAATAAACATTTAAAAGTACTACAAAATAAAGTAGCCATAAAAAATTAAAAATCTTCATAAAAAACTCAAAAGACTAAAAAATGAAATAATGTATAGCGGTTTGTACCCTTCCCCCTCCCCCCCCCCCTTGCAACCTCGGATACGCATGTATCCGTTTGAAATGACCGGCCGCGGTATTACATGCGGTAATGGGCTCAATAATAAACGCGGTAATGCCTGAAAGCTAAAATAGGCAAGAAGGCAAAGTACGCTGCGTTTTTGCTGCATACTCTGCGTTCTTGCTCTCCGCCATTGCTCCCAAGCTTCCCCCCCCCCCCCCTCTCCCTTCCCTCTCTGATCTCCTTCTCAAGCTCCCCCCCCTTCTCCCTTCCCTCTCTCTCCTTCTCCAAGCTTCCCAAGTTTCGTCGAAGAGGGGTTCGTCCACCTTTTTGCCATCATCTTTGGAAGCACAACATCGAAGGGGGTTTCGTCGAAGGGGGTTTTCCGTCATCGTCTTTGGAAGCTCAACCTAACCGAAGATCAACCGCGCTACAAAGAAAGAGGTAAACACAATACAAAACACCTACCCCCTCTTTCCCTTTTGTTTTCTACTACACACACACATATGCATTAAAAAAAAAAAGATAATCCATAACATACCTCGTTCATTTGGAAATGGTTGCTTTGCTCGGCTTGTTTAGAAATGGTTGCTTTGCTAGGCTTGTTTGGGAATGATTGCTTTGCTCAGCTTGTTTGGATAGAATGTTAGATAGAAATGTTGAGTTTGTTAGATAGATAGAGAGAGAGAGAGGGATAAATGAAGAAAGAGAGAGAGAAATAGATAGATAGATAGATAGATAGATAGAGAGAGAGAGAGAGAGAGAGAGAGAGAGAGAGAGAGATGAATTTAAAGAGAGGGAGATAAATGGAGAGGGACAAATAGAGAGAGAGGAGAAGGGAAATAGATAGAGAGGGAGAGAAAGAGAAAGAGAGAGAGATAGATAAAGAGAGTGAGAGAGAAAGAGGGATAGAGGTAGATAAAGAGAGAGATAATTAATGAGAGGGAGATAAATTGAGAGAGAGAGAGAGAGAGAGAGAGAGAGAGAGAGAGAGAGAGAGAGAGAGAGAGAGAGAATGAGAGAAAGAGGGAGAGAATTAATGAGAGGGAGATGAATGGAGAGAGAGAGAAAGATAAAGAGAGAATGAGAGAAAGTGGGAGAGATAGAGATAGGGATAGAAATAGAGAGAATGAGGGATAGATATAGAGAGAGAAAGAGAAATAGAAAGAGAGAGAGAGGGGGGGGGAAAGAGAGGGATAGAACAAGAGAGAGAGGGGGGGGGGGGGTAGAAGAAGAGAGGGAATGAGGGAAAGAGAGAGATAGATAAAGAGAGAATGAGAGAGAGAGAGAGAGAGAGAGAGAGAGAGTAAATAGAGAGAGAAAGAGAAGAATAGAGAGAGATAGGGAGAGGGAGAAAGAGAGAGAGAGAGAGAGAGTAAATAGAGAGAGGGAAAGAGAGGAATAGAGAGACATAGGGAAAGAGGGAAAGAGAGAGAGTAGATAGAGAGGGAGAGAAATAGGGAAAGAGAGAGAATAGAGATAGAGAGGGATAGAGATAGATCGGGAAAGAGAAAGAGAGAGAGGGAAAGAGAGAGAGAGAGTAGATAGAAAGGGAGAGAAATAGAGAAAGAGAGAGAGAGAGAGAGAGAGAGAGAGAGAGAAAGAGAGGAATAGAGAGAGATAGGGAATGCCAATCCAGGACATGGTGGATGTCCCTAGGGTCGCTCTTGTGGGCGTATGTGAAGCACGAAAAAGTGGTGCCCAAATCCAAAGCCACCATGACCTTAGTAAGACCTCCATGCCTCGACAGAAGATGTCCTCCATGTTTGGCTTCTCATCTCTGAGAGTGCTTGCTTTGCATGGAGGCGCAGGCATGACTCTGGGATGGAGCTTCTGCTTCGTAGTTCAACTGCACGACTAAGAGGGAGAGAGAGAGAGAGAGAGAGAGAGAGACTCAGTGAGAGAAATGGAGTTACTTATTGCATTACATTAGAATTGTAATGTTACGATCAGTTGATCACTTCAACGTTGAATCTAGGTGCAGTCAACACAAAACGATGGCTAAATTTACAACCATAACTCTTTATCTCTACTCAAAACAATGGCTACATTATGTATATGTATATATAATTGTTTATGCATGTATGTAGGCACTAAGTACGTGAGCATAGCACCCGAAGGTTAGATGCTTCCTCTTGGGTATAGTTCTTTTTAAATCGTGGCGTTGCGGTCATTGAGCCACTCATGCATGGATTACCGCAATGTACCTTTGGTTTACCACGGTTTAGACTTTGATGATATCTAAAGAGGTGCACTTGACCTTTGGCAATACTAGCCTCTACTTAGGTCTACTAGTATGTATATGTATCTACGTGTTTGTGTGATAATATACTTGTGTATGTATTTATAGATGAGTGAGTAGGGTGAAAATCTTAATCTTATATTGCTCTTTGTAATGTAGATGTCAGATGAGAGACCAACTGGTACGGAGCAGCCAACTGGCTCTTCTTTTGGTTGGTTCACATCCCAGGTGGGCTCCCACCCGGGGTGGACATCGCCTCCAGTGGACCCGAGTCTTGAGTCGGTGAGAACAAGCAAAGAAATAAATAATGTTTCTGCCTAGTTAACCCATAGGTTATTTTTGTTATTTGCAGGCATGGCCATCCTACACCAACCCTTCTCAGGTTCCATCGGTCGTAGATCCAAACCTACAGCGGGCTATCTCTTTACGAGAGCAGTTCCTCCATTCGACGGAGGATTTGTTTGGCCGCTACACTCCGTAGCAGCTTGCGACCTATGGTATTCTTTGTAGACTACACCATGGGGGAGTCAGGGAGGGACTCCTTACCTACAGAGCCTCACACCGATGGCACCTCACTCTACAGCCCCTTCCTATCGTCCTACTCCCATTCCATCGTAGGGTCCTACTCCCCTTGCATCGCAGGGTCCCACTCTCATGGCATCACAAGGTGAAGGGGATCGGGGAGCACCACAGACGGAGAGTGAGAGAGAGAAGGAGACACACGACTCAGATATGGGTGGGGAGACTCCAAAATTTGAGCAGCTCCCTATACACTTATGCTATGTATAAGGTATACAAGTCAGTGGGCGCCCAGACTCTGGGCGGCCGGGCAAGGCACATGCGCCTATACCCCAACAACCTCCCACTTAAAGGCGACTGTGCCTTTAAGTAAGGGAACCTAGTCTAAAGACTACAAAAGGCGAGAGAAAATCTCTCTCAACCGATGCCCACTGGCTGGCTGTGATCGTGTGCATCCGACTGTCCTGTTCCCTGTGTAAGTCCATACACCACCAGACATACCGCACACGTACTGCAAGTATGTACGCAATACCTGCATATCTCCCTCGTGCACTATGCCATCATCAATCAACAAACGACTGACAACCCCAACTGCAAATGCTCCCACTGCAGCTGCGATATCTGGTCTCAAGATCAACATCTCATACATGAGACCACCGAATGCCGATGCAATGCTAGCGGGCCCTAATAGCTCTACGGAGCATGCATCAACATATATATCCCTGGCAATAGGCATCTCTGACTGACGAGGCATGTCAGCCACATGCATCTCCTGGCTGTCCGCAAAAGACGCATCAACCTGTCGTGCAACCTCAGAGCAAACCAGCTGCTCTAGGTGTCTACTGGAAGACATATCCTGCACAACTATATCCCCATGCTCACTGTCGAGCATAGAAAGAAATGACTGCATAATCACTGACATCTCAGCCTCCTCTGCAATCATACACTGCAAACATGACCACTCAATCTGCTGTGACTCACTAGAGCTCTCATGCTCTAACTTCGTATACATAGACTCTTGCACAACGTCCTCCTATCGTGACTCAGTAGAGAAAGACCGCTCTACCTGTCTATCCTGCATAGTAGCACAACTGAGTCTCTGCTTTGCTCAGTCACTAGCAAAGCATGCATGTCTGACTCTGCCACCTCTCTATGTGACTGCTCAAGTCGTTTCCCAACTGTGTGCACAACGAGCTCACTACTCTGCATTCCATGCAAAGTACCCTGCAACCCATGAGAAAAAGAGACTCGCCTGCTCTCTCGCTCTCTACCTGGCTACATGATCACAGAGACAACACCGTCTCTCCTGTCATCCACATGCAATGGGTAACCTGTACCACTCCTGGCACCTCTCGCAATCACTAGCGAACCCAAATGCATCACAAAATCTCGCTCTTGTAGCGAAATCTGACATCCACAATCTCTAAGCTGACCAATCGAGATCAAACTCACCATCAAATCTGGTACATAACGCACATGACGCAGGGTAAATCTCATACCACTGGGCAAGGACAAACATACGTCTCTTGTACCCTCAATGTCATACACAACACCATCAGCCATGTGCATACAACCAAGTCTCCCACTAGAAAACGTGCTAAACCACTCACGATGCGATGTGACATGGAAAGTAGCATCTGCATCTAGCAACCACTGCGAAGAGAGTGCACTATCCACATGTATAGCATCTCGTGCATAGCTCGAGATAAAAGTGACATCCCCGTCACTAGTATACTCCGACACTACATTTGCCTCAACTGTCAAAGCAACTGAGTCCATGGCATCACTACATACATCTCTGAGACTGCCATGTCTCCTACGATGTCACATACGACGAAAACAGCGCCGTCTAACGTGTCCAAAATGACCACAATACCAACATGTCACATGTCGGCCTACTTGTGAATGTACATGTCTCACACGAGTCCTTGATGACTCAGATCTATCATACATATCATGTAATCTGCGCCAAAGTGCTCTCGTAGTAGTCTCATACATAACAAGAGCATATACAGATTCTGCAAGGTGCAAAGAGTGTGGATAGTGCCATCTCCTCTAGCTCCTGCCATTGATCATCATACATGTTTGAAGGTCTACCTGCATCACCACTCAATGGTCGATGCAACCCTCGCTATGTCAATGCATCAAGCATACACTCTCTCCATGCTGCAAAGTCTGACCCATCAAACATGCACATTTCGGAGAGATCATAATCTGAGCGATCACATGTCTCTGCCATGAGCACAATATAGCAAACTAGAAAGCAAAACCACCTCACCAACAACACCTGGAAACTGTCTACAAATATGGCCAGAAACACAATGTAAAACCTGTGAGACACACTCCAAAATAGAGCTCCCGCAATGTCAATACAAGCCTCGCCTGCTCTAGTATCACACTGCAATCTGTGAGCTAATCACCAAGCCCACACTGTGCGGTATCGATGTATACACATGCACAAATCTCCCACCTACAGAGAGCACCGCACGCAAATATTGAGTGCAACCCGCAATCTCTACCTAGATCGCATAAATGATGCGCATAAAACTCCTGGGAAAATTTCGCCAGAGTTTCGTCAGTAAAACGGTCACAAAACCAGTAACCAAACTGACTGCACACTCAAAACCATGAGCAACCAAAGCGCATCAAACCGCACTCCAAATGCATGCACCAATCTCCACACTTTGCATACATCATTGCAAACACCTGCAAATCTAGTACACAAATATCTGCTCTACCTGTGACTGCCCAAAAACATGCTCGAGGCATACATTGCAGAGCTCAAAATGCAATCCCATTAGTCTCCCTGAACATCAAACCACATAAGGAATACATCGTATCCTCCCACCTGTGAGAAAACTTGCAGCAAATATCACTCTCACATCTGAGAGCAAACCATGTGTGGAATCCTCGACACACAATAAACAACTGCTGCTGCAGAAAATTCAGCATTCATAATTTTGAAATTCTGATATGACGAGCGCGTCCGGAGCGTGCCAAAACCCCAAGGTAGACTTCTAGATCACATGTATCCGAGTCCGGGTGTGAAAGCTATGCCAAAAAACGCTGTCTTCGGTCCAAAAACGCAGCAAAAACTTGCTGCTACTGCAGAAATTTCAGAGGTCAAAATTAGCTCAAATGGACATCACCATTGCGTCCGGAGCGTGCCAAAACCCCAGGTTACACCTTAACCTTGCATAAATCGCATTCCATATGCAAAAGTTATGCAAAAAACACTGTTTTTGGGGCCCGAAAAATGACCTGCAGAAATGAAAATCTGCATTCTTCCTGCAAGTATGGCTGCAAATAACCATACACACTTGTAATACACTCTTCCCTCAAGCTTCCATGAGCACAGATCTGGTGTTTGCTCACCGATCTCAAGCTTCCACCGAAAGCGAGCTCACCATAGTCGAAAGCTCACTCTTCTATAGCACTCCATCTGTCGCGCGAAGCCAAAGCTCTGATACCAATTGAAGGGGATCGGGGAGCACCACAGACGGAGAGTGAGAGAGAGAAGGAGACACACGACTCAAATATGGGTGGGGAGACTCCAAAAAGTGAGCAGCCCCCTATACACTTATGCTATGTATAAGGTATACAAGTCAGTGGGCGCCCAGACTCTGTGCGGCCAGGCAAGGCACAGGCGCCTATACCCCAACACAAGGTCCTACACCACTCCATTCACTTCCTTTGGGAGCGCGCGTCGACGCTCGTCTCAGGGCAGCGAGCGCCGTGAGAGACAAAGCGTCCGTAGATCTTGTGGTTTCGCATGTTTTGGTAGTGGTGGGGGAACAGAGTCCCCACTTTCAAAGCGTGCCGTCCCTGACGCAAAGGACAAGGATACTGACGCACCTGTGTCAGACACGCATGGTTGCTACACTACAAGAGGTTATGTGCTCTTGTGACGCTCTTAGCGACGGAAATACACTGGGTTTTTATAACCCCCGGCGTCGCTATAAGCGTCGCTACGAGAGCGTCGCTATATGCGTCGCTATAGCCGTCGCTATAGGCGTCGCTATAGGCGTCGCTATATAGCGACGCTCATAGCGACGCCTATAGCGACGCTTATAGCGACGCTCTCACAGAAGAGTATAGCGACGCATATAGCGACGCTACAGAGCCATAAATAGCGACGCATATAGCGACGCCTGAGAGAATATTTTTTTGGTGGCAGGGCATTGAATGCCTGCCACCCATCAACCATATTGTACTTGATTCACTTTTTAAAAAAAGTGCAAAGGTAAATAATAGACCCAAAATAGTCACCCACAAGACGCATTGTTTGCAAAATTGACAATTGTACACATCATAGACAAACTGAATTGATTGGCAAATGTAATAATGACAATTGTACAACATCATAGGCATAAAGAATTGATTGGCAAAAGGAATTGCGGTGACAAATGTAATAATATACATGGTTCAAAAAGACGTATAAAATCCGTCTCATGATACATAAGCTATGAGAAACCCTAAACTAATGCTATCTAGCTATGGCTAAACTGACGTCGTCTAATCAGACGTCTCATCGCGTCCAAGCGGCGTATCTGTCGGATTCTGCAAAAAAAGACAATAAGACAGTTTTCAGTAAGTATAAACATATAACGACATTTATAAAACAATACAAAAAATAAAAAAGAGTAAACCCTAATACTAACCATGCCGCCGCGAGAACTGAGAATGTCCATCAGGGCGTTTAAGCCCTTCCTGCCTGCGTACTCGCGCTCGTACGGTGTGGGATCACGTCCTGTCATCGACCACTGTCAAAACATACAAAGATTTCATTATGTTAGAACTAAAAAACTCATAAACCCTAAACTATCGAACATGCATAAAGAGCAATGTGAAAAGACTTACAAAATCGGCCTCAAATGATGCCCATCCACCGCTCCCCAAGTGGTGCGAGCTCCCTGCCTCTACTCGCGCTCTGGCTGCATCCTTTTGTTGCTTCCACTTGTCGGGATTCTCGCGCGCTGCTTTCTTCGCATTCTTCCAATCTTCTTTGGCCAGCCAATCTGGCCTATTCCACCCATTCTTGATTGCTTTTTGCACTTCGGAACGCTTGTGTTTGCAGTATTCGCGCATTCGAATCTTCATCAGGTCTTCATTGAAGCGCTGATCCCGTGTTGGAACGGGAAACTCATCATGAAGTATGCTGATGACTCTGTTTTTTAAATCACTTGGTACTTCACTCCATTTGTTTAGTATATAGTGTCTAAACAGCTGAGAGCAAAGACCACGCATGCGCGAGATCACCTTCTTGCCGTCATCATCCATGATGATGCCGCCGCTGATGTCGACGGAGTAAGGCAAGCCCTCTGGCCGGTGACGCGTGAACCTGGGTGTCCCGGCAGGGGTCTCTAGCGGCGTGTCGATGGGGGTACGGACGTCAGGTGTCTCCACCGGCGTCTGGGCCCCGAAGCGAGGAGTGTCGAGTGGGGTGGCTCCTGGCGGAGTAGGTAGAGGTGTGTAGCTTCTAGGAACAGTCAGCCGTGCAAAACCTGGCGTAGATGGCGATGCTGTGGCTGGTGTGGGGGCGGGCAAAGAAGGGGAGGGTAAAGAGCCTCGTCGAACACGAGGCGGTGTGGAGGCATCGGTGGCGGAATCCCCACAACAACCGCCACCGCCACCACTAGAGCGCCGGTGTCTAGACGAGTGTGAAGCTCGTCTCGTCGACGCCGAAGCTTCGGAGCGCGCCGAATGCTCCGAAAGAGAGGGAGATGCGGATGGTGTAGGAACGCGCGATGATGCGCCAGAGCGATGACGCTCCACGTACCACTGTCTCTGCTGCGGTGACAAAGAAGAAAGAAACTCCTCATCATCCATACCTGCATTAAACACACGAATATTTAAACTTAATATTGAATGAATAGAGTAGACAATGACGCAAAGACCATTAAATACAATGACGTAATGACGCATATAAATACAATGACGCAATGAATCGAGTGATAGAAGAGGCAAGTCGAAAACTCAGAATTTTCAATCAAAAGATGTGAGCGCGAGTAGAAAAGAGCGTTATACACCATGGAAGGTACTTAGAGAGCTAGAGCTTTTACAGCACGGAGCAAAATTGTTCAAATACAATATTTGTGGCTTTAAGAGATCTCTCTCTCATCCTCGCATAACTCAGCATAACTTCCTATATCTATATAGAGCTCTCCGTTTAAACACATATCCTCTGTTTCATTTTGTAGCTCCTCTGCATGCACCCCATATAGAGTAGTAGCATCTTGATGCTCGTCTGGCACCACCGCAGCGGCTTCTGATTGAGCATCTTCTCTGATCTCCTCCATTGATGTCGTTGTGATTGGCACATGGTAGCCTTCATACGTCCTTGCACTACGAGGGGCTACCTCTATGACGTACCACCAGTTTGATGTAGACTTTGTAGGATGAAATACTACCTGCCAGAGCCACATAACTTACATGAGAGCTTTCAAGCACATAACTTGTAAAAGGGGGATGTTAACTATTTATATACTTACTTGTTCACAATGCTCGGGTAGTACGAAAGTGTCTCTTAGGTCAGTCCATTTCTTAGTAGAATCCACCTCAAGAAAACCAGACTCTCCTCTACGCACAGTAGCGTTTCGACCCTCCATGATTATCTTGAACCATTGCACGTCGAACAAGTCGACAAAAAATCCTCTGTAATCGATCCTCAAAATCTCTTGCAGCGTGCCGAAGTAAGTGAGTTCCGCCACCACAGGATCTGCATCAGAGGAACGTCGTCGACTAGACTGTTCAAATTTTGCCATGATTCCACAATCTTGAGTAAAACGCTTTTTGTCGATTCGTTCCACCCTAAAATGTCGACCTTTACACCATGCTGCTGTGTATGACTTATACTACAACGAACAAAGATTATGAGTGGCCGTTCAAACGTTTATAAATAAAGTCACTTGCTAGTCGTACATTGCAAACTTACCTTGGTCGCGCAACCCCGAGAGTACTCCCACTCTTCTTCAGTCACTTCGTCACCGCATTGTTGTGCGCTTTTCAATTGGTTGTGCAACCATCTTAAGCTCATGAAGGTTGGTAGGCTCTCCAGAACCGCTGGATAGTGCATCGGTGGTCGTCTTCCCCGTCTCCACTCGATTCGTGCCCTTTGTCGCTCTTGCTTTGCATCCTCATATTGTGAAATCCACTTTTGCATCACTGGATTGTGAAGCATGCAAAATCGGTTGATTTTAGCCTCTAGATCTTCCGTCATCTTCTTCTCAACACCGAGATTGCACATGACAATCCCAGATATGCGCTCATCATCTATGGTTCGCCATAGCGTGTCCCGGGATTTATCAAATCCGTCTAGCCACTCTCCAATGTACACTAGGGACTCTGATACCAACCAACCTTCTGCCATGCTACCCTCCGGACGTGCCTTTTGACGCACATATCCCTTAAGCGTTTTCATGAAACGCTCTAAGAAGAACATCCATCTGGAATGAACTGTGCCAGCTATTTCCACCTCATCAACTATGTGAACAAGAAGATGCACCTGAATGGTTAGCATTGTAGTAGGAAAATGTTTCTCAAACATGCACACAAGCTCCGCAGCATTTAGTTTGGCGAATGGTATGGAGTCTACGTCGATCTCCTTTTGTGAGATCCATTGCACCAGCTTTGCAAGTTTGTAGATTGTGTTACGGATGTCGAGAGACAAACATCCCTCAATGGCAACCGGTAAAATAAACTGTAAAGTATGTGCAGCAATGATATTAAAGTCCACATTTTATGCAATGATATTAAAGTCCACTATGAACGTACCTGACACATTTTATGCCAATCGTGTGACTTCAAACCGGTAAGCTTTCCTTCTTTAGTAAAACACGTTCGGAGCGAGTGCATTACGCCAGTGGGGGTCCGCAAAGATCGAATGGCCTCTTTTACTTTGCGTTCTTGGGCTCCTGTGAAAATCCATGGTGCTTTAGGAAGTTTTATCGATCCATCAGACGCTGTTTGCGGCCAATATTGCTCCATACGATCCACATTTCTAAGGTCAACTCTGGCTCCCAAAGTATCTTTCTTGCCGGTCAAATGGTCCCATAGTAGATTACCCACATTCTTGAATATGTGCATTGGATCGAGCAAGTGATTGATCACGAGTCGAGGCCAGTATGGTAACTCGTACCATAGAGATAGTCTCTTCATCCCTGGAGGCAATCCGTCATCGCACATCTCCTTCTGCTCTAACCATGCTTGTGCAGACATCCTTGGTGGCTCTCTTCCCAAAAAGCCGTCGCGTAACACATGATTCTCCGGAAGATACGCTTGATGACCTTCGTAGATTTGCTTCTTCAGTGAGGGTGCCCTACGTGCATTCATCTAGGTCCACATGTGACACATGCTCTGTATCCGCTTGTTTGAAGCCCTGCATGTATACACATGATAATAGATCAACTATGGGGAAAAACAAGATTTACAGTGTCT
Source organism: Adiantum capillus-veneris (assembly GCF_014529385.1). Classification (NCBI taxonomy): domain Eukaryota; kingdom Viridiplantae; phylum Streptophyta; class Polypodiopsida; order Polypodiales; family Pteridaceae; genus Adiantum; species Adiantum capillus-veneris. Next base: position 35,185,600 of record NC_140955.1, on the reverse strand, counting down.
GAGAGAGGAGTGTCAATAGATCACCTGAGCATTCTGTTAGCCCGGGATAGTCATGCATGGTCCACATTAGAAACCTCTGATCAAAGCATTCCGTCGTCCTGTGTGTCGGCTCATATCCACCACCTCTATGCCAATCCACAATTGTTGTAGCTCTTCCAATAGTGGACGAAGATACACATCCATATTCCCCACTTTATATCGCCCTGGCACAATCAAGCTTAGCCATAGGTGCCCCTTCTTCGTAGTCAACCACGGGGGAATGTTGTAGTTGACGATGACAACGGGCCATACACTGTAAGATGTTGATCTTTGACCAAATGGATTTACGCCATCCATAGCCAGGCCTAAGCGCAAATTTCGAGCTTCCCTGGCAAAATCCGACCATGTTCCATCTATATGTTTCCAGGCTGCGCAATCTGCAGGAATTCGTAGCACACCATCCGAAGATTTATTCTCCTCATGCCATGATGCTAGGGCGGCCATGGACTTACATTCGAAGAAATGCTTGATGCGAGGAAGCAAAGGAAAATGTCGCAAAACCTTTTGTGGAATTTTTGTCCCGTGGAGATCTACTCGATATCTTTCGGAATCACATTTCGGACACTTCTCCATGTCTGTGTATTCCCCTCTGAAAAGAATGCAGTCATTAGGACAAGCGTGGATAGAATTGTAATCCATCCCCAAGTTTCGCAAAATCTTTCTTGCTTCATCTCGGGAATCTGGCATCACATTGTCAGCTGGTAGAATGTGCTCTTTCAGCAATCTACACAACATAAAAATATGATACAGTCGTGTAAAAATCTATCAGATCATTATACACCATGAGTTCTATTAAAGTAAACTAATTGTAATAGATCACCTGAAAAGCGCTGTGACGCTAGTGTCACTCCATCCAAACTTTGCCTGCATGTTGAGAAGAACCAGGAGTGCTTTCAATCTAGACATACGTGCTCCATTATACAATGATGTATCGGCTTCACTTTTCATATCATCATAGATAAGCCTTTCTGAATCCATGATCGTCTCGATCATTTCATCAATCTCGGGCTCAAACATTGCCTCGTTGGGAATGTGCTCTGCATGATCATCCCCCGAGCTGTCAGAGGCTACATCTTGTGGCCTCACATATGCTGCTTGACCAAAGCGCCTGCGAATACGTCTATTGGGTTGCAAGATTGCTGCTTGTTGGCCAACGTCAGAGTCCGACGAGTTATAATTGGCAACAACTCGATCTATAATAGATGGATCGAACTCGCCAAATTCACGAACGTGCTGCAAAGAAACACGTCTTGTCCGTCGCACAGCATGCTTGCATTGATTACAAGGACATAAGACCCTCGTTGAGAGATAGGTGTTTCGGTTGGACGGTCCCACATCCTCGTCGCTACTCATAATGAGGATAAAAAACTTATAACCTAAACAACAAATTTAATATTCTATTGGCATTCTTCGTCTTATCTCTCTCTCTCTCTCTCTCTCTCTCTCTCTCTCTCTCTCTCTCTCTCTCTCTCTCTTTACCTCACATTCTCTAGTCATGTCCAATCCCCGCACACCTCGGTCTAGAGGTGCACGGAGATCAGAACCACCGGGTTATAATCTCGTCTTTATTGGTCAATACCTATATTTGTGGGTACAAGAAATCTAGACACCCACGTCTACATGATACTGCATGTAGTGGACAAAATCCCTTTGCCTCTTCTCTAGCTGTAGCACTTCACTTCATCTTAACATCTTTTCACAGTAGATCTTTTCACTGTTCGTCTAACTCTAAACCCTAAACCGTAAGTAATTCTTGCGTGGACTCGATCTAACGTAAATAAGCGTAAATCTAAATAAACGTAAATCTAACTAAAAATAAAGCTAAATCTAATTTAACGTAAGTCTAATGACTAGAGGTTGTCTAGATGGTCATTGTGTCGGGGATGTAGTGACTCTTGCCGCCCTGAAGATCCACCTTCTTCCCTATCTTCTGAAGACATTTCACCAGTACTTTTGGATCGACGGAGCCCACTATGAGTGAAGGCAGCAATACCCTATATTCCATTGAGGGCTTTCTTCACCCGCTTCATGCAGGCATCGCAGTCTATGGAGACCCGCATCTAATCTAATATAACATAAATCTAAATCTAGCTTAAATAAATGTAAATCTAGTTAAAAATAAACCTAAATCTAATTTAATGTAAGTCTACATATAACCCAATCTTTAACGTCTTTTAAAATAGTTTCCTACGACGTTATAACTCTCTTCTTCCTGTGTGTGTGCGCGTGTGTGGATGTGTGTGCCAATAAAAAGAGATAAATGGTATAACCTTTCTATCACCCATGCCAAGTATGATAGATTGATTATGCCATTTCTCTCTTGAATAATAGGTCTTCAGTTCAACTCCTCGTCGGCTAGATCTTTAGGTCTTTTAATTTTAATTAGTTTCCTACGACGCTCCCTTAGTTTCTCTTTCTTTCTCTCTCAATGTGTGTGCGTTTTTTTGGATCGTATGCATGTTTTTTTCTCTTTTCCTCTCTCAATGTGTGCGTTTTTTGTTTATGCATGTTCTCTCTCTCTTTTTCTCTCTCAATGCGTGCGTTTTTTGTTTATGCATGCTCTCTCTCTCTTTTTCTCTCTCAATGTGTGTGTGCATTCTTTGTTTATGTATGTGTGTGCGTTTTTGCACTCTCTCTCTCTCTCTCTCTCTCTCTCTCTCTCTCTCTCTCTCTCTCTCTCTCAAAAACACTATATGTGTGTGTGTATGTGTGTGTGTGTGAGAGAGAGAGCGAGGGAGAGAGAAAGAGGGGAAGGGAACATGAGAATGAGGAGAGGGAAGGAGCATACCTGGCTCTCCTTCCTCTCCTCGTGTGTGTGTGTGTGTGTGTGTGTGTGTGTGTGTGTGTAAAAGAAAAAGAGAGAGAGAGAGAGAGAGAGAGAGTGAGGGAGAGCGTTACCTGCTCTTTGCTTGAGGGCGCCGAAAAACTCAGATCTGAGATCTGAGTTTTTGGGCGCGCTCGGTTATTTTTTTTACCCCAGCTGGCGTCGCTATGAGCGTCGCTATAAGCGTCGCTATGAGCGTCGCAAATTTCTTTGTAAATTTGCGACGCTCATAGCGACGCTTATAGCGACGCTCATAGCGACGCCGGGAAATTTTTTTTTGAGCGTCGCTGTGTGAGCGTCGCTAATGTGAAGAGCCTCTTGTAGTGCTACTACATGGTTAAATATGGCGGGGAGGTTGACTTCGGCACAGCACAGGGCAGGGCATTTCGATGCCATGTACAAATTCTTATACATTCAACGTATAAGAACTGTTTTATAAAGTTTAGAGACCGATCATGCACGGTACATTGAGGATGCTCTGTTAGCTAGATTTCCAAACGCCCCTGATCAATGTTTTTCACAACGATGGTTGGAGGGCTACATAAAAACATTTCTGAAAAACAAGCAGTCCAGTGTGCGGTGCACAACAGCCAACCAGCTCAGAGATCCAGACAGGAGTTACCGCGGTGGCAACATGGCAGACGCGGAGTGGGAATGGGCAATTCAAGAAAAGAGCGATCAAGTTGCGACGGGCTCATCATACAAACAACAACCTGAGGCTCGTGCAAGACAAACTCCCACACACTATGGCTCAGGAGGCAAGGGAGCTTGGAAGGATAAATATGTAAGATTAATTGAATTATAACGTCGATGGATGATTATAAAGATTGTAGTTGATGATTTGGTACTGTTATTGCTAACTTAGGAAAATATCACTCTCTCTCGACCAATCAGAGAGATGGTCAAGTATCGGGAGCGACATACATAATTTGATACTTGGCGATGGTTGTTCGAAAACAACCACATCTCTCACGGGCAATTCGACGCGGCGGTTGGATCACTACAAGCGGTAAGTTTAAACAAGTAATTTTGTATCAATTGTTTTGAGCTGTTGATAATTGTTTAATTTGGTTTGGGTTTATGTAGAGTCAAAGTGATCAAACATACATGCCTCTGGACGATGACAAGATAGAGGAGGATTAGATAGAAAAATATTTTGTCCAAACTTTCGTAAAGTCCCAATGTGGCACAATGTATATACAACTATTTACTTTTTATTGTAACTTTTTTAAATAAATGATCTTCTGCATTTTGAATTGTCAAGGCAAAAGTAAATTCAATTTTAATTCTTTGGTATTTTTTATACTCTTCCAAACAACAATTGATGTGTCATTGTTTTATGTAGGTCAAAAATAAAGGTGCTCATTTGGGTGAGCACCCTTATTTTTGAATTGGCGTGTAGCAACAATAAACGCGGTAATAAATGCAGCAACTGGCGCGATAATAGAAGCGTATATATTGCCGTGACTATTACCGCGTTTATTGCTGATAAACCACTATCACGTCCATAGCCGCGGTTAAATCCGCTCCCGTAAATTTTTCTCTCTCCTTTTTCCTTTGTTTGTCCGCGGCTATGGACGCAGTTATAGACAACTCCTCTTATAGTGTTTGTGGGCCCAACAATCATCAGACAAAAGATTGTTTCAAGAAGAATGCTTGTGTTCACTGAGGTAAAACAAATCATCCTTCACATAGATGCTTTCAAAAGGGTAAAAATAAATTTATGTGATTAAGCGAGACACCAAATCTCCAATATTTTCTGTTGACATGAAGCTTTTTAGATAAACTCTTTTCATGTTTTTCCTTGTCAAAATAAATTGGCTATAGACACTGCCACACATGAGTGGTAAGACCTCCCAAATTATCAGCTTTTTGTTCAAGTCCTATTTTGTTCTGCTTCTCATGAGGTTACTGGGTACACCTTAAACCCAAGGTTTGGCAGTGAACCAAAAACTCCATTTATTGGTAGCTAATTTTTTGACCTACACCCTATCTATCCAAGAGGGGCTGGTTTACTAATATAGCACCAGGTTATGGATACACCAGGAATCCTTGGTTGTGAGAGAACCTAAAAACTCACGATTGACGAGTACACCGAAAAGTCGAGGTATCATGAGAGGGTCTGTCTAGTTCGGGCTTCAGAGGGGGATTGTTGGGTTCAAGCCCCTGACGATAGGATACAGCCCCTATTTTATAATTGATAAGAGCCACTCCTTTTTTAGCAGTTTGCATGGCAAAGAGAAACATCTATATATTGTAAATTTTTTTATCAATCAAACATAGCGTTATTTTTTTTTGCAAGCGTGTCGACTCTCTCTCTCTCTCTCTCTCTCTCTCTCTCTCTCTCTCTCTCTCTCTTGTTCATCTCTGCACCTCTTTGCTCGCCATGGCTGCACGCCATCATCCCCCATAAGCTCTCAAGCCTATCACTATTGGTACCTTTACCCTCAGCTTTATTTGGCACGAGGTCATGTGCGCCATGGGATCAATGGTCCCCATGCAAAGGCATTTGGATTCATAACCTTGTGGCCTCACAGTTAAAACAAGAAATGCACGCGTGTAAAATGGTAAGAGCGTCTCTCCATACACACTTTAAAGGGCCGGGCAGCTCAAAAGGCCCGTCATTTTGGCATTCTGATAGTTGGTGCTCGATTACTGGTTCACTCGCTAAAGGCGACCCAACGTTGTGGCCGGTTGTTGAAGCACCCCCAACAAAAAAGCTGCATATCATTCCTGCTAATAGCTTAGTTTCGGCGGATTTGTGTGACGAGCTATGAGGTGCGCACTGAACAGTTTGAAAGCCCCCAAACGGCGGTTTAAGAGGGCTTACAAGGGAGGCCTCTGAGGGCATCAGCCTCTCACCTAGCGGCAAGTGTTCAACTCCAAGGTGCGAGGAGATGCGATACTCGAGATTAGTTTTTCTCTCCACTCATCTCAAGAATATGGCCTCGATCGCTCAAATTCCAATCTAGCGCCTTTAAACTATTGTTGGCTTACCTAAAGGTCAGGTGGGCAATCGAGAGTCGAGGATATATGAGCCGGTTCTCATGAGGGTTTGATTTTCAAAATGTTGGTAATATGTTGCCAATTTTTTGGTTTCACATGGAGTGTTTCCACTAAATAGTTGCCAACAAGTTGCCAACAAGTTCCCAAAAGGCTCCATGCCCAAGGGGTAGAGCAAGATGGCAACCACAAGTGAAGACAAAGAGAAAAAAGTGTTTTTCGTTGAATGGAGGAAAAGACAAACTTTTTTTCCACTTCTCTCTCTATTCTCTCACTTACTTTTCCCATTCATTTTCCATAAAAAAGAAATCTCTCCCACTCTCTCACGTTTTTAGATACCTTCCATGAGAACTCACAAAATCAACTTGTTTGTTGCCAACCAACCTCTCATGTGAACTAGCTCTATGTCAAACTGCCACGTCGGTGCTATATTGCGAATCGCCGAATCCTCACAGCGACGCGGATAACCGTTGACTGCAGGATTGCCTCACTGCGAATCGCGATGTAGTAGACGTGGAAGTGGAGCCTCTCTACTCACGATGGCTTTAATGTCAGCACCACATGCCTTCCTCAAGCAGGAAAGCCAACTCTGCCTCTATTAAACTCGTACAAAGCAGTACTAGAGGCTGCAGTACTCTTTTTCTCTCTCTCTCTCTCTCTCTCTCTCTCACACACACACATACACACACATAAGTCGAAGATGCCAGCATCTGCTTTGCATTATATCTCACATTGACAGACAGATATGGCGCCGCTAGTGCGAGCAAGCATCCTTCTGGCAGCTCTGCTGATGGTGATGGCGGTAGGGGGCGAGGGTGCGTCGGCGCCCAAGGGCGTAACCCTCTCCTTCCCGCCCTTCACGTCGGCGATCAACTGCAGCATCGACGGAATGGCGGATACGCTGCTGACGCCGAGCGAGGTATGCAAATTGAGGGACGGAGGGAAGGAGGTGATACTGTCGTCGGACAATGTGGTGTCGGCAAGGTATCAGTACAAGAAGAAGTTGGAGTTGTGGAGGTCAAAGGACAAGTATGCGGCATCTTTCTCAACGGCCTACGTGGTGCGTCTTCAGAATATGGGCTTTGCAGGTGCGTCTTCAGAATATGGGCTTTGCCGTCAACAGCACCGTGCAGCCGGACAAGAGCAAGGCCCGCCTCTACCTCAACTACCGCCTCCGCCTCTCCAACCTCGTGAACGCCGAGTCCTACATCGGCTTCTCTTCCCGCCTGCCCCAGGACGAGAATGGCGCCTACTTCCTCTACAGCTGGAAGTTCTCCACCTCTTGGGTTCCCGTCACTTATCTGTAAAAAAAATCACTCCATTTTTCTTGTACAAATAATAAATAAAACCGTGTCCATATCCATTGCATATTATGTTAAATGAAAATGCAGCCCTCAAATTTCACATTTATGTGCTAATTTCCCGATGAGCTAATTTTCCTATGGATATCTTCTTGATTAGTTAAGAAGATATTTTCTTGCTTAGTGTTCTTTGTTTGGTGGACCAATCGTCTTTTTTCACTCACGTCATCAGCATATCTTACATGTATGCAATACCACATGAAACATAAGTGATTGTATAAGGGGTTATACAATCTTGCTCCATTCATTTATTATATATATATATATATATATATATATATATATATATATATATATATATATATATATATATATATATAATGGAGAGTACAAGAACTTTGAAAGATACGCACTAACCCTATGTACAACGGCCTCACAAGTAGGGAGAGAGGCATCCTATCTCACACACACACACACACACACACACACACACACACCTACGCATATGGGAACGATCCCTAAAGACTTAGAACATGTCTTCATGTTGCCAAGAGGGGATTGAACCCAAGACCTAGGCACATAGGCTATGACTCTACCAACTGAGTTAGAACATGTCTTCATGTTGCCAAGAGGGGATTGAACCCAAGACCTAGGCACATAGGCTATGACTCTACCAACTGAGTTAGAACCCGTTGACATTCATTTGCAAATATTCTAGAGCTTCCTTGGCCAACTCTTGTAAGGCTTATCCTCTTGGAGGTTCCTTATTTAATGTACATGTCGACCAAAGTTATTCTAGGATCATTGTATTTCTAGGGTGTTTCCCCTTTAAGGCCCTCACTTATCATGCCATTGTAAGTTTTTTTGCTATGTCTTTCAACATTACTTCACATACCTTCAATGTGTAAGCATAGGTGATTGTTTCTAGTTAGAAGACTCCTCTAAAAATATCTTGCATCATGATGGTTCCCCTGCTATGTTAGCCATATGCTATAACAATCACATTCCACTTTAAAAAGACAACTTGAACATGAAGGTCATCAAGGAATTGTCATGGTTTTGTGAATACACCACTCTTGTGTGTATGTCAACCAACGCATTGCCAAGCACAATAAATTCTGTTTTTAAAGAGCCTCTATTAACAATCTCACCATGAATTTTATCACTTGAGATGTATTACTCAATGATATACACCTTCAAGGTGTAAGCATTCCCAAATGCATATGGGGAGAGGTCCTTACTAGTGGATACCCAAAGTACATACACATGTTCAAAATTCTATCTTATAGGTCAACTTTGATGTAAAGAACACATTAATAATCTCTCTCTCTCTCTCTCTCTCTCTCTCTCTCTCTCTCTCTCTCTCTCTCTCCCCCCCCGTGTGTGTGTGTGTGTGTGTGTGTGTGTGTGTGAGAGAGAGAGAGAGAGAGAGAGAGAGAGAGACTTTTTCTTTCATTATTTTTTTATTCTCCATGTCAACTTCTAAGTGGTTATGAAAAATGCCAATAGTTGGGATCCTGATTCATATGACCTATGCCGCCATAGCAACGACAATCGACCAACTTCCCATGATTGCTTATTAGCAAGTCCATTTGTAAACATGGCTGATGCCATTAGTGCATCATTGTTGATGTTAAATACCAAGTGTGCAACTTCCACACTCGATAGTAGTAGCAACATACAAGAAACACACAACATGGCCCCTCTCCTATGATCTCTCTCTCTCTCTCTCTCTCTCTCTCTCTCTCTAACTTGACATGCACACAGTTATTTCCACCCTCCCTCGGAGGCGCCTACCACATCTGTAATGAAATTAGTCTTTTAACTTGAGTTGGAGCGCAAAGTGAATAACATATTCAACATTTCCTTGAGCATTCTTTTGTGTGTAGATGTATAGTGAGAAAGAAAGTGCTTGGATGGAGAGAGAGCAACACTAACACATTACTTCATTAACATGACATGAGCAATAGTTGTAAAAGAGAGTGAGAGTTTGGAGAATTAACACCAATAGAGGACCGGATTAGTTGCAGCCGGTCCCCCCTCCAATAGGAATTTGTATTATAGATTCTTCCATGACGGAAGACTTGTTTACAATTGTAATGGAATTTGCCTATTCAATTTGAGAGTAGCGGAATTTAATGAGAGTACTTTCAAGAAATGATTTTGTGAGCATAGTGGGTAGACATAATTGAAGATAGCAACATAATTATAGCAATTAGTTAACTTGGCATGGACAATACTTTTGCAAGAGAGAGAATTTAGAGAACATGACAACAGTTGAGGACCGGATTTATGTGGAGCCGCAATAGGCATTTGTATTATGATTTCTCCCATAAAGAGAGACTTGTTACAATACATTCTTTGTGTTCCTTGTGACCTAGGTGAAGCAATGAAGATGGAAAGCTTCATGCATCACCATCATAGCATAACCTAAACTTGAAGAAAGCTTTAACTATACCAAGCCTTAGTCCCAAGACCTCAAACACCTTCGAAGGTGGAGAGAGCTAGCAGGGAATGAGGGTAGGGAAGAGGAAGAAGAAACATTTCATACGAGAAAGAGCTAGTTCCTCACTTATCATAACTCTTGTGCTAGCATACATAATAGCATAGTAATGAAGAAGAAATAGATGGCAAGCTCAAGCATTGAAGCATGGCTCTTGGATGGATTTGCACTCCATAGCCAAGAGTGTTGGTGTAGGCTCTCAACCTCTACTTGCTTGGAGAAGGAGAGGGAGCTCTTGCACTTTGCATAGTACACAATGAGAGTGTTTGTGAGTGTGTGTGGGTGAGTATACCCCCTAAGCACCCCCCTAGCTTGCTTGGGTCGACCCCCCCTTGTAGCTCATGCTTCAAGCTCATTGGACCCCTCCAAGCCTAGCTAATCACAAGCAGGAGCCATTACAAGCAACATGGGTAGCCTTGGGACAAGTGTCCCCCTTTCCCCTTTGAGAGAGAGGACTTGATAAATGCAAAATCAATTAATTAAATATCCTAAATTATCATTGGACCCCTTGGGTGGCCAACCAATAGGCTTCAGGCACACCATGAGGGCAACATGGGGAGGAACTTGACAAGTGTCCTTGCTGCCTCTTCAAGCTGGGGCTTCCCTTGTGTGTGTGTGTGTGTGTGTGTGTGTGTGTGTGTGTGTGTGTGTGTGTGTGTGTGTGTTCTCTCTCATCCCCCCCTCTTGTAGGCTCGCCCCCCTCCTTGTAGGGATATTTTTGACTTTGGATGAGCAAGCCCCTTAGTCATCAAGCATGACTAAGCACTTGAAGTAGGGGGTGTTCCCACAAGCATCTCAGGCAAGCTTCTCAAGGCACCTCAAGCACCTTAATCATGCACCAAGTCAAGCACCTCAAGCATGGAGCCAATCAAGCACCTCAAGCATCTTAATCAAGCACCTCAAGCATGAAAAGCACCTCAAGCAGGACAAGCACCTCAAGCACGACAAGCACCTCGAGCTTGGGCCGGGTTCCCACCTCAAGCTCAACCCTAGCTTACCTAAGGTCAAAGGACTTTTACACACATTATTGGAGGTCTTCAATGAATCTAACCCTAAGGTCTCATGCTCCATTGGTTAGCCTTGCTCTTGATAGACCATCTCCCATTTGGGCCCCTTTACTATTGGCCCCCTGTTGAGATAGATCTATAAGCACATATCTATATCTTAACACTTGTTCCCATTTATTCTCCCACATTAAGTGATCAATTTAATATGAGAAAATCATTTGGGTTGGTTAGATATTAGATTTTATGACATTACCTCTCTCTTGAAATCATAGTCGTCCTCGACTATGAGGTAGAAGAGATAAAGCCTTAGTTATTAGTCAATCGTACTTAGTGGGTGGAGGATCCCTTTTGTACCCTACGACATCTTTCCAAGATGGATGAATAATCCATTTGGTGCTTGGGAGACATATCTGCCGCAAGCATGTCTGCTCTTTAGTCCATTTCATTCTCCCAAAGTAGAGTGACAAATTCTACTTGGTGTTTGAGAGACGTCGTCATCACAAACATGATTCTAAGCATGCATACTAGTTAAATTTGTGCGCAATTAAAAAGAGGATTAGTCTTATAAGACAAAAACATGAGTCATTTAAAAGAGAGTTGTACATTTGCTTACTCTAATGTAGCAATGTAAGCATTGACAAGGTTCATACTATCCTTAAGTTGTACTCCTTGCATCCATTTAGCATCTTCAAAAGGATAATTTTTGAACTTAATAAGATACCGTCGGATTATCTTACCATGTTGTAGTACCTTGTCTTCATGCCGAAGGACAGCTTCGGGTTGTAGCACCTCTTCTTGGTCTTCAACTTCGGGAGGGTCTTCAATAATTGGTTCAGTTGGTGGCTCTCCTTTGTAGGGCTTAAGTAGGATTACATAAAAGGCATTGTGTATAAGCCAATGGTTGGGAAGCTTGAGTTGATAAGCCATATCATTGATGGGCTTCAAGATTTGGAAAGGACCATAGTATCTTTTTGCTAGTTTAGCATAATACTTTTGATGGCCCGTAGGATTTTTGCCCGTCGTTTGCCTTAATCGAGCCTTAGGAAACTTGAGTAAGACCCAATCATTTTCTTTGAACATTAAGGATCTTCTGTGCTTATCAGCATCAGCTTTTTGCCTTTGTTGAGAGATGGCTATAGCCTCCCTAATATTTTGAAAAGATTCTTGTAGGTCACGGCTATTAGGTCACGGCTATACTCATCGGCGGCGAAGATCTTCCCATGTACTTTGAGTAGCAAGGGACTTTTAGGTCTTCCCTCTATGATCTCGAAAGGTGCTTTCCCCGTAGAAGTATATACAATATTATTGTAGGCATACTCTACTAGAGGTAAATACTTTTCCCATTGTGAGCGTTGATCTACTTCGGTAACATAAGTCTTGAGTAGATCGAGTATCGTAAGATTGGCTATCTCACTTTGGCCATCCGTTTGTGGGTGATAGGCCGAAGAGAAATTCAATCTTGTTCCTAGATTTTCAAAGAGACCTTTCCAGAAATTACTGGTCATTCTAGGATCTCTATCTGACACGATGGATGTGGGTAATCCATGGTGCTTGAAAATATGAGATATGAAGAGAGTTGCCATTTGATGTGCCTTAATAGTCTTTTTGACAGGAATAAAATGTGCTTGCTTGCTAAACCTATCGACTATTGTCCATATTCCTGTATTCCCATGGATAGATTTGGGTAATCCAAAGATGAAATCCATGGATATACTCTCCCATGGTGAATTTGGAATAGGCAATGGCTGGAGTAATCCAGGTTGCTTCCCTCTATCATACTTGGTCTTTTGGCATACTACACATTTTGAAACATACTCTTGTATGTCCACTTTCATGGTAGGCCAATAGAAATACGTCTCTACTCCTCGGAGAGTAGGTTGAATACCTCTATGCCCTGCATATGGAGGAGCATGGGATTCATACATAACCTTCTCACGAAGGGAATGGGTAACACATAGCCTATTTCCGTGGAGAAGATAACCATCCTGCAAGGTGAATGGTTCCTCTTTCTTCCCCAAAGCAAGGGCTGACATTATGTCTCTAAAGTCAGGGTCAGTAGCATACTCATCTATCATAGAGGATAGATCATTGTGAGTAGCTATAGACACCGCATTAACTTTTGGTCGTCGTGAAAGTGCATCGGCAACTTGATAGTGCTTACCAGCTATGTGAGCAATATGGAAATTAAATTGCGAAAGAAAATTTGCCCACCTCATTTGTTTGTCGGAAAGTTTGGTTTGCGTCATGAAATACTTGAGACTTTGGTGGTCGGTTCGTAGGATAAATGGAGTCCCCAATAGGTAGTGCTTCCATGTATCTAGGGCATGTAGAACAGCTAAAAGCTCTTTCTCATATATGCCCAAGACTCGTTCATCACTATTGAGCCTTCGGCTCTCATATGCTATGGCATGCCCTTCTTGAAGCAAAACGGCTCTAATTAGGCAATCACCACAAGCATCACATTGGACCTCAAATGGTTTTGAGAGATCCGGAAGCACGAGGACTGGTTGGGAAGTAAGCTTCTCTTTGAGTTTTTCAAAAGAATTTTGCTCCTTAGCAGTCCATACAAACTTAACGTTCTTCTTTGTTAAGTCGTGTAGTGGTCCTGCTACTTGAGAGAATTTTGCTATGAAGCGTCTATAGTATGCACACATACCAATAAAGCTTCTTAGCTCATGTAGATTCCTTGGGTTAGGCCATGATTTTATTACCTCTAACTTTGATGGATCCATACGAATACCATCGTGAGAGATAATATGACCTAGATATTGAATCTCTTGAAGGAAGAATTCACTTTTCTTTTGGTTGAGAAAAAGTTTGTTTTCCCTCAAGGCTTGAAAAATCACTTGGAGATGTTGCTTATGTTCCTCCAAACATTTGGAGTAGATGATGATATCATCAAAGAACACTCCAGTGAATTTACGATATGGTCTAAAAATTTTCTCCATGAGACGATTGAAAGTAGCTGGTGCATTAGTCAAGCCAAAAGGCATGACTAGATATTCATAAAGACCAAATGTTGTGCGAAACGCGGTCTTTAGGATATCTTCATCCACTATCCTTATTTGATGATAGACACTCTTAAGGTCAATCCTACTGAAGTAGGTAGAGCCTTGTAGCTTATCAAACTGATCTTCTACCCGAGGTACGGGAAATCTGTTTTTGATAGTGATATGGTTTAGTGCTCAATAGTCCACACACATATGGTATGTACCATCTTTCTTTTGCACTAAAAGGACTGGAGAACAAAAGGGAGAGGAACTAGGCCTCACCATCCCTTTGTCTACCAATTCCTGTACTTGCCTCATAATCTCCTCTTGTTGAGCTTGTGAGACTCGATAAGGAGGTTTGTTAGGCGGTGAGCTTTCTGGAAGGAGCTCAATATGATGGTCATCATCCCCTCGTTTTGGAGGTAGGTCCATAGGGATATCATCGATGAACACATCTTGGAATCCTTTTAGAAAAGTAGACAAGTCTAACTCCTCTTGATTCCTATCATTTTCATTAGATGAAACATTATTAGCTTTTAGAGACTCTTTAACATAAATCATGTACGCAGAAACTGAGCTCTTCATTGATTTATCAAAAGAAAGAGGATTTACAAGTGGAATAGTGCGACCACGCTCACTAGCATCTATATACATGTTCTTTCCCCTGTAGGTGAAGTAAATTCTCCTTTCAGGGAACTTCATGTTGGCAGCCATGCGATCAAACCATGGTGCCCCTAGGATAACATCCTGATGTTGGAGAGGAGAGATGAAGAAGTCTTCTTTGTCGACATAGCTTTGGACATGAAGCCTTAACTTCCCAATCAAGGGAGTAACGGAGGCTTGTTGTCCCTTGAAAGCTGCATCAGCTTTTACTATATCTCCCATCTCAAAAGCTTGAATGCCCAACTTGGTGGCCAACTCTATTGATATGAAGTTGAGAGTAGAGCCAGGGTCAAACAAGATGAAGGCATCATGCTCTCTTACCTTTCCCCAAGCATAGGAGAGTGATGATCCTTTGCAATGAGCATCCTCTTTTGGAGCTTCGATGGTGGAAGCCCTAGGAGTCTCATTGCGAGTATTCTTCTTGGGGCAAGAACGATAGCCATGTCCTTGCTCCCCACACTTGAAACATTTATGGTCCTTGTGAAAAGCTTCAAGCTCTTCAGGAGAGAGTTTGTTTTTACCTTTGTAAACTCCCTTCTCCTTGGACCGATTGTTGTTGTTGGAAGTGCCTTGGGAATTATTTTGTGCATTGGATTTCCCCTTTGCATCATTTTTATCTTTGTTTTCCATGGGCTTGACATTACGTCTAGCCCCTTGATGGAAATTGATGCGTGAAGCAACCATGGTGTGATGGATTACTTCGGTAATAGTACCAGGCCGTTGAGAGTTGATGTATTCGGCCATCTCTTCAGGTAATCCCGCACAGAATTGCTGTCTTTGCTCGGCAAAGTCTATCTTTTGAAAGATAGTAGCTTTGAGATGTAAATCCCAAAACTTGTCTACATACTTGTTGATAGACTCATGAGAGAGAAGCTTCAAGCCGGGCCATTCGGTAAGAACTTTATCTTTAGTATCGCTTGGAAGAAATTGCTTCATTATGGAAACTCATAGAGTTTTCCATGTCTTTGGGGCTTCTCCATTGCCACGAGGCTAACCCACCATTGACGAGCTAATTTTTGGAAGTGCATAGCTACATGCGGTAGCTTGGAGGACTCTGTGAAGCCCTCGTCCCCAAAGGCCGCATCAAATTGCTGGATGAAGGCCAACACTTTGTCGGTAGCACCAAAGGTGCCATCGTAGGTGAGAAAAGAGATACTTTTTCCTCCCTCCTTGAACTTCTTTAACTTTTGTGACCTTCGCCATGCAGGAAATGATTTGCGATGTCCTCCCCTCTTGTATTCTCTAGGAGAATAGCCATAACTTTCATCGGAAGAGGAGGAAGGTGAAGAAGAAGGAGAAGAGGGTGACCTCTTCCTAGCCCTTTTCTTCCTTTGTTTCCTCTCTTGCCTTTCAGAGTGATGAGGAGAAGGACTATAGGTTGCTCTTTCCTCTTGGGAGGAGTAGGCGATCGTCTAGACCGCCGTCTTCGTGGAGCCACCTCTTCAGAAGAACATAGACTTTCATTGCTTTCTTTCTCTTTGGATTCCTCCTCTCGAATGGGAGAGAGTCTTCTTTTGGGGGTCTCTTCAAGAGGCCTCCTAAGCTCTCTCTCCCCTGGGAGAGGAATGGAAATTCCATAAGCACAAAGTTGTTGAGTAACTTCGGCTTGCAAAGCAGGGTTGCCCATAGCTTGCTGCAACATAGCGACGAGATAATTCACAAACATGGGAGCATCATCATTAGCACCTTCATGTGCAAAATCAAAGCTATCAATGTTCATTCTACTCTCTTGATTATTGTCAGCCATGTTAACAAAATTTATGTTTATACTTAGTGTATGCTTTGGCAGTTCAAAACCTTAGTTGCCACTCCTCTTAGCCTTTGAAAATCGGCTCTTAAGTATCTACACCCACGGCTCAAAGTGGTTAATTATAGAGAGTAGAGGAGTAGGTCTAACATAGCAGAGTTGCCAAGGGCTAGCTCCTTTCAGACTTCTTATGGCTCAATAATGGTAAAGCCGTAGGCAAGTCTAAAAAGACTCCATTATCAAGTCCAAAGCTCCCGGGGTGTGCACCATCCCCCACATAGTGGGCTTAACAAAACCGATATTAGATCCCAGTTCCACTTACTCTATTATAATTAACAACATCAACCAGTTATAGGCTACTTAAGGACCTCTCTTCTTAAGCAAGAAAAGAGAAACCAAATGCTCTGATACCAATGTAATGGAATTTGCCTATTCAATTTGAGAGTAGCGGAATTTAATGAGAGTACTTTCAAGAAATGATTTTGTGAGCATAGCGGGTAGACATAATTGAAGATAGCAACATAATTATAGCAATTAGTTAACTTGGCATGGACAATACTTTTGCAAGAGAGAGAATTTAGAGAACATGACAACAGTTGAGGACCGGATTTATGTGGAGCCGCAATAGGCATTTGTATTATGATTTCTCCCATAAAGAGAGACTTGTTACAATACATTCTTTGTGTTCCTTGTGACCTAGGTGAAGCAATGAAGATGGAAAGCTTCATGCATCACCATCATAGCATAACCTAAACTTGAAGAAAGCTTCAACTATACCAAGCCTCAGTCCCAAGAACTCAAACACCTTCGAAGGTGGAGAGAGCTAGCAGGGAATGAGGGTAGGGAAGAGGAAGAAGAAACATTTCATACGAGAAAGAGCTAGTTCCTCACTTATCATAACTCTTGTGCTAGCATACATAATAGCATAGTAAAGAAGAAGAAATAGATGGCAAGCTCAAGCATTAAAGCATGGCTCTCGAATGGATTTGCACTCCATAGCCAAGAGTGTTGGTGTAGGCTCTCAACCTCTACTTGCTTGGAGAAGGAGAGGGACCTCTTGCACTTTGCATAGTACACAATGAGAGTGTTTGTGAGTGTGTGTGGGTGAGTATACCCCCTAAGCACCCCCCTAGCTTGCTTGGGTCGCGACCCCCCCTTGTAGCTCATGCTTCAAGCTCATTGGACCCCTCCAGGCCTAGCCAATCACAAACAGGAGCCATTACAAGCAACATGGGTAGCCTTGGGACAAGTGTCCCCCTTTCCCCTTTGAGAGAGAGGACTTGATAAATGCAAAATCAATTAATTAAATATCCTAAATTATCATTGGACCCCTTGGGTGGCCAACCAATAGGCTTCAGGCACACCATGAGGGCAACATGGGGAGGAACTTGACAAGTTTCCTTGCTGCCTCTTCAAGCTGGGGCTTCCCTTGTGTGTGTGTGTGTGTGTGTGTGTGTTCTCTCTCATCCCCCCCCCCCCCCCTTGTAGGCTCGCCCCCCTCCTTGTAGGGATATTTTTGACTTTGGATGAGCAAGCCCCTTAGTCATCAAGCATGACTAAGCACTTGAAGTAGGGGGTGTTCCCACAAGCATCTCAGGCAAGCTTCTCAAGGCACCTCAAGCACCTTAATCATGCACCAAGTCAAGCACCTCAAGCATGGAGCCAATCAAGCACCTCAAGCACCTCAAGCACCTCAAGCATGACAAGCACCTCAAGTAGGACAAGCACCTCAAGCACGACAAGCACCTCGAGCTTGTGCCGGGTTCCCACCTCAAGCTCAACCTAAGGTCAAAGGACTTTTACACACATTATTGGAGGTCTTCAATGAAGCTAACCCTAAGGTCTTATGCTCCATTGGTTAGCCTTGCTCTTGATAGACCATCTCCCATTTGGGCCCCTTTACTATTGGCCCCCTGTTGAGATAGATCCATAAGCACATATCTATATCTTAACACTTGTTCCCATTTATTCTCCCACATTAAGTGATCAATTTAATATGAGAAAAGCATTTGGGTTGGTTAGATATTAGATTTTATGACAACAATACAACTGTTTGTGTTCCTTGAGACCTTCTTGATGAGATGAAGATGGTAAGCTTCACTCACCAAGCATTAGCATGGTAACAACAATAAACATGATTAGCATGAACTTGAAGAATGCCCAGCCTCAATCCAAAGACCTCAAACACCATGAAAGGTGAGGAGAGCTGGTAGGGAGTGAGGAAGAAAAGAGAAATAGAAGTAGCTCTACGAGAAAGCAACAACCCCTTGCACATAATCACTCATAGCTCTTGTAGCATAGCTTAGCATAGTGTTAATGGAGATTAGAGAGATTGATAAGCAAGCATAAGCATTCTCTTGTGTGGATTTGTATCCATAGCCAAGAGCTTGTGGTAGTAGGCACTCAACTTCTCAAGCTTGGAGAAGGAGATGGAGTCCTTGCTTCACAAGAGTGTGTGAAGGGAAGAATGAGAGTGAGAGAGCTCGTGGGATGCTCAAATGAGAGAGAGAGAGAGAGAGAGAGAGAGAGAGAGAGAGAGAGAGAGAGAGAGAGAGAGAGCTAGGTCGACCCCCTTTCCTAGGCTTCCCTTGAAGCTCATTGGGCCATGTAGCCCTCTAGCCAATGAAAGCTTCGCTCCCTTTGGGGCAAGATGTGTAGTCTCTTGACAAGTGTCCTTATTTTTCTCTTGTGAGGTTAAGCTAGCACCCCCCTTGCTTAAGCATAGCCCTTGCCTGCTTGAGCAATGTGCCTCTACACTTGACATGTGGCCTCTTTCCTTTCATAAGAGTATGGGTCCTTGGTGAGGTGCATACTTACTACACACATCCCTCCTTTGCAGGGCTTGCCCCCCTCTTTGTAGCAAGATATTTGATCTTAGTAAGCAGGCATGCCCCCGCTTAAGCACAACCCTTTCTTAACACTAGAATGGTAACCTAACAAGACATAAAAGTGTCCTTTCAGGGTTTTGGGAAAAAAATCCAAAACCATAGTGGATCCACTCATTTTGAAAAATCCTTTCATGAGCTTATAGTTCAATAACTACTACATGTGGAAAAAATGAGAAACTTGTAATTTTTCTCATCCCTTGGTCACTACAAGCCTCCAAAGTTGATGGACCAGTGCATTTTGCCCAAAACAACAATTTCTTACGGTTGATTGCATATAAATAAGAGTGGGGATTTTTGTAGGACATGAGATAAAATGCCCCGTTAACTTCAATGGGTTGGTGACCAAATCATATGGCTGCTTTTACCTCAGTAATTTTTCTTTGGGCAAAAAAAATAGGTGCAAAAAAGTTACATTTTTTCCATTCTGCGGACCTATCATCAAAGTTTCTATAGTCATGCTCAATACAGATACTATATACATGTTTTCTTAGTTCCCTTTGGGCCTTTGGATTCAAAAGGATCCATGGAGCATGTCAAAAGGATAATGTATCTCTTACAATTGGAACCTTGGGGGCAATGATAAAGTGCTAAATACAGCAAACATGAAAAAACTGGGTTTAGCATTATGACCTCTAAAAACCTATAGAAACTACTCAATATCTAGCCAAGTTTGTAGTCTATGATTAGATATGGTTACTACCTACAAAATACACACAATTGGCCTAAGAAACTAGCAATATTGAGAAAGTTATACTTGCTACTCTAAAATGTATCGTATTCTTCAGCAATAAAAAAACTGAACCATCATCATATACTACGCTGTATAGCATATTAGGTCCCCCAAAACTGAAGGAAGATTAGCTTTATGTTATACATTACACTTACACAATCAAAATTGAATTTGGATATCAAGAAAGCCACCAAAAAAATCATAAAAGTGCTAATTTGGGCCAAAACACAGGATTATGTAATTCTTGTAAATTGGTCATAACTTTCAATTTTAACAGTTAGCTCTCCCTACAAGCATCAAAACATGTTGAGAACTATGAAGGCCTAACCTCTAGCCATCTAAACGTCACAAACATGAAGTTTAGAGTGGTATAGTTGCCAAAAATTGAAAAAAAGCCAAAAATAGGACCCGTTTTTTCACACAGTTTAGGTTCAAAAATGTTGTGCAAGAGTAAGGTTAATGGTGAGATCCATACTCCAAAAAAATTGCTAAGTTTTTTTCAGCTCATAAGGCAACTTTGTGGATATATAGCACCTAGAAAATCATTTTCATACTCTTCAAATAATTCAAGCAAAATGGTCACTTAACAGGACACAAAAGTGTCCTATTACTTAACAGGACACAAAAGTGTCCAAGGACATAAAAGTGTCCAAGGACATAAAAGTGTCATGTTACCATTCTAGTGTTAAGAAAGCTGCCTCCTTGCCTGCTTGGACTTTACTTGACTAAAGTTAAAAAATTAAAGACTAGGTCCTAAGGCTTTCAACTCTTACCTTTGGAGGCTTTAATGAAGCCAACCCTAAGGTCTTTTGCTCCATTGGTTGACCTTGCTCTTTGATAGACCATTTCTAATTTGGGCCCCTTTACCATTGGCCCCATATTGAAATAGATCTATAAGCACATATGTATCTTAACAGTTATTCCCATTTATTCTCCCACATTAAGTGATCAGTTTAATATGAGAAAATCATTTGGGTTGGTTAGATGTTAGATTTTATGACATTACCTCTTTCTTGAAAGCATAGTCGTCCTCGACTATAAGGTAGAAGAGATAAAGTCGTAGTCATTAGTCAATTTTACTTAGAGGGTAGAGGATCCCTTTTTACCCTACGACATCTTTCCAAGATGGATGACTAATCCATTTGGTGCTTGGGAGACATAGTTGCCGCAAGCATGTCTGCTCTTTAGTCCATTTCATCCTCCCAAAGTAGAGTGACAAATTCTACTTGGTGTTTGAGAGATGTCGTCCTCACAAACATGATTCTAAGCATGCACACTATTTAAATTTGTGCACAATAAAAAGAGAATTAGTCTTATAAGACAAAAACATGGATTACTTAAAAGAAATTTATACATTTGCTTATTCTAATGTAGCATTGTAAGGATTGACAAGGTTCACACTATCCTTAAGTTGTATTCCTTGTATCCATCTAGCATCTTCAAAAGGATAATTCTTAAATTTAATAAGATACCGTCGGATAATCTTATCATGGCGTAGTACCTTGTCTTCATGCCAAAGGATAGCTTCGGGTTGTAGCACTTCTTATTGGTCTTCAACTTCGGGTGGGTCTTCAATAATTGGATCACTTGGTGGCTCTCCTTTGTAGGGCTTGAGTAGGCTCACATAAAAGCATTGTGTATGAGCCAATGGTTGGGCAACTTGAGTTGATAGGCCATCTCATTAATGGGCTTCGAGATTTGGAAAGGACCATAGTATCTTTTTGCTAGTTTAGAATAATACTTTTGATGGCCCGTAGAAATTTTTCCCGTCGTTTGCCTTAATCAAGCCTTAGGAAACTTGAGTAAGACCCAATCATTTTTTTTGAACGTTAAGGCCCTTCTGTGCTTGTCAGCGACAACTTTTTGTCGTTGTTAATCGATGGATATAGCCTCCTTAATCCTTTGAAAAGATTCTTTGAGGTCACGGCTATACTCATTGGCGGCAAAGATCTTCCTATGTACTTTTAGTAGCAAGGGACTTTTAGGTCTTCCCTCAATGATCTCAAAAGGTGCTTTTCCGGTACAATATTATTGAAAGCATACTCTACAAGAGGTAAGTATTTTTCCTATTGTGAGCATTGATCTACTTTGGTAACATAAGTCTTGAGTAGATCGAGTATCGTAAGATTGGCTATCTCACTTTGGCCATCCATTTGTGGGTGATAGGCCGAAGAGAAATTCAATCTTGTTCCTAGATTCTCAAAGAGACCTTTCCAAAAATTAATGGTCATTCTAGGATCTCTATCTGACACGATGGGTGTTGGTAATCCATGGTGTTTGAAAATCTGAGATATGAAGAGAGTTGCCATTTGGTGTGCCTTAATAGTCTTTTTGACAAGAATGAAGTGTGCTTGTTTGCTAAACCTGTCGACTATTGTCCATATTCCCGTATTCCCATGGATAGACTTGGGTAATCCAAAGATGAAATCCATGGATATACTCTCCCATGGTGAATTTTGGGTAGGCAATGGCTGGAGTAAGGTAGGTTGCTTTTCTCTATCATATTTGGTCTTTTGGCATACTACACATTTTGAAACATACTCTTGTATGTCTAGTTTCATGGTAGGCCAATAGAAATAGGTTTCTACTCCTCGAAGAGTAGGTTCAATACCTCTATGCCCCAAATATGGAGGAGCATGAGATTCATACATAACTTTCTCACGAAGGGAATGGGTAACACATAGCCTATTTCCGTGGAGAAGATAACCATCCTGCAAGGTGAATGGTTCCTCTTTCTTCCCGAGAGAAAGGCTGACATTATGTCTCTAAAATCAGGGTCAATAGCATACTCATCTATCATAGAATATTGGTCATTGTGAGTAGCTATAGACACTGCATTAACTTTTGGTCGTCGTGAAAGTGCATCAGCCACTTGATTGTGCTTACAGCAATGTGAGCAATATGAAAATTAAATTGCGAAAGAAAATTTGCCCACCTCATTTGTTTGTCGGAGAGCTTGGTTTGTGTCATTAAATACTTGAGACTTTGGTGGTCGGTTCATAGAATAAACGGAGTCCCCAATAGGTAGTGCTTCCATGTGTCGAGGGCATGTAGAACAGCTAAAAGCTCTTTCTCATATATGCCCAATACTCGTTCATCCGTATTGAGTCGTTGGATCTCATATGCTATGGCATGTCCTTCTTGAAGCAAAACTGCTCCAAGGCAATCGCTACAAGCTCACATTGGACCTCAAATGGTTTTGAGAGATCTGGAAGCATGAGGAATGGTTGGGAGGTAAGCTTCTCCTTGAGCTTATCAAAAGCATTTTTCTCTTTAGCAGTCCATACATACTTAACGTTCTTCTTGGTTAAGTCATGTAGTGGTCCTGCTACTTGAGAGAATTTTGCTATGAAGAGTCTATAGTATGCGCACATACCAATAAACCTTCTTAGCTCAAGTAGATTCTTTGGGTTAGGCCATGCTTTTATTACCTCTAACTTTGATGTATCCATACGGATACCATCTTGAGAGATAATATGACCTTGGTATTGAATCTCTTGAAGGAAAAATTCGCTTTTCTTTTGGTTGAGGAAAAGCTTACTCTCCCTCAATGCTTGAAAAACCACTTGGAGATGCTGCTTATGTTCCTCCAAAGACGTAGAGTAGATGATGATATCATCAAAGAACACTCCAACTAATTTGCGATACAGTCTAAAAATTTTCTCCATTAGATGTTTAAATGTAGCTGGTGCATTAGTCAAACCAAAAGGCATGACTAGATATTCATAAAGACCAAACATTGTGCAAAACACGGCCTTTAGGATATCTTCATCCACTACCCTTATTTGATGATAGCCACTCTTAAGGTCAGTCCTACTGAAATAGGTAAAGCCTTGTAGCTTATCAAACAATCTTCTACCCGAGGCACAGGCAATCTATTTTTGATAGTGATGTGGTTTAATGCTCGATAGTCCACACACATACGGTATGTACCATCTTTCTTTTGCACTAAAAGAACTGGAGAACAAAAGGGAGAGGAACTAGGCCTCACCATCCCTTTGTCTACCAATTCCTGTACTTGCCTCATGATCTCCTCTTGTTGAGCTTGAGAGACTCGATAAGGAGGCTTGTTAGGCGGTGAGCTTCCTGGAAGGAGCTCAATACGATGGTCATCATCCCCTTGTTTTGGAGGTAAGTCCATAGGGATATCATTGATGAACACATCTTGGAATCCTTTTAGAAAATTAGACAAGTCTAACTCTTCTTGATTCCTCCCATCTACATTTGATGAAACATTAGGATCTTTTAGAGACTCTTTGACAAAAATCATGTACGCAGAAACTGAGCTCTTCATTGATTTATCAAAAGCAGGAGAATTTACAAGTGGAATAGTGTGACCACACTCACTAGCATCTATATACATATTCTTTCCCCTGTAGGTGAAGTAGATTCTCCTTTAAGGGAATTGCATATTGGCAGCCATGCGATCAAACCATGGTGCCCCTAGGATAACATCCTCATGTTGGAGAGGAGAGATGAAGAAGTCTTCTTTGTCGACATAGCTTTGGACATGAAGCCTCAACTTCCCAATCAAAGGAGTAACGGAGGGTTGTTGTCCCTTGAAAGCTGCATCAGCCATCACCATATCTCCCATCTCAAAAGCTTGAATGCCCAACTTGATGGCCAGCTCCGTTGATATGAAGTTGTGAGTAGAGCCAGGGTCAAACATGTAAAGAATGAGGATGCAAGAGAGCTACACAAGACAAGCACAAAACACACAGAGATAGAAAGCTTCTTCTTCTTCTTCGCTAAGAAAAGAGAGTACAAAATGACTAAATGCTAAAGCTGAAAAGTAGCACATATGTACATGCGGTCACTAAGTGTGAACTCTCTAGAAGCATACTAGGCTGGCACTATAAGTGTAGTCCAGTTGTAGAATCACTGGTAGAGATCCTCCGTGTCGGTCACCTAACGCACCAATGAGTAAATGCCGTAAGCGGCCAAGACCCATAGTGGATGCCAGCTCAAGATGTAGAGCTCAACATCTCAACACTCCCCCTCGAGCTTTGCATGTCGTAGAGTCCAAGCATAGTCCGGAAACGTCGAAGCTTCTCAGCTCCAAGGGCCTTGGTAAAGATATCCGCTATCTGCTCCTCTGTGCTGACGTAGACCAAGTCGATGTCGCCCGCCAACACTTGCTCTCAAACGTAGTGGTAATGGACCTCTGTGTGCTTGGTCCTAGCATGGAACACTGGGTTCCTAGCCAGCTGCATGCTGCTGAGGTTGTCGCAATGGATGACAATCTGCTGGTCCACCTGCACTCCCAAGTCCTCAAGTAATGTGCGTAGCCAAGCTACCTCGCACGCCGCAAGTGCTGCATTAGGTGAAATTTGGACTCACAAATGGGCCCTTTAATTAGTTTGACTTTACCTCTCTCTACCAAAACGGGCGCATGGATAAATTTTTGCAAACAAATTTCAAAGTTGTCGGAGGTTTGACAGTTAGAATGTCCTCTTCAAGCTCTATCTATTGATATATAGCACGCCATGAGATTCCTCATATTTTAGAAGATTCTTTTTTTGATTCACCTATGATGTGACAACTGTATCGGAATCTAAGTGAATCAAAAAAAGAATCTTCTAAATATGAGGAATCTCATGGCTTGCTATATATCAGTAGATAGAGCTTGAAGAGGACATTCTAACAATCAAACCTCCACCAACTTTGGAGTTTGTTTGCAAAACTTTATCCATGCGCTCGTTTTGGTAGAGAGAGGTAAAGTCAAACTGCTTAAAGGGCCCCTTTGTGAGTCCAAATTTCACCTAATGCACCTCTGTACTCATCCTCTATGCTTGATAAAGCAACTGTAGGCTTCTTTTTGCTGCTCCAAGTAACAGCAGCACTCCTAAAAGAGAACATGAAGCCACTCGTAGATCTCCTATCAACAATGCTACCTGCCCAATCTGCATCTGTATACCCATACAATGCTAATAGCGCATCTGCTGCAGAGAATAATACGTAGTCAAGAGTCCCTTGCACATACCAAAGTGTGCGTCGTACTCCATCCAAATGTGGCTTCCTTGGAAGCTGCATGAACTGACTCTCCAAGCCTACTGTGTAGCTCAAGTCTAACCTCGTGATAGTTAAGTAGATTAGACTACCCACAATCTTCCTGTACATCTTGACATCCTCAACAACATCACCCTTCTCTGCACTCAGCTTTGCATTCACATCCAAGGGAATAGAAATTGGCTTACAATCAGCCATACCATACGTTGACAACATGTCCAAAGCATACTATCTCTGTGACAGCCATACACCCTCTGGAGTCCTGATCACCTCAATGCGAAGAAAGTAGCACAACTCGCCCAAATCTTTCATTTCAAACTCCTGTTTGAGAAGACCCTTCACATGGTCAATCTCCATAGCATTGTCACCCACAATAATAAGGTCATCTAAATATATGGTAATGACCACAATCCCCATATCACTCTCACGTACATAGAGTGAATGATCAGCATGAGCTCTCCTAAAACCAATATTGACAAGATACTTGGCAATCCTGTCATACCATGCTCTAGAGCCCTGCTTCAAACCATACAAGGCTTTGAGAAGCCTGCATACATAATCTGGGTAACCTGGATCGACATAACCAGGTGGCTGATCCATATACACTCCCTCTTGCAACTCACCATTCAAGAAGGCATTCTTTACATCCATTTGATGCATAATCCATCCTCTAGATGCAGCCACTGCTATGATAGCTCTCACAGTCGTCATCTTTGCCACTGGAGAAAAGGTCTCCTCATAGTCTATGCCATACGTCTGTGCATAACCCTTTGCGACTAGCCTTGCCTTGTGATTCTCAATGTTACCATCAGCCTTATGCTTGGTTTTATACACCCATTTACAACCAATAGCTTTCTTGCCACTTGGCAATGGCACAAGCTCCCATGTGTCGTTTGCTTCCAATGCAGCTATCTCTTCATTCATTGCATCATCCCAATGCACATTTCCAACTGCATCCTCAAAACATGTGGGATCCACATCCTGTATCACCTTAGCCATGTAGGCTTGGTGATGCGCTAGATACCCATCATAAGTCAATTTTTGAAGTGGATTTCTGACTCTGTTAGATCTGCGCGGTCCTGGGTCACTCCTTTGCCCTCTAGCATCTCCTTGTACTTTCCTTACACCAGGTGTCCTGACAGCCAGAATTCCAAATTCCTCATCAAGACTTTGTTCAGAACCATCTGAATCTATGTCTATATGTGAAAAACCTGATGATGCATCAGCCATAAAGGGAGGTTCATCAAACTTTTCCTTTCCTTTTCGTGATACATTCCCTGTACCTGCTGGTGGAGTAACCTACGTACGTAGTCTACCATTCCATGGCTTCTCAACAGAGACACAAGAGAGGACTCTTGTGGTCCACTCAAAACCTGTGATTGTGGACTCACATTTTGTACAACCAATCATCTTTTACATCAGCCCCAATAGTGCCATGTGAATTACTGTACCAGCTGCTCATCTCATCAAAGACCACATCTCTGCTCACTCGTAATTCTTGTGTAGTAGGATTGTAGCACCTGTACCCCTTTTGTTCAAGGGAATATCCCACAAGAATACATTTCTCTGCTTTAGGATCCAATTTCCTATGCAACTCATCCGGTACATGCACGTAAGCTATGCAAACAAACACTTTCAAGTGTGCCAAATCAAGCTTTGTACCTGTAAACTTTTCCTTAGGTGTTACATCATGCACCGCAGCTATAGGTGTCTTGTTCATAATGTACACACCTGTATTTATAGCTTTAGCCCAAAAATGATGAGGCATGTTCTTCGCATTCATCAATGCACGTGCAACTTCTGCAATGTTCCTATTTTTCCTTTCTGCGACCCCATTCTGCTGTGGAGTATATATGCATGTAAACTGCCTGCGTATACCATGCATTTGCAGAAAATTTGAAAAATCATTGGAGAATTACTCTCCCCCTCCATCTGACCTCAATGTATTGATTTGCATATCTATCTCCTTCTCAATCATGACTTTGAAGTCCTGAAAGTGACCAAACACTTCACTTTTGTTACACATGAAGTAGACCCATACTTTCCTTCTATGGTCATCAATGAAAGAGACATAATACCTGCAACCATGTATACTTGCAGTATCTGTTGGACCCCAAGCATCTGTGTGCACCACCGTAAGTGGCTTTTTACATACATTGCGCTCATGTAGAAATGAGCCCTTTGACTGTTTTCCAAACTGGCATGTTGCACACACTTTATGCATACCATCCACCTTGAATTTGGGCAAACTGTTTTGATTGCATGCTGCGCAATCTCTACTCATTGACATGGCCAATGCGTTTGTGCCAAATTTCAACATTAGCCACAACACCTGTGCCCTGTGCAAATAGTGCAGCTTTTACCTCAGGCATGTCTACATTCAGCGTAAACATTCTGCTCACACAATTGCGCTCTTTGATCAGCTTATAGCCATTCTGGAAATCTTCTACATAACAGCCATTCGGATTGAAGCAAACCTGCAAACCCTGCTCAACCATTTGTCCAACAGAAACAAGATTCTTTGTAATGTTTGGGACATGAAGTACATCTGCTAAGTACTTTGATTTCCCATTCTTTGTATTTAGAGGTATGTCCCCTACATGAGCAATGGGGTGAGTTGTGTCATCTCCTGTCTGCACATAGCCTGACACATATGGTTTGCGCATATCTCTAAACCACTCTCCACGAGACGTCATGTGATTAGAGGCACCTGAATCCACATACCAAACATCATCTTGGGTGGAATTCTCTACAGTCATTGTATTCATTACATGCTGCATAACAAATATGAGCTCGCTTTTGCTGTCATCTGCATCTCTGCTAGTAGATGCATAGTTATCCTGTTCTCTCTTTCCACTTGCTTTTCCCTTTGGAAATTCACGCGACATGTGACCTTTTTCACCACAAGTCCAACATTCTCTACTATCTGCAGTATGTTGCTGCTTGCTTGATCTTGCACTACGACCTCTTTGACTCCCCCTGCCTTGAGACTGGTTTCCCCTACAACCTGTATTGTTTTGATTTGATTGACCTTCTCGAGATTGGCCCCTACCACCACTTTGGCCTCGACCACGACCTCTACCTCTGTTGGAGTTAGAATAGAAGGCCTGTTCAGACTTATTTTTGCCATGAGAAGAAGATGTGTCAAGACCAAGGTTCTTCACCTCAAGTATAAGCATAGAAATCAAATCTTGGAACACGGGGATGTCGTCTCTTGTATTCATGGAAGACCTGAAATGTACATACTCATCTCCTAGACCATCCAAGCATGCACGGACAATGTCATCGTCTTCCACTAAGACTTTAATAGATCCAAGAGCCTCAATGATACTCTTGATCTTCAAGGTATAATCATTGATGGAGAGGTTGTTCCTCTTAACCTGATTTAGCTCCGACTTTAGTTGAAGCTTCCTGGCCTTGTTGTTGTGCCTAAGTTTTTCCATGCAATGGCGGGGTTTTCGGCATCCTGTAGATAGCCCATCATGCCATCTGTGATGCTCATAGAAAGCCAATACATCACTTTGCTCTGGCCTTGTTGCTAGTCCCTCAAATCTTTTCTTTGCTCTGTTGTAGCATTTGCCTCAGGAATCTCTAGTTCCTTTTCATTGTCTCCTTCTACATACACCCAATAACCTTTCCCTTTTAGGAAATTAGTTATTTCAAACTTCCATGCAAGGTAGTTATCTTTCTCAAGCTTCTCACTGACAATCTGGCTGAAACCGTCAGACATATTGAAGCACTAAGACAAAATAGATGCAATCTGCAAAAACTTGCAAATCTGTTGAACCTTCTATTGTGGTACTTGTAACACTTTCTACACTCAACGAGTGTCCACAATCAAGCGTACATACAACCACTGTACTTGTATAGTAAATCTGTGTATAATGCACTTTGGAGACCTGTTCAAAAACTTGTACGAAAACCCCCAAAAGTTCATCTGGTACGTGGATTGCAAGCGAAGAGATTGTGATGCTCTTGCTCTCTTAGCCTCTCGTGACTGCACCAGGCTCTGATACCATGTAAATAATGAGGATGCAAGAGAGCTACACAAGACAAGCACGTACAAAACACACAGAGATATAAATTTTCTTCTTCTTCTTCGCTAAGAAAAGAGAGTACAAAATGACTAAATGCTAAAGCTGAAAAGTAGCACATATGTACATGTGGTCACTAAGTGTGAACTCGCTAGAAGCATACTAGGCTGACACTATAGTAGAATCACTGGCAGAGATCCTCCGTATTGGTCACCTAACGCGCCAGCGATGAGTAAATGCCATAAGCGGCCAAGACCCGTAGTGGATGGCAGCTCAAGATCTAGAGCTCGGCATCTCAACAAAACAAGATGAAGGCATCATGCTCTCTTACCTTTCCCCAAGCATAGGAAAGTGATGATCCTTTGCAATGAGCATCCTCTTTTGTAGCTTCGATGGTGGAAGCCCTAGGAGTCTCATTGTGAGCTTTTTTTTAAGGGCAAGAACGATAGCCGTGTCCTTGCTCCCCACACTTGAAACACTTATGATCCTTACGAAAAGCTTCAAGATCTTCAGGAGAGAGTTTGTTTTTACCTTTGTAAACTCCCTTCTCCTTGAACAGATTTTTGTTGTTGTTGGAAGTTCCTTGGGAAGAATTTTGAGCATTGGTCTTCCCCTTTGCATCATTTTTACCTTTGTTGTCCATGGGTTTAACATTATGTCCAGCCCCTTGATGGAAATTGATAGGTGAAGCAACCATGATGTGATGGATTACTTCGCTAATAGTACCAGGCCGTTGAGAGTTGATGTTTTCGGCCATCTCTTTAGGTAATCCCGCACAAAATTGCTATCTTTGCTCGGCAAAGTCTATCTTTTGAAAAACAGTAGCCCTGAGATGTAAATCCCAAAACTTGTCTACATACTTGTGGATAGACTCATGAGAGAGAAGCTTCAAACTGCACCATTCGGTAAGCACTTTGTCCTTTGCATCGCTTGCAAGGAATTGCTTCATGAAGGAAACTCGTAGAGTTTTCCATGCCTTTGGGTCTTCACCATTGCCACGAAGGCTAGCCCACCATTGACGAGCTAATTTTTGAAAGTGCATAGCTACATGGCATAGCTTGGAGGACTCTGTAAAGCCCTCATCTCCAAAGGCCGAATCAAATTTCTTGATGAAGGCCAACACTTTGTCGGTAGCACCAAATGTGCCATCATAGGTGAGAAAAGAGATACTCTTTCCCCCCTCCTTGAACTTCTTTAGCTTTTGTGACCTCGCCATGTAGGGAATGATTTGCGATGTCCTCCCCTCTTGTATTCTCTAAGAGAATAGCCATAGATTTCGTCAGAAGAGGAGAAATGTGAAGAAGAAGGAGAAGAGGATGACCTCTTCCTAGATCTTTTCTTCCTTTGTTTCCTCTCTTCCCTTTCAGAGTGACGAGGAGAAGGACTATGTGTTGATCTTTTTCTCTTGGGAGGAGTAGGCGATCGTCTAGACCGCTGTCTTTTTGGAGCCACATCTTCAAAGGAGCTTAAATTTTCATTTCTTTCTTGCTCTTTAGATTCCTCCTATCGTATGGGAGAGAGTCTTCTTTTGGGGGTCTCTTCAAGAGGCCTCCTAAGCTCTCTCCTCTTGGAGAGGAAGGCAAATTCCATAAGCACGAAGTTGTTGAGTAACTTCGGCTTGCAAAGCAGGGTTGCTTGCCCATAGCTTGCTGCAAACTAGTGTCAAGATAATTCACAAACATGGGAGCATCCTCATTAGCACCTTCATGTGCAAAATCAAAGCTATCAATGTTCATTCTACTCTCTTGATTATTGTCAGCCATGTTAACAAAATTTATGTGTGTACTTAGTGTATGCTTTGGCAATTCAAAACCTTAGTCGCCACTCCTCTTAACCTTTGAAAGTTGGCTCTTAAGTATCTACACCCACGGCTCGAAGTGGTTAATTATAGAGAGTAGAGGAGTAGGTCTAACATAGCAGAGTTGCCGAGGGCTAGCTCCTTTCGAACTTCTTATGGCTCAATAATGGTAAAACCGTAGGCAGGTCTAAAAGGACTCCATTATCAAGTCCAAAGCTCCCGAGGTGTGCATCATACCCCACATAGTTGGCTCAACAAAACCGATAATAGATCCCAGTTCCACTTACCCTAATATAATTAACAAAATCAACCATTTATAGGCTACTTAAGGATCTCTCTTCTTAAGCAAGGAAAGAGAAACCAAATACTCTGATACCAATGTAATGGAATTAGCCTTTTAACTTGAGTTGGAGCGGAAAGTGAATAACATATTGAGCATTTCCTTGAGCATTCTTTTGTGTGTAGATGTATAGTCAGAAAGAAAGTGCTTGGATGGAGAGAAGAAACACTAACACATTACTTCATTAACATGGCATGAGCTTGTGGTAGTAGGCACTCAACTTCTCAAGCTTGGAGAAGGAGATGGTGTCCTTGCTTCACAAGAGTATTTGAAGGGAAGAATGACAGTGAGAGAGTGTAGCCCTCTAGCCAATGAGATCTTGGCTCCCTTTGGGGCAAGATGTGTAGTCACTTGACAAGTGTCCTTCTTTCCCTCTTGTGAGGTTAAGCTAGCACCCCCCTTGCTTAAGCACAGCCCTCGCTTAAGCTCAACCCTTACCTGCTTGAAAAATGTGCCTCTACACTTGACATGTGGCCCCTTTTCTTTCATAAAAGTATGGGTCCTTTGTGAGGTGCATACTTACGACACACATCCCTACTTTGTAGGGCTCGCCCCCCTCTTTGTAGCAAGATATTTGATGTTGGTAAGCAGGCAAGCCCCCTACTTAAGCACAGCCCTTGCTTAAGCAAGCTGCCCCCTTTCCTGCTTGGACTTTATTTGATTAAAGTTAAAAAATTAAAGACTAGGTCTAATGCTTTCAACACTTACCTTTGGAGGTTTTAATGAAGCCAACCCTCAGGTCTTTTGATCCATTGGTTAACCTTGCTCTTTGATAGACCATTTCTCATTTGGGCCCCTTTACCATTGGTCCCATGTTGAAATAGATCTATAAGCACATCGATATCTTAACCCTTGTTCCCGTTTATTCTCCCACATTAAGTAATCAGTTTAATAGAAGAAAATCATTTGGGTTGGTTAGATATTATATTTTATGACAAGATCTCATTGGCAAGAGCGCCAGGTAGGACCAACTTGGCCTAAGACCTAAATGTCAACTTCTTATTTGGAACAAACCATCGGATAGACCTGCTATTGAACACAATCAAAGCCTATTGAGGACCTCTCAGTAGCATCTACTACTAGTTTTGTTATTGCAAAATAAAAGGCATTTGCTAAAGAAAAATCTTTTGTTCTTTGGTTATGGGGTTTGCTTGGTATGAGAGAGAGAGAGAGAGAGAGAGAGAGAGAGAGAGAGAGAGAGAGAGAGAGAGAGAGAGAGAGAGAGAGAGAGAGAGAGAGAGAGAGAGAGAGAGAGAGAGAGAGAGAGAGAGAGAGAGAGAGATGTTAGCTCCAACTTAAATCTAGAAGACATTACTTTAATGGAGGCAATATCTTTGAATAGGGAAGAGAGGAATGTGGAAGCTAGTTGGATGGAGGAAACACTTTAGATTATGGAGGTAGGCTACCACTTGGGTTAACAAATCAGGAGCAGATAAACCTTTAGCATTATTAAGGTCACTCAAATAACGATGAGAAGTAAGATTAATGGTGAAGCAGAGCCGTGGGCACGAATAGGAGATGGGAGTAGATCACTCGCCATAAGAGGAGATCAGAGAAGCGAGCACAAGAAATCAAAGAAATTAATGCAACAAGAGCTCAAGGTTGAGGGTGTATACATGTAGGCACAGAGGAGAGCATCATGTTAGTAGGAAGGAGTGGGGTGCGGCATAAGTACCCCCTTCCTGGAGTTCAATGGTTGTCCAAGCCCACAACTCGTAGCCGTGAGTGCACCAAGGTTGGCACTAGGGGAGCCCACTCGCAAAGGTAATGTTGTAGGAGCTCAAGGTGGTAGAAAAGGGCTAGATACCCACCATGCAAGGGATGCACCCACGCTTCAAGTGTGTGCTAATCTATTCAAGCCATGGAAAGGGCAAGGCGGATTATTTTCCTCAGCTCAAAGGTGAAGTCGTTTAAGTGGTGGGTTGTTTTTCGTATTTCAAGCGCAAGGCGGGTTATTAATCAAAGTCATCAGACATGCTCACCGTCAACCCTACTATAGCATGTACCTCCACGTTGGTAGACCATAAAGATAGGAAGGAGGGCCATCCATAGTAACATCACAGGTAGAGAGAGAGAGAGAGAGAGAGAGAGAGAGAGAGAGAGAGAGAGAGAGAGAGAGAGAGAGAGAGAGAGAGAGAGAGAGAGAGAGAGAGAGAGAGAGAGAGAGAGAGAGAGAGAGAGAGAGAGAGAGAGATGTTAGCTCCAACTTAAATCTAGAAGACATTACTTTAATGGAGGAAATATCTTTGAATAGGGAAGAGGGGAACGTGGAAGCCAGTTGGATGGAGGAAACACTTCAGATTATGGAGGTAGGCTACCACTTGGGTTAACAAATCAAGAGCAGGTAAACCTTTAGCATTATTAAGGTCACTCAAATAACCATGAGAAGTAAGATTAATGGTGAAGCAGAGCCGTGGGCACGAATAGGAGATGGGAGTAGATCACTCGCCATAAGAGGAGATCAGAGAAGCGAGCACAAGAAATCAAAGAAATTAATGCAACAAGAGCTCAAGGTTGAGGGTGTATACATGTAGGCACAGAGGAGAGCATCATGTTAGTAGGAAGGAGTGGGGTGCGGCATAAGTACCCCCTTCCTGGAGTTCAATGGTTGTCCAAGCCCACAACTCGTAGCCGTGAGTGCACCAAGGTTGGCACTAGGGGAGCCCACTCGCAAAGGTAATGTTGTAGGAGCTCAAGGTGGTAGAAAAGGGCTAGATACCCACCATGCAAGGGATGCACCCACGCTTCAAGTGTGTGCTAATCTATTCAAGCCATGGAAAGGGCAAGGCGGATTATTGTCCTCAGCTCAAAGGTGAAGTCGTTTAAGTGGTGGGTTGTTTTTCGTATTTCAAGCGCAAGGCGGGTTATTAATCAAAGTCATCAGACATGCTCACCGTCAACCCTACTATAGCATGTACCTCCACGTTGGTAGACCATAAAGATAGGAAGGAGGGCCATCCATAGTAACATCACAGGTAGAGAGAGAGAGAGAGAGAGAGAGAGAGAGAGAGAGAGAGAGAGAGAGAGAGAGAGAGAGAGAGAGAGAGAGAGAGAGAGAGAGAGAGAGAGAGAGAGAGAGAGAGAGAGAGAGAGAGAGAGAGAGAGAGAGAGAGAGAGCAAGCCATGTTGGCACAGTGAGACACTGAGAAGGAGGAGCATCTCCTAGCTACAAGCATTTGTAGTCACATGGAGATCCATCCTTGACTTTTTAATATAGTATATAGATTGCAAATAACAAGGTGAAGCCTCACTTGGAACTTGGAAGTTGGGCACTCTAAAATGAAATGTAATGAAGGTCACGTGAAGCTCTTAAATGGACCCCCAAATTGATTTTAAACTAGAGAATCAATTGAAAGTGATGACCAAACAAGATTGGAAGGTGAAAAACTTAGGATAGTGTTAATAGAATTAAGCCTTAACATATATTCTTCTCGTCAGATAAATCCATCTCATGACTCATCCAGGTAAACCTTCTCATATGTTCGCTCTTTTGACGAGATGGCTATCTGTTTCCTTGAATATCCCCCCCTTGTTGACATTTATTTGAGCATATGTTTTCTAAAGAGCAAGCTCTGGCCTTTATCTCAAAGTTGTCAGTAAGATCATTCGTCAGCTTCACCAGGGCTAATAGTCTCCATGGCTCTCTGTCCAACCTATCATCTCCTAGGGCCAAGCCTTGCCTACACCATAAATCATGACAGATCAACTCCTCCTCCTCCTCCTCCTCCTCCTCCTCCTCTCTCTCTCTCTCTCTCTCTCTCTCTCTCTCTCTCTCTCTCTCTCTCTCTCTCTCTCTCTCTCTCTCTCTCTCTCTCTCTCTCTCTCTCTCTCTCTCTCTCTCTCTCTCTCTCTCTCTCTCTCTCTCTCTCTCTCTCTCTCTCTCTCTCTCTCTCTCTCTCTCTCTCTCTCTCTCTCTCTCTCTCTCTCTCTCGCAATGATGGAGTTAATGCAGGCAATCGATCGCCTTGGTTGCACTTGGTTTTAGGATGCACAAACACCACGCCGGGAGCGGGGTCATTAAAAAATATGTATAATAGCACTTGAGTTCAACATAAGGGGTTAATTTCTGTAATGGAGGTACATAAAATAGACATAATGGTATTGTAAACTAGAAAAGTTAAAAATCTCATACATTATAAGGGGTCTCTTTATCAAGAAAGGGCATACGTAAGGGGTCTCTATACATACATTTATAAATGGATGTAGATAGTGGAAACAACCTTATACCGACAATTGTACATAGTCGGATATAGTATTTACCAACAATAATCATTGTAGTAACTATATCCATGCATATTCAGTCAGAACCCAATATGGGCACCTATAAGCACTTGTACATAGTCGGATCTAAATGATAATCACTGTAGTAATTGTATCAGTGCATAGTCAATCCAAATCCAATATGGGAACCCACTACCTGTAACTTTTATTTGGGGATCATTGTCACTCCATTAGGCTGTTTCGACTCTTTGTAATCATCAAGCCATTGCTCCTTTTTTCACCAAGGCCCCATTGTGATCAACATTCAATATTAGTTTTACTTCTACTTTATCATTCAAGTATATCAATTTCTAGTACTTTGTGTCCAATATCTGACTTTGTACTTTTGATTTAGTTCATATTTGAGCTCCTATGTTCATGTGAAGTCTGAATCTGTTGTTTATTTGATATGACATCTGACTATGAATCTCCAACCTGGAATAGCTGTTAGAAGTAATCAACTCATTCTATATTGGCAATCATGATGGTGAGCTTAATCTCTTGACATGAACCTATCTCTTGTTTAGAATTTGGAGTTGCCTGAACATTTGCAATACTGCCTAGATACTCAACACGAGGGAGGAGACCTAGTATAGAATTTGCTGAGGAGAAATACCATAACATCATGGTGGTTCAAGAATCAAAGCAGATCTCTAATGATGGACCTGAATTCCAGAATGAGGAGATAAATGTAAATCTTGGACAAAGAGGTACTGAGGGGCTTGTGGACTCTTAACATTCAGCTCAATTTAGAAGGAGGCATTCAAAGAGAACTGAAAGATGCTCTCATTTGCACGGGTCTCAAAAGGCAGTCCTGAAGGGAAAAGTGAAGGTTCAACCGATGCGAGTGATGGTAGCAAGAGAAGTAGAAAAGCAACGTCACATCAAAAACCAGATTAGAGGAATGAACCAGACACTATCGTTGAGACAAATAATCAATATAATCACAGATGTGATGTTGATACTGACCATCATAGGAAGCATAGGCAGAAGGAGAAAAAGTCTGATCATAAGAAAAAACCCAAATGCAGAGAACAAGAGCCAGGTCATCAATTTTCCAAACACGGGGAGAGATAAAATGATCTGAAGGTTTCCTTTTTGACATTTATACGTGGAAAAAAGGATGATCTGGATGTACACATACAAGCTTTTGAACAATATGCATATCTAAAGGATATTGATGAAGATGGATGGGGTCATTATTTTCCACAGACTTTGAGGATGCGGCAAGGAAATGGTATTACCATTATTCAACATGCAAACATCGAATAGTATAAAAAAATGAAGAAAGAATTACTTCTAGAGTACAGCAAAAATTGGGGGGACAACCATGTGAGTTGAACAAGATTAACGAAGGGAAGTTGTCAGTAAGAAGCTATGTGGAAAAGATCAAAGAGCTTACTAGACATTTGAATGAATCGCCTTCAAAAAAGAGAATGTGTTCCTAGTTTCTGAGTGGATTCAAAGGCAACAAGCTTAGGGAACAAGAGGTACCAACATCAATAAAGAAGTTCAATGATTTGGTGCAAAGAGCTCTAAAATAGTAGAGCAACATGCTAGAAAGGAAAAAGGCCATAAAGGGAGAAGGAATGTGAGTGACAATGAGTCATTGATTGAGGAATCAAGTTCCAAATCCCAACTCAAGTTCAATTGAGAGTGAGTCAAAGGATCATGCAAAGAGTAAGAAGAAGGCCTCCTAGATGAAGACAATAGAAGAGATGTCAAAGCAAATTTTGGAGATGTCAAAGACCAGACCATTAGTGGGAAAGGTTGAGACTTGATGTACAAAATGTAAGTAAAAAAAACACTAGTCAAATGAATGTTACCAGATTGAGTGCATTTATTGCAAAGCATTTGGGTATCTATGGAATAATTATGCTTCATTTCAAAGAAGGCAAGGATGTATCAATGATAGCACTGACAAATCCATAACCATCAAAACAAGAAGGGATGCTAGGGGCTATCGAAAATGAGGCCAACATCAGATAAAGATAATTTAGCAAGGCATAATTGATGCTATACATGTGGCAATTATGGACGCTTTGGAGCTCAAATTTCTTGCAAATGTTAAAGATAAAGTTCTTGAAGGAAAAAAATGATAGACCCAATTTTGGTACG
Source organism: Adiantum capillus-veneris (assembly GCF_014529385.1). NCBI lineage: Eukaryota > Viridiplantae > Streptophyta > Polypodiopsida > Polypodiales > Pteridaceae > Adiantum > Adiantum capillus-veneris. The sequence goes on along the minus strand of NC_140955.1, from coordinate 35,147,346 downwards.
CATAATCAATAGAAATTTCAAGGTTATTGTTGAACATTTACCAGATGAGCCAGCTAAAGAAACAAAGAAAAATGAAGAGACTCAGAGAGGTGAGAAGCAAAGGGCCGTTTGAAAGGCCAAGGGAAAGGCCATGGAGGTAGATGTGTGGCAATAGCAGAGGATGTTGGTAGCCAAGATCATGGAGGATCCGGCTAAGAATATGCCAAAGTAGTTTGAATGCTCAAAGAATAGGACTATCCAAAGGTTTTTGCCAAAGCTTCCAAAGGTTCTAGAGAGGAGAATCCTAGAGAGTGACTTTTGTGAGATAGAAGTTGAAAATAGAATTGAAGAACCAGTGAAAGGCTTGGAGGAGTTCCTAGAAGAAGATGTTTGGAAAGTTATGGTAGACTTGGAGGAGGTTGATTGCCCGAGGCTGATAAAGAATGGAAAATGTTCAGCAACAACAACAATCTGATTCCTCACAAAAGTGTCCATCATCCAGGAGATGCAAGAGCCAAAGGCATGACGATAGAAGGATAGCTATCCGGAGGGGAGATCCTCCAATTCAAATAGCATCTTAGGGAATGAACATGATCAAGTCTATGTAAAGGTCTCTAAAAGAATTCATAAGCTTACAATGGAATTGGATGATATTAGACATGCCTTACCAAAAGCTACTAATTTTATTAGAAAAAAATAAAAGAGAAATCATATGCCACGACCATGGATCTGTCTAAAATAAAGGGTGATGAAGTGTCAATCATTCAAATCAATTACAAGCTTAGAAAATAGTGGGAGCCACTGTCAAGAGTGATATGGGAGGCGATAAGAAACTCAACACTAGCTTTTTGGTACTAGATGTACAAGGAGAATATAGTATAGGCTGTTGGAGTAGCCTTAGTTTGGAAGTGCATGTCATAATAATCAATATCTAATTCTCCTAAATGATTTTCTCATGTTAAACCGATCATTTAATATGGGGAAGTGCCATGGGAGAAAAAGCTAGAATATTGGTTAAGCTAGCAGACCGGCCATAGTAGGGATCCAAAGGAGCAAAAATAGGGATCCAAAGGGGGGACCATCTGCAAAAGAGCCATGTGAAATAATGGGCTAAAAAGACCCTAAGGTTCAGTCCATTAGGACTTCCAAAATGCTAAGGTTCCAAACTTCAAAGGTTGTGTCCAAAGGTCAACCATGGGGGGAATTGGATGCTTTGTGTGTGTCCCAAAAGTCTTTTCAAATCCCTACATAGGAGGGGCCGAGCCTAGCTTGTAGGGGATGAGAGAGAAAGTCACACACACACACAAGCTCCCTTTACACAAAGGGAATGAGGGACACATGTCAGCTCCCTAGCCCAGATGCCCACAAGGTGTACCCTCCAATGAGAGTTTAGTTGAATTATTAAATTACGTAAAGCTCTCACAAAAGGGGAAAGGGGGACACATGTCAGAAGGCTATCACTTATACTGCTTGATTACCATTGGCTAGGCCTGAGGAGGTCCAATGAGAGTAGAGCATGAGCAAATAGCAAGAGGGGTCGACCAAGAGAGAGAGGGGGCTGATTTTTGCAAGGCATTATCACGCACACACTCACACAATCTCATGTGTGAAGTAAAGAAGACTCTCTCTCCTTCTCAAGCTTTAATGGAAAGCTTACCACCTACTCCAAGCTTGTGAGAAGGGAGGCCTACACCAACAATTCTTGGCTTTGTGATGCAAATCCAACCAAGAGCCAAGCTTCAATGCATGCTCATCTCCTCTACCATGCTAATTAATAAGCTAAGCTATGCTAATATGAGTGATTATGTGAGGATATGTACATCTTTCTCGTAAGAATACTCCTTCTTCCTCTCAATCTACTCTCATACCCTGCTAGTTCTCACCATCTTTGAAGGTGTGTGAGGTCTTGGGTTTGAGACCGGAGATAATTGATGTTGTGTTTGCTAAGTGTTTTTCTTAGTGCATGAAGCTTCCATCTTCATTGCACTTGCTAGTCTTGAAGGAACACAAAGAATTGTATTGTACAATGTCTCTCTTGATGGGAGAAACCATAATACAAAGCGTTTTAGAGGGGGGACCGGCTCCATGCAAATCCGGTCCTCAATTGTTTTCAATAGTTTAATTTCTCTCTCATTTGAAAGTATTGTTCATGCTATCTAACTAAGTGTTATGCTTTTTGTTGCTCTGTCCACCCAAGCACTCTTGTAACTCTCATTAGGAATCTATTGTAATGGAATGCCCACTATGTTCATGCTAATTTCCGCTACACACAAGTTTTTAGGGCATTAAATGTTACATTGGTATCAGAGCACAAGGTTTGTCTTTTCTTGGTCAAGAAGGGAGGTCCTCAATCTAGCTATAAATGGTTGGTATTATTAATTGCCTGTGAGTAAGTAGAATAGGAATTTTTCAGCCTTGCAGTGGGCCTACCTTCGTGCAGTTAACGAGGCATCTCTGTCGAGAGCTATGGTCTTAATAGTGGAGTCCTACGGGGCTTTCCTACGGCTTAACCACTATTGAGCTATTAGAAGCTTGAAAGGAGCCGGTGCTATTTTGGTGTTGAAGGACCCTCTCTTCTATTCCTTGCAATTAATGGTATTCGAGCCACGGGTATAGTAGCTTGAGTGCTTTTTCTAAAGGGGTAAAGAGGAGTAGCAACTAGGGCTTGAAGTGCCAAAGTACACCTAAAAAGTTTACACCTAAACGTTGTTAAAATGGCTAACAATAGTAAAGAGAGTGAAATTAATGTTGATAACTTTGATTTTGCTAATGATCAAGCTACTAATGATGCTCCGATGCTTCTTAAGTATCTTGTTTCTAGGCTTCAACAAGCCATGGGAAATCCATCTCTCCAAAGTGAATTGCAACGGCAGCTCCATGCTCATGGGATTCTCCAAGCTCACCACCATGACGAGAGAACACCTAGGAAGCCTCCTTGTGAGACTTCCAAAAGAGGTCTCTCTCCGATTCCGGAAGAAGAAGACAATCCATACGAAGGGTTCAAGAATCTACTTCTTGATGATGTATCTCCTTCCCAAAGGAGAACTCAAGAGCCTCCACCGAAGGAACGAGAAAGAAGTGAGTCTCTAGCCACCTCGACGGAGATGGATCCACGAAGATGGCGGGCTAAACACTCTCCATCACAACCAAAGCGGAGAAGACCATCGCCCCCTTCTCCACACCATAATTCAAAGAGGGATGATAAAAAGCAAGAGAAGAAAAAGGCGAGAAAGAGGACACCTTCTTCTCTATCTTCTTCATCCTCTTCCTCTTATGAAAGTGATGGTGAGGACGACGAAGATCAAGACAAGAAAAAGGCGAGAAAGAGGTCACCCTCTTCTCCACCTTCTGAAGAAAGTGATGGTGCAACCTTTGAACCATAAAAAAGAAGAGGCCATAGGAAATCCTATGCCGCATGGAAGAGATCGTCAAAGCTGAAAAAGTTCAAAGAGGGAGGGAAGAGCATCTCTTTCCTTACCTATGATGGCACCTTTGGTGCTACGGACAAAGTCTTGGCCTTTATTCAATAGTTTGATGTGGCGTTTGGAGATGAGGGCTTCACGGAGTCCTCTAAGCTATGCCATGTAGCTATGCACTTTCAAAAGTCCGCCAGGCAATGGTGGTCTAACCTACGAGCCAACGGTGAAGCTCCGCGGACATGGAAAGCTTTAAGAGCTTCCATTATGAAGCAGTTTTTGGCCACTGATGCCAAAGACAAAGTACTCACCAAATGGCGAAGCTTAAAGTTCTCTCCCTATGAATCCATCCACAAATATGTAGACAAGTTTTGGGACCTACAACTCAAAGCCACTGTCTTCAAAAAGTTGGATTTTGGAGAGCAAAAGCAAAAATTTTGTGCAGGCTTAACCGAAGAAATGGCGGAGTATGTCAACTCCCAAAGGCCACGTACCATATTGGCGGTAATACACCATACTATGGTGGCCTCTAGAATCAAGTTCCAAATGGGGGCTAGAAGAAATAATAGCCCACGGAAAACAAGGGCTACAATGAGCCTAAGGGGAAGGACAATGTCCAAATGTCTCCTAAGGGAAACTCCAACAAAGCTAAAGAGAAGGGAGTTTACAAAGGTAAAACCAAACTCTCTCCTAAAGAGCTTGAGCGTTATCGCAATGATAACCGGTGTTTCAAGTGCGGCGAACAAGGGCATGCGTACCGCGCTTGTCCCCAAAAGAACAACCGCCAAGATCTTCCTAGAGCTACCTTGGTTGAAATCCAAGAGGAGGAGACTCACCAAACTCACCACAAAGGATCTCCTCTATGCCATGCTTGGGGAAAGGTAAGAGAACATGATGCTTTTATTCTCTTTGACCCTAGTTCTACTCACAATTTTATATCTATAGAGTTGGCCACCAAGCTAGGCATACAAGCCTACAAGATGGGAGATGTCCTACCCGCAGACAGTGCTTTCAAGGGGCAAGAAGCTTCAGTCACTCCCTTAATCAGGAAATTGAGGCCTCATGTACAAAGCTATGTGGACAAAGAGGACTTCTTTATCTCTCCTCTCAAGCATGAGGATGTAATCCTAGGGGCACCATGGTTTGATCGCCTGGCTTGCCATTGTTAAATTCCCTGAAAGGAGAATCTCCTTTAAGTTCAGGGAAAAAGAGATGTATATAGTGTTACCATATACATGTGGTAGTGATGTGTGTGAACACACTAGGACCACCGGGGCATTTTTTCCCTCTTTAGGAGGCTTTTCCCCCCGTGCATTGTATATACGCCCATCACTCTAGGGCTATCTATCTTTCCATTGCACACTAAGTAATACACTCTCTATTGTGTGCCTTGAGCTTCCTTCGTCTTCTCCAAGCTGTGTGTGTTTCTCTGCAACCCTAATTCCAACAATTGGTATCAGAGCAGGTCACGTCCTCCTGGGCTTAGTCGCCAGCTGCTCTAGCACACGCCTGCTCACTTACTCCGATTTCAGTGAGCTTTGGCGAGCGTTCATAGGTCGACAACAATTTCGGGAAAGGTCGAAGAGCTTGGTCTGCTCAAAATTTTGATTTGGAATCATTTCGGCCTTCGTTTCCACTACAGGCAGTACTGCACAGGCTATTTCGTCATTTTGTGCAGAATTTTTGTCAGTGCCGTTTTCTGCATAACAGGTGCCTTATAGTCTTCTACGGTTTGTGCTATATTATAGCACAGGTTGTTCCCGCTCCATTTCTCCTATTTTCGGGCAGTTTTCACATTAAGTGCAGCATTTACCATGGCTGACAACAACAACACAGATGTGTTCAAGATGATTGCTGCTGAGGACAGGCTGGATGGGTACAACTACCCTATGTGGGCTTATATGATGCAACATGTTCTTGTGTCAAAGGGTGTCTGGAACATTGTGCAGGGCATTGATGTACGTCTTGGTTCTGAGGATGTAGGCGATGTTGAGGATGTTGCAGGTCTTGCTGCAAGGATTGCAGCTGTTAGAGTTGTTTTGCCTACGGCAGGACAAGCTTGTTGGAATGTTAAGGATGCGCAGGCTCATGCATTGATTACGTTTTCTGTGAAGCACACCATTGTTCCTCACATCCGTTCAACAAAATCTGCAAAACAGGCTTGGGATATTTTAGCAGGTCTTTATGCAAGCCGCAATGAGGCTAAAATTGCTTTGCTGCGTAAAGAGCTGGAGTCGAAGATTATGCATGAGGAAGATGATATGGACACTTTCCTTGCTAGTGTCAAGGATATCAATGAGCAGCTTATTTCTGCAGGTGAAGTCATTTCAGACAGTTCCCTTGTGCAAACTGTTCTTGATGCCTTACCAGATTCCTACCAGACTTTTGCTAGTACTTGGAGACTGATGACCCAAGGAAATCCTAAAGTTTTCAAGTTTGATGCATTATGCACATTGCTATTGCAAGAGTCACTTTCTAGAAAAAACAGGACTAGGCAGCGTGCAGTTGAACAGGCTTGGCAGCCCGACAGGCAGCGCGAGGGCTTGGCAAAGAGGTGATGGTGCGTGCCGTGCTCCGTGGAGGTAGCCCCTGTGACGGGTATTGCAGCCAATCCCAGCGTTCATCCGTCGATCCCGACAGTGCAGCCTATGGTGGAGGTCGACAGTCCTTCCCTCCTCGCCTCAAGAGGCCCTGCACATGGTCCAAGATCACAACTACGGTGCTCGCCTGAGTAGGGTTCTTCCCCATGCCTCCCCACCTCATGCACATGCCAAAACTAAAAACGGCTGGCTCTCCATGCCTGTGTCCCAAAAAGAGTGGCTCTGATACCAGTGAAAGGACATGGGAACTGACATGCTAATCTCCACCCATCCATGCCCTATATAGGCCCTTGGCCTTCTAAATATAGGGACCCCCTTGATTGCATGTCCGTCTTGGCCCTTGGCCCAGACTGGTCCTTCCTACCCTTGTCCTGACAATAAAGAGCTCTATTTCCGTGTACATGATTTTTGTTAAAGATTCTCAAAATGAACCTAATGCTTTAGCAAAAGAAAATAAAAGCAACCAAAAGGAATTAGAGTTATCCAATTTTCTCAAGGGGTTTCAAGATGTTTTTATTGATGACATCCCTTGTGAGCTACCTCCTAAACGAGGTAATGATGACCATGCATTTGAACTTCTTCCAGGAAGTTCACCGCCTAACAAACCTCCTTATAGAGTTTCTCAAGCTCAACAAGAGGAGATTATGCGGCAAGTGCATGAGTTAGTTGAGAAGGGCATGGCTAGGCCTAGCTCATCTCCATTTTGCTCACCTGTGCTATTCGTGCAAAAGAAAGACGGCACATATCGTATGTGTGTCGACTATAGAGCACTCAATAGGATCACTATCAAGAATAGGTTTCCCGTTCCACGGGTAGAAGACCTATTTGATAAACTACAAGGATCGACCTAAAAAGTGGCTATCATCAAATAAGGCTAGTCGATCAAGACATTGTAAAGACCGCATTTCGCACCACATTTGGTCTTTATGAATACATTATCATGCCTTTTGGCTTGACCAATGCACCAGCCGCATTCAACCGCTTGATGGAGAAGTTGTTCAGGCCTCATCGAACCTTCACTGGAGTGTTCTTTGATGATATTATCATCTACTCTAATTCATTAGACAAACACAAGCAACACCTCCAGGTAATATTTTAAGTTTTAAGAGAGAATAAACTTAATGTTAATAGAAAGAAAAGTGAATTTTTCTTGCAAGAGATTCAGTATTTAGGTCACATTATCTCTCAAGATGGCATCCAAATGGATCCATCAAAGTTAGAGGTAATAAAAGGATGGCCTAAACCAAAGAATCTTCATGAACTAAGAAGCTTTATAGGTATGTGTGCATACTATAGACGCTTCATAGAAAAGTTCTCACAAATTGCGGGACCATTACATGACCTAACAAAGAAAAGCGTTAGGTACACATGGTCTGCTAAGGAGAACAATGCTTTCAAAAATCTTAAAGAAAAGCTTATCTCTCAACCTGTGCTTACACTACCGGATCTCTCAAAACCATTTGAGGTCCAATGTGATGCTTGTGGTGATTGCCTTGGATCTGTTTTGCTTCAAGAAGGGCACGCCATAGGCTATGAAAGTCGAAGGCTCGACCGTGTTGAGCAAGCTCTATGCATATACGAAAAGGAACTCCTTGCAGTTCTACATGCCTTAGACTCATGGAAGCACTATTTATTGGAGACTCCTTTCATTTTGCGAACGGATCACCAAAGTCTTGAGTACTTCTTGACGCAGACCAAGCTCTCCAACAAAAAAATGAGGTGGGCAAATTTCCTTTCTTAATTTCATTTTCATATTGCTCACATTGCTGGCAAGCATAATCAAGTAGCTGATGCACTCTCAAGACGGCCGAGAGTGAATGCGGTTTCCATAGAAACTCACAATGATCTATCTCAATGATAGATGAGTGAACATCCAAGAGTATGTTTCTAAATGTGTGGTATGCCAAAAGACAAAATTTGATAGAGGGAAGCAACTTGGATTGCTTCAACCCTTGCCAATCCCTAATTCACCATGGGAGAGCATATCCATGGATTTTATCTTTGGATTGCCTAAGTCTATCCATGGGAATACGGGAATATGGACAATAGTAGACAGGTTCAGTAAACAAGCTCATTTTATACCTGTCAAAAAGACTATCAAAGCCCATCAAATGGCAACCCTCTTCATTTCACAAATTTTCAAGTACCATGGCTTGCCAATGTCCATAGTGTCGGATAGAGATCCTAGAATGACCAGTAATTTTTGGAAGGGTCTCTTTGAGAATTTAGGGACAAGGCTAAACTTTTTTCGGGCTATCATCCACAAACGGATGGCCAAAGTGAAATAGCTAACCTAACAATTCTCGATCTACTAAAAGCCTATGTAACGGAAGTAGATCAAAGATCCCAATGGGAGAAGTACTTACCCTTAGTGCAGTATGCTTACAATAACACTGTACATACTTCCACGGGAAAAGCACCTTTTGAGGTAATTCAGGGAAGATCAAAAAGTCCCTTGCTACTTAAGGTACATGGGAAGATCTTCACTACAGATGAGTATAGCCAAGACCTACAAGAATCTTTTTCAAAAGATTAAGGATGCTATCTCTATCTCACAACAAATGCAAAAGGTTGCTCTGTTGACAAGCACAGAAGAGCCCAAGCCTTTAAAGAAAATGATTGGGTCTTATTAAAGTTTTCCAAGGCTCAATTAAGGAACACGACGGGCAAGAATCCTACGGGACACCAAAAGTACTATGCTAAACTAGCAAAAAGGTACTATGGTCCCTTCCAGATTCTTAGGCCAATCAATGAGATGGCCTATCAACTCAAATTTACCAATCATTGGATCATACACAATGCTTTCCATGTGATCCTATTAAAGCCTTACAAAAGAGAGCCACCTCAAGAACCAACTACTACTGTAGACCCACCGGAGATCGAGGACCAAGAAGAGGTGCTGCAGCCCGAGTCCATTCTTTGACATGAAGACAAGGTACTAAGAGGCGATAAGACTATCTGACGATATCTTATTAAGTTTAAGAATCATCCTTTTGAAGATGCTAGACGGATGCAAGGCATACAATTAAAGGATAACCTAAACCTTGTCAATGCTTACAATGCTTCCCAAGAGTAAGAAAATGTACAAAATGCTAAAAATGAATTTTTTTTTTGTCTTATAAGACTCTCTTTTTCGTTATTGTGCACAAAAATGAAGTAGTATGCATGCTTAGATCAAGTTTACGGAGACGACGTCTCCCAAACACCAAGTAGAGATTGTCACTCTATTATGGAAGATTGATAGGACTAATGTGCAGACATGCTTGTGGCAGACTCAGGCTCTCAAGCGCCAAATGGACTAGTCATCCATTGTGGAATGATGTCGTAGGGTAACATAGGAATCCTCTACCTGCTAAGAAAAGGACTCATGAATATGCTTTATCTTCTCTACACCATAGTCAAGGACAACTATGATTTCAAGACAGAGGTAATGTCATAATAATCAATATCTAATTCTCCCAAATGATTTTCTCATGTTAAATTGGTAATTTAATATGGAAAAGTGCCAGGGGAGAAAAAGCTAGAATATTGGTTAAACTAGCAGACCGGCCACAGTAGGGATCCAAAGGAGGGAAAATAGGGATCCAAAGGGGGGGCCATCTGCAAAAGAGCCATGTGCAAAAATGGGCTAAAAATACCCTAAGGTTCAGCCCATTAAGACTTCCAAAATGCTAAGGTTCCAAAATTCAAAGGTTGTGTCCAAAGGTCAACCATGGGGGGAATTGGATGCTTTGTGTGTGTCCCAAAAGTCTTTTCAAATCCCTACATAGGAGGGGGCGAGCCTAGATTGTAGGGGATGAGAGAGAAAGTCACACACACACACAAGATCCCTTTACGCAAAGGGAATGAGGGACACATGTCAGCTCCCTAGCCCAGATTCCCACAAGGTGTACCCAATTCCTATTGGATGGCCTTGGAGGTGGACCAATGAGAATTAGGCTAGAGTAAATCTAGTTTAATTAATTTAAAAACACTTAATAAAATAACCAATGAGAATTAAGTCCTCTAGAAGACTACTGGACAGACTCCCAAGGGGTCCAATGAGCATTCAACAGCCCAATGGCTTGCCTGATTCCTATTGGCCAAGAGGCAAAGGGGTCCAATGAGAGTCTAGTTGAATTATTAAATTACCTAAAGCTCTCACAAAAGGGGAAAGGGGGACACATGTCAGAAGGCTATCACTTATACTGCTTGATTACCATTGGCTAGGCCTGAGGAGGTCCAATGAGAGTAGAGCATCAGCAAATAGCAAGAGGGGTCGACCAAGAGAGAGAGGGGGCTGATTTTTGCAAGGCATTATCACACACACACTCACACAATCTCATGTGTGAAGTAAAGAAGACTCTCACACACTCACACAATCTCATGTGTGAAGTAAAGAAGACTCTCTCTCCTTCTCAAGCTTTAATGGAAAGCTTACCACCTACTCCAAGCTTGTGAGAAGGGAGGCCTACACCAACAATTCTTGGCTTTGTGATGCAAATCCAACCAAGAGCCAAGCTTCAATGCATGCTCATCTCCTCTACCATGCTAATTAATAAGCTAAGCTATGCTAATATGAGTGATTATGTGAGGAGATGTACATCTTTCTCGTAAGAATACTCCTTCTTCCTCTCAATCTACTCTCATACCCTGCTAGTTCTCACCATCTTTGAAGGTGTGTGAGGTCTTGGGTTTGAGACCGAAGATAATTGATGTTGTGTTTTCTAAGTGTTTTTCTTAGTGCATGAAGCTTCCATCTTCATTGCACTTGCTAGTCTTGAAGGAACACAAAGAATTGTATTGTACAATGTCTCTCTTGATGGGAGAAACCATAATACAAAGCGTTTTAGAGGGGGGACCGGCTCCATGCAAATCCGGTCCTCAATTGTTGTCAATAATTTAATTTCTCTCTCATTTGAAAGTATTGTTCATGCTATCTAACTAGGTGTTATGCTTTTTGTTGCTCTCTCCACCCAAGCACTCTTGTAACTCTCATTAGGAATCTATTGTAATGGAATGCCCACTATGTTCATGCTAATTTCTGCTACACACAAGTTTTTAGACCATTAAATGTTACAGTAGAAGTCTAGCTATTCATGATTATGTAGGCCAAAGGAGAATCTAGATAAAAATAAACAACACAAGAAGCGGGAAAGGGCAATGAGGCCAAAGGAGTTGTGTAAATATGGCAAGAAAAAGATGAATAAATGTTATCATCTATGAATGTGTTTCCTATAGCAACGATAGACTTTAATGAGGTACTTTTAGATTGAGAGAGAGCAAAACATTAGAGATAGCATTATCAAGAGAATTTCACTGAGTCTAACCCTAGAGAAGGACTAGTGAATCTGGATAGCATTTTGCTATAAGAATCAAGTCAGTTAGTTGAGGATTTTAGACTAGATGAGGAACACAAGCAAACCATTGCAAAAACACTTGGTCAAATAAATGTATAGACAAATAGAGAGGTAGATTTAGTAGGACTAGGAAATATGTTAATGTATTTGTAGCACGTATAAGGACTAATAAAGAAGTGAAATCTTTGGCAAAAATAAAAGGTGGTGGACCAATCTGGTTGCTACCAAATGATCAATAAACACTGAAAATCTCAAAATGTGTACCGCAACCTTTTATCGTGTTTTGTAGAGAGAGTCCAAAATGGGTTGGCCAAAGAAGAGAGAGGGGGGCATGGGGCATTTTTTTGTACTTCAACTATTACCATGGTTATTACCATTCCTATTATTGCATTTATTACCACCAATATTGTTTCTATGATTGCCACACTTATTATTAAACCTCGCTTTAGCGCTTAAACATTCAAGTTTTGGTGTTTCCCTCTTTTTTTCTTGTGAATAGAAATTAAAGAACATTATTTAAAAATTTAAAAAATGATTTTTTTTTAATATTAAAACATGAAACAATGACTATTTGCATGCACTTCCATTAAAGCAAGCACCATCAGAGATGAGAAGCCAAACATAATCGACATCTTCCGTCAAGGGACGAGTATGTAGAGGCCATTCTCATGCCGTCTAGACACATTTGCAAACCACTTGCACTCAAAGATGAAGGTATGAAAGGTTCTAAAATTGACCTTTAGTATCCTTTCAATAGTCCCACAGTACTTGGCTTCATCACTATCCGTGTCAAAGTTGCCCTTGATGCCACAATCCATGGTGGTTCGACGCTCGTGAATGTGGCGTGTACAAAAGTGTCGACCCTTTGACCACATTGAGTTAAAGAAAAGGCACTATAAAATTGAAAAAATCTTTATCAATTGCAAAGGTAAAACAGAAAAAACCTATGCAGTACGGTTTAAGTATATGAATACTCTACCTTTGGTACGCAACCTCGTGCATACTCCCATTCTTTGTTTGTGATGTCTTCTCTGCGTGCTTTTTCTTTGGTCATTCTCTCATGAATCCACTCGGCACTAAATAATGAGATCTAGGAAACATGCAAGGTATTGAGGCACTGGTGGTGCCCTCTTGCCTCCATTCGCTTGCTTCCATGCTTACCTCTCCTGCCACAACACCTTACCTTTTCCATTGTCCACAAGTCCACCCACTTGGTCATAACTTTTGCAATGGGGATGCAAAAGTTATTGACCACTCGGGATAGATCCATATCCATGTTTCCTTTTCTACTTGACAAGTGTGAAGTCATCCCTGCATCCTCCTCATCTGACCACATGCGAGGCATTGAGGAATCAACTTGCGTCAAATGCTTTAAAATGTAAAGGCACGATCTATCCTTCGGCCATGCATGCCTTGGACTGGGACCGTAGCTGCACAAAGTCGAGATTCTTTCAAAGCATCTCTAAAAAGAACATCCATAAGGCATGCACTACTCCGCATATAGCGATCTCCTCAACCAGGTGAACCAAGAGGTGGATCTGGCTAAGAAGAATAGATCAAGGAAATGCATCCTCAATGGCACACACGGTTTCCATAGCAAGTGTTTGAGCAGCATGAATGTTATCTTTTTTCATTTTTTTTGGAGCTTACAAATCTACAAGATAACACACAAGAATACACTAAGTGTTTGCTAAAGATATTGTGTATATATAAAAGCTTAGTTGAGTGAATATGTGATGTACCTTACTAACTCGTCGAGCTTGAATATACCTTCCCTCACTTTTTTGTCCTCGCATATGCACATACTCACCGGCAAAATGAACTACAATGTCAAAATAGTAAACGAGAAAGTGAAACCAAGTCATACATACAAATCAATATCTATATGAAATAAGGGAGATGATAAAAAAGAAAGAAGTAATTACCTGTACCATCTTGTGCTAATCATGGGATTTCAACCCATACAATTGAATGCTTCCACCTTTCTTTGCTTTTGTGTAAGCTTCCTTTAGACACCTCATGTATCCCATTGGTGTGCAAATAGATGCAATGAAACCCTTCACTTGATCTAGCTCATCGTTGGTTAGCATCCATGGTGATTTAGGAAGCACAATCTTCCCATTGGGAGCTTGACGTAGAGTAGAAGAGGCGGGGAGATGTTTCAAGGCCCTCAAATCCTCTCTCACCCCCAAACAGTCTTTTTTGCCAATAATATGGTTCCGCAAGGTGTGAGCTACATTCTTGAATATGTGCATGGAATCCAATAAGTGTCATATTTTTTATTCCTTCCACTATGGAAGCCTTAAAAATATGGAATATCTTGACATACCTTTTGGAGGAGTAGTTGGGTCTGTATCACTATTGTAGTGCTCTTCCTAAATAGTTGCCCAATTTGCCATCGTACGGTTTAGTGGAATCTTTACATTTGTTGGAGCCCTGTATTTGCAAACACATACCAATGGAGGAAATCCTCAAGTGAGGGGTGAGCAGAGAGCTCTCATCCACTCGAGCGCTTTGTCAAGGATGCCAAAGCCCTTTGTTCTCCACATGCTCCAAAGCAATGCGTCTCAAGTGAGATAAATTCTATTTGCACGTGGCTCAAGGACAAGGGAGTTTGTCCTTGAGCGATCGATCACATTCAAGGCTGTTCAGATGGCCACGATAATCCCAATCATCTTGCACACGCATAAAAATATATCAAGATTAATTCAAAAAGCTACAATAAATTAAAAACTCCAAGAATCTCTAAATTGAAAAAAACACAAGTGCCCTATAGTTTGAATAGTTACTAGAGTAGATGGCTAATGTTCAATAATAAGTGGTACAAAAGGAATACAATTGGAAAGGAAACGGCCTATGAACTTTGAGAATAGCGGAATTAGGAGAATTAAAGAGAGCGTTTTTGTGAGACTACTTTGAGAGCATAGAGGGTGAACTTAATTGATGGTAGCAACATAATCATTGTACTTAATTAACTTGGCATGAACAATACTTTTGTAAGAGAGAGAGTTTAGAGAACTTGACAACATTTGAGGACGGGATTTATGTGGAGCTAGTCCCCCCTCCAATAGGCATTTGCATTATAGATTCTCCTATCAAGAGAGACTTGGTACAATAAAATCTTTGTGTTCCTTGTGACCTAAGGTGATGCAATGAAGAAGGAAAGCTTCATGCATAATGAGCACAACATAAACTTTGTAAACAGAATTAACTATCCTAAGGCCTCAAACACCTTTGAAGGTGGAGAGAGCTAGCAGGGAATGAGGGTAGGGAAGAGGAAGAAGAAACATTCATAGGAGAAAGATATAGTTCCTCATTATCATTACCCTTCTTGCTAGCATACATAATAGCATAGTAATGAAGATGGAGAAGATGGAAAGCTTAAGCTTTGAAGCATGGCTTTTGGTTGTATTTGCATTCCATAGCCAAGAGTGTTGGTATAGGCTCTCAACTTCTCTACTAGCTTGGAGAAGGAGATGGAGCTCTTGCACTTTGCACTTCACACAGAGTGTGTGTGAGTGTGTGTGGGAGAGTATATCCCCCAAGAAACCCCCCTTCTTGCTTTGGTAGACACCCCCCTTTTAGCTCATGATTCAAGCTCATTGGACCCTTCCAAGCCTAGCCAATAACATACAAGAAGCATACTAAGCAACAAGGGTAGGCTAGGAAAAAGTGTCCCCCTTTCCCCTTTGAGAGAGAGGACTTGATAAATGAAAAAACAATCAATTAAATCAACTAAATTATTATTGGAACTCTTGGGAGGCTACCCAATAGGATTTAGGCACACCATGAGGGCAACATGAGGAGGAGCTTGACAAGTGTCCTATTTGCCTTCTTGGTACCAAGCTTGCCTTGTGTGAGTCTGTGTGTGTTCTCTCTCTAGCCCCTACAATTAGGGCTCGCTCCCTCATGAGTAGGGATTAGATTTGACATTTTGAACACCTTACCCTCAAACACCTTAGTCATGGAGCACTTTATCACCTTAGTCATTAAGCACCTCAAGCACCTTAGTCAGCAAGCATGACAAGCACCTCAATCTTGGGCCGTGTTCCCACATGAAGCACAACCCTAGCTTTACCTAAGGTCAAAGGACTTTTAACACTAGCCATTGGAGGTCTTTAATGAAGCTAACCCTAAGGTATTTAAGCTCCATTAGCTAACCTTGCTCTTTGACAGATTATTTCTCATTTGGGCCCCTTTATCGTTGGCCCCGTGTCAAGACAGACCCAAAAGAACATGTCTATATTATAACCCTTGTTCCCCTCTATTCTCTTAAATGATCAGTTTAATATGAGAAAATCATTTGGGTTGGTTAGATATTA
Source organism: Adiantum capillus-veneris (assembly GCF_014529385.1). Taxonomy (NCBI): domain Eukaryota; kingdom Viridiplantae; phylum Streptophyta; class Polypodiopsida; order Polypodiales; family Pteridaceae; genus Adiantum; species Adiantum capillus-veneris. The sequence goes on along the minus strand of NC_140955.1, from coordinate 35,131,690 downwards.
GATTTTATGACATTACCTTTCTCTTGAAATCATAGTCGTCCTTGACTATGAGATAAAGACTTAGTCATTAGTCAATTTTTCTTAGCGGCTAGAGGATTTGTTTTTACTGTACAACATCAATCCAAGATGGATGACTAATCTATTTGCTTGGGAGACATAGTTTCCACAAGCATGTCTATTTTTTAGTCCATTTCATTCTCCCAAAGTAGAGTGAAAAATTCTACTTGGTGTTTGAGAGATGTCATCATCACAAACATGATCTTAAGCATGTATACTATTTAAATTTATGCACAATAAAAAGAGAACTACTTATAAGACAAAAAAATTGGTCATTCAAAAGAAATTTGTACATTTGCTCTAATGTAGCATTGTAAGCATTGACAAGGTTCATACTATCCTTAAGCTGTATTCCTTGCATCCATCTAGCATCTTCAAAAGGATACTTTTTGAACTTAATACGATATCGTCGGATAATCTTACCATGTCATAGTAACTTGTCTTCATGCCGAAGGATAGCTTTGGGTTGCAGCACCTCTTCTTGGTCTTTGATTTTGGGAGGGTCTTCAATAATGTGTTCACTTGGTGGCTCTCCTTTGTAGGGTTGAAGTAGGCTCACATGAAAAGCATTGTGTATGAGCCAATGGTTGAGCAACATGAGTTGATAAGCCATCTCATTTATTGGCTTCAAGATTTGAAAAGGACCATAGTATCTTTTTGCTAGTTTAGCATAATACTTTTGATGGCTTGTGGGATTTTTGCCCGTTGTTTGCCTCAATCAAGTCTTGGGAAACTTAAGTAAGACCCAATCGTTTCATTTGAATGTTAAGGCCCTTCTGTGCTTATCAACATCAGATTTTTTCCTTTGTTGAGAGATGGATATAGCCTCCTTAATCTTTTGAAAAGATTCTTGTAGGCAACGGCTATACTCACCGGCAACGAAGATCTTCCCATGTAATTTAAGTAGCAAGGGAATTTTAGGTCTTCCCTCAATGATTTCAAAAGGTGCTTTTCCTACAGAAGTATGGAAAGTATTATTGTGCTCATACTCTAAGGGGTAAGTACTTTTTCCACTGTGAGCGTTGATTTACATCTGTAACATAAGTCTTTAGTGAATTGAGAATCGCAAGATTGGCTATCTCACTTTGGCCATCCATTTGTGGGTGATAGGCCGAAGAGAAATTCAATTTTATACTTAGATTTTCAAAGAGACCTTTTCAAAAGTTACTGGTCATTCTAGGATCTCTATGTGACACGATGGATGTTGGCAATCCATGGTGTTTGAAAATCTGAGATATGAGAGATGCCATTTGTTGGTGTGCCTTAATAGTCTTTTTGACATGAAAGTGTGCTTGCTTCTTGTCAAGTATTGTCCATATTCCCATATTCCCATGGATAGACTTGGGTAATCCAAAGATAAAATCCATGGATATACTCTCCTATGGTGAATTAGGGATCAACAATGGCTGGAGTAATCCAGGGTGCTTCCCTCTATCATACTTGGTCTTTTGGCATACCACACATTTTGAAACATATTCTTGTATGTCTACTTTCAAGGTAGGTCAATAAAAGTACATCTCTACTCCTTGGAGAGTAGGTTGAACGCCTCTATGCCCCACATAGGGAGGAGAATGAGATTCATACATAACTTTCTCACAATGGGAGTGGGTAACACATAGCCTATTTCCATGGAGAAGATAACCATCTTGCAAGGTGAATGGTTCCTCTTTCTTTCCCAAAGCAAGGACTGACATTATGTCTCTAAAGTTAGGGTCAGTAGCATACTCATCTATCATGGAAGATAGATCATTGTGAGCTGCTATGCATCGGCCACTTGATTGTGTTTACCAGCAATGTGAGCAATATGAAAATAAAATTGCAAAAGAAAATTTTCCCACCTCATTTGTTTGTCAAAAAGCTTGGTTTGTGTCATAAAGTACTTCAAACTTTGGTGGTCGGTTCGTACAATAAATGGAATCGCCAATAGATAATGCTTCCATGTGTCTAGGACATGTACAATAGCTAAAAGCTCTTTCTTATAAATGCCTAAGACCCGTTCATCCGTATTGAAACTTCGGCTCATATGCTCATATGCTATGGCATGCCCTTCTTGAAGCAAGACTACTCCAAGACAATCACCACAAGCATCACATTGGACCTCAAATGGCTTTGAGAGATCCAGAAGCATGAGGATTGGTTGGGAGGTAAGCTTATCTTTGAGTTTGTCAAAACCATTGTTCTCCTTAGCAGTCCATGAATACTTAATGCTCTTCTTTGTTAAGTCAAGTAATGGTCCTGTTACTTGAGAAAAATTTTCTATGAAGCACTAGTATGCACACATACCAATAAAATCTCCTTAGCTCATGTAGATTCCTTGGATTAGGCCATGGTTTGATTACCTCTAACTTTGATGGATCCATACCGATACCATCTTGAGAGATAATATGACCTAAGTATTGAATCTCTTGAAGGAAAAATCCGCTTTTCTTTTGATTGAGAAGAAGCTTGTTCTCCCTCAATGCTTAAAAAATCACTTGGAGATGTTGCTTGAGTTCCTCCAAGGACTTGGAGTAGATGATGCTATCATCAAAGAACACTGCAATGAATTTATGGTAGGGTCTAAATATTTTCTCCATTAGATGATTGAACGTGGCTGGTGCATTAGTCAAGCCAAATGGTATGACTAGATATTCATAAAGACCAAATGTCGTACAAAATGAGGTCTTAAGGATATCTTTATCCACTATCCTTACTTGATGATAGCCACTTTTAAGGTCAATATTACTAAAGTAGGTAGAGCCTTGTAGATTATCAAACAAATCTTCTCCCCGAGCCACGGGAAATTTGTTTTTGATAGTGAAATGGTTTAGTGCTCAATAGTCCACACACATATGATATATACCATCCTTTTTTTGCACTAAAAGGACTTGAGAACAAAAGGGAGAGGAGCTAGGCCTCACCATCCCTTTGTCTACCAATTCTTGTACTTGCCTCATGATCTCCTCTTGTTGAGCTTGGGAAACTTGATAAGGAGGCTTATTAGGCGGTGAGCTTCCTGGTAGGAGCTCAATTTGATGGTCATCATCTCCTTGTTCTGGAGGTAAGTCCATAGGGATATCATCAATGAAAACATCTTGGAATCCTTTTAGAAAATTAGACAAGTCTAACTCTTCTTGATTCCTACCATTTACATTTGGTAAAACATTAGGATCCTTTAGGGACTCTTTGACAAAAATCATGTACACAAACTGAGATCTTCATTGATTTATCAAAAGAAGAAGGATTTACAAGTTATATAGTACAACCATACTCAATAGCATCTATATACATGTTATTTTCCTTCTAAGTGGAGTAGATTCTCCTTTCAAGAAACTTCATGTTGACAGCCATGCAGTTGAACCATGGTGCCCCTAGGATAGCATCCTCTTGTTGGAGAGGAGAGATAAATAAGTCTTCTTTGTTGACATAGCTTTGAACAAGAAGCCTCAACTTCCCAATCAAGGGAATAATGGAGGCTTGTTGTCCCTTAAAAGCAGTATTGGCAGTTACAATATCTCTTATCTCCAAAGGTTGAATGCCCAACTTGGCTGAATCCCATAGCTTGATTTGAAGTAATACACACATACCAATCACAATAGGTAGCAAAAATTATACAGTCTTTGTGAAAGAATAGCTAACTTTATCAAATTTATACAGGAATCAAATTGCAAAAAAGAAATTGGTAGCTTGACAGAAAGTTACAATAGAATCAAGTGGAAATTGACAACAAGTCAATCCACAGGTAAGTACTCAATCCAGGGCTTCATAAGTCTATATGAACCTTAGATCTGGTCGTGTACTAGGAAATCAGGGCATACTTGGAGAAACCTCGAGTAGAGTATTCACCAAAGAAAGCGTGAATCAAGGCAATCCCTTACACACTATTCTTGAAGAATTTCTAGACACTTTTTCAGATTCAACATCTGAAATGTCTTCTTACTCGACTCACTCGGAAACTGGAACGACAATGCGCTATAAGCATATACTCTCATTTTAAAAGACTAATCGCCATGGAGCTCAGGTTTACCTGGATCCTAACAAAGAGTACGCTATTCACATTGATGACCATGGTATTGAGTTCGAAGAATAAATCAGGTCAAAAAAAAAAAGTACTTGGAAAAAAACAAAACTCAGTATGTACAAGTCGAAAACCCTGACGTGATAGACAAATGGTGGTTAGAAGTAAACACCATAATCCCAGATATGTCAGCAAAAGAAGGACCACCAACTTTAGAATTTGAGGGATACGACCAAGTAGATTTGAAGCCTTTGAAATGGCTTAGTATGGATAATCCTAGGATCGGAGTCTATCGTTGTTGGGAGGATAGAAACGTAAAAGATCTTCTGTGGACTTCGGATGCCAAATCAGGACAACTAACGGCCATGAAGGTCATTTATATCTTCAAGATCAAAGATAAGGGATCAGCAAACCTATCAACCTACCTGTTTAGGTATTGTTATAACAAAAACTTTGCTATGATGACTCCTGAGGAGGTAGAACAAACCAAATATCAAGGGTATTCCATAAGGGATTGGATATTGGGACAAGAACCAGAAACAATTCCAAGAGATGAAAATCATGAGAGATCATCTGAGAGTAATGTTAAGAAATTAGAAAACATTTCATCACGTAGAAAACAGGGTGACACTAAGGCCAATAGTCCAGGGATACATGAGTCACTATTTCCAACAGACTGGTTTGAAGGACTCGGAACATGACCAACTGCTAGGAGATCGGGAGTTGAACCAAACAGACGTGTCAGACCAGATAATTTTCAAAAATGGATCAAAAAATACAGTGGATCAAGGGATCCATACGACCACTTTGCAAGCTTTAAGCAAGTGCTAAGAGCAGAACGTATATTTGATTTCCATACTCAATTTGAGGGGTTTGGAATGACATTAGAAGAAAAAGCATTGACATGGTTCCAAAACATTCCACCAAGGTCAATCATGGACTTGAACACATTAGCTCAAGGATTTGTAGCTGCTTGTTCCAAAACCGGGATCAAACATAATACAGTAGCTCAAATCTACAGTTTTAAATAGAAACATGGTGAGTCTGTTAGGGATTGTGCAACTCGAATGAAACAATACATTGCCAGATGCCTAGGGCTAGAGATACTTGCAGAAGAATGACTTGTATCTTTGTTTCTAGAGGGACTGCTAAACAAAGAACTTCATGCTATACTCTATAGCAAGAAGCATACAACCCTAGAAGAGTGCGTGTTAGATGCTATTGACTTAGGAGATAATTGTGATATTTTCAAGGAAGAAGATGTCCCTAAGGATAACCAAAGTGAGAAAACAACATCCACTAAACTAGGACAAGTGGAAACGGCTACTGCAGCACCGCTTTCAGCCATAGAAGATATGCTCAAAAGGATGAACGACATGATGAACAACATGAAAAAAGCACCTATGAGGGGACCAGGACAAGGGATACCTCAATAGGGACAACCAATTAGGCCACAAAAAGGTGTGCAATTGAGGGTAAATGGACCAACCATGAGACCCACAAGTGCTACTTCCGACCAAAGTGTGATGAATATGTTTAGTACGTGCCTATGAGGCCACAAGGACAACCCATGTACAAATATAAGCCTAATATGGCCCAAGCTCAAAGACCACCGATAGGTATGGAAAGACCTCAACTCGTATTCGATCAACAACCTCCATATCCATGACATAAGGTAGTGCATGTAAAGTACATGCATTCCATAGAAATCATAGATGAGCAAGCACTTGTGCCTATTACACCCTATGTTGAGCCTAGTCCATCTACAATAATGGTAGAGGAAGATTGATATAGTTCACATCCAGCACCAATGGAAGAACCTGTGACTTATACTCCATCAGAGCTTGTACCAATATATTATGTAGCTAATTAAGGTTTCAGACCTCCCATGGTAAGACCCATGATTAAGCCAAGAACAGGAAGCTTTTATAACTGTGGTGCAAATGATCATTGGAAAAATGAATGCCCAGAGCCTGACAAAAACCTCAAGCCAGTTGAAGCTTATTGCATACAATGTTGCAAAAGGGGAGGACACTTCCCAGAATATTTTCCTAAAAATCCTTTAAACAAGGGTAAAATGGAAGTAAACGTAGTCCAAGTGATACCTAGTAGAACCGATTGTTCCAATCAAGGTAATCACTAGAGCCTAGGCTAAGAAAAAGAAACACAACTCCTCTGATGATTCGAAAAATACAGAAATTTTCTCTCAAAGGATCAAAAGAAGCCGAAACAAAAGATATGAGATGAGAAAACAAAAACAACGGGCTGAAACCGAGGAGAAAGCAAAACAGCTATTTCAAGAAAAGGTGAAAGAAACTGGAAGCAAAATCAAAGAAACAACCGTGAAATCTGGAGGATCAATTTTGGTTGATAAAATTTTTGAGCCTATTAATGTAGCCTTGTTACCTTATTAAGCGGGACTAAAAGCAGACCAAAACATGGAAAACAAATGGAAAAACTATCCCTCTCCAGACATGGAAGCAGCTAAGCTTGAAGCTTATCAAAATTTGGTAAGAATCATGCAAGAGATGCTGGAAAAACAAAAACCCAAGCTTGAAAGTATCGCAAAACCTGAGGAGCTTGTGGTAAGAGACACTAAAGAAAAATCCGAAGTGATAGTAGAACCCCACCTTAAAACAAAAGAACCAAAACTTATAGTGGCGGACAGGAAGATGCCTTAGACGGAATTCCATTCGGAGAGGAAGACTGGCCAGGACACTTATGGAGAAAAGTTAGAGAGATCAATGATGGGAGCCTAACTTTAAAGTTAGCTCCTATAGAGAAAGTTTGGTTAGACAACCTACCTTCTGATATGAACATGGATGTACAATCCTTAAACGGGGATTGCGGATCTGAAGCTTCAGGAATGTCTAAACCATTGACCTTGAAAACATTACCCTCTTACTTGGGAGATAACGAAGATGAATCTATAGTATGTAAGACCACTCAAGTAAAAAGAGCTGAAGAGGCCCTAGAAGTAGACAACATTTATTCAATCATGTCTACACCTATCCAATGCACTCTTACCTTGAGAGAATTGTTAAAACTTAGACCATATTTATGGAATGATCTACAGAAAACCCTAGAGAAGGTGAGGATAACGGGACTAATCTCAAAAAAAATGGAAAAAATTTGAAAAACAAAATGGACAACAAAGAGATTCGATCTGTTCCAATGAACAAAGTTGGAGAATATTACAAAGGGGAAGAAGGGAACACAACCCTTCTAGTGAAATATAATGACATTGAAAACATGGAAATACTGGATAGTGGAGCAGGCATAGCCATAGCCACGAAAGCAGTATGGGAATCCCGGGGACAACCAGCCATTTAGAAAAATTTAAATGAAATTGCAATTGGCTAACGGACACATTGAAAGACCATGAGGGCTACTTAAAAAAGTGATAGTCAATTCCTGTGGGATTGAATATCAACACACTTTTTCCATAGTAGACTTTGGGAAAAAACTCAATTACGAAATCATATTGGGAAGAACTTTTATGCGACAAGTACAGCTTATCCAAGATTGTAGAAACAGTTATCTGTACTTGAAGCAAGTGGGATCTATAACAAGGGTCAATCTAAATGATCACACTTATAGAGATGTCATGAAAACGCCCATACAAGAGTTTGATTCAGTCTCTTCAGCTGAAACTAAGCTTCCATCCTGGTTAAACAAAGACACTCCTATGTGGATGCATGGAGCTTCCAAAAATGGGAGTTTAAAACAAGAAGAATGTATTCTAGAAAGGGATTGCACAAACGAAGCCTATGTACCTGAATCCTTTCCAGAGCATTTGTTTAAGCCATTTGAGTGGACTCAAATTTTAGCGACAATGAATGTATGTGTGAATACGTCTATGCCTACTCAATTTGCAATGAGTACGGCTACGACATAATTCCCATCCAAATGATTTCAACACTTAATAGTGAAGATAAAAATGAGGAACCCAAGGACTTGATAAAATCTCAACAAGTCTTTTCAGACACCAAAATCGTGAAATCTAGACCTATGCCATCAGTCTCCAGCAAAACACAATTCCTGATGCAGATAGATGCACATGATTGTATCAAGGACAAAATCACTGGCAGATATCCTTCAAACAAAAATCCAGAAATTTCAAAAACATTGAGAAAAACAAGAAAGGATACTCAAGCAAAGCCAAATAAACAGGACAAGGAGCCAACCATGACATGAGTTGAGCGGAAAAAGAAGTATCAAGAGTTGAAAAAAGCTCTAAAGGAGATATATACCATCGAAATGGAAACCACAGAAGAGGATGGTAAGGACCCATTACAAAAAGTATACTCTCTAAGATCAAAAAATCATAGTCGAAGAACCTGTTATTGCGGAACTATGGAAACAAGGTGAGTCCTACGAAGGGCCCGAGAATGCGAAAAAGATAGACTTGGCAAAACCAGGGGAAGAACCTAGGCCTGTCTACATTGTAAACGACCTAACAGAGGAAGAAGAAGAGCTTTTGCTAAGCTTGCTAAAAGAATATTGAGATATCTTCGCTTGTTCTTACAAGGATCTCAAGGGTGTTGATCCAAAAATCTGTCAACATACCATACCCATGAGAGATGATGTGAAACCAAGTAGACAAAGGCCATACACATATAATGAAACATTTACCAGGAAAATCAAAGAAGAGATTGAGAAACTAAAGGAAGCAGAATTCATTTACGAAATTGAATACACAGATTGGGTGTCTCCAATTATGATAGTATCCAAGAAGAATGAAAAATTACGAGTGTGTGTCAATCTCAAAAAAGTGAATGCAGCTACCATTAGAGACAACTTTCCTCATCCAATCACTGAGCATGTTTTAGAACGAGTTGCAAGAAAAGAAGCTTACAGTTTCTTACATGGCTTTTTGGGATACAATCAACTGGTGGTTGACCCAAAAGATCAACATAAAACTGCTTTTGCAACGGAATGGTGTTGGAGCCCCATTTGTCCAACTGTTGTAATGAGGCCATCTTGTAAAGCATATCAAATTCCCATTTTATATCAAAGATGTCTTATCATTTTGATCCATTCGTCTGGGTCATGTAAAGATTAATCAGTTAGTCAGGACTCAGATTTGTTCCCACTTTGTAATAATGAGTAAGAGAACCCCATGTACATTTTTGAGCTAAGGTGACTAAAGTATAAAAGTCACCTTAGAACCATTTTTGAATAACATTTGTTTTGAATATTAATTCTGTGTCATACGAGTCTGAGAGAGAGAGAGAGAGAGAGAGAGAGTCTTATCCTCTTCTCTATACGTTTCTCCCTCACCGGATTCACGACGTGACTACACCATCGCAGTAGTCTCTCCGAGAGCTACGCGCCCACACCACGCATTCACATTTTCGAGCTGTTCGCGATCGATCCTTCCTCGAGCTTGTTTTGCTTGTAAGTAGCACAAACAGTGTCTGTTTTAAACAATCAAGTGCTTTATGGAATGAGAAAAAGATTAGCTACACATAGATACTCATGAACTTAAGTTTCGCCCACTTTTAGATTATGACCTGTTAGTCTATCGCGACTATATTCGAGATAACTAGGGTTCAAATCTGGTGAGATTAGACTTATAGGTAAGTATATCCTAGTGAGGGGATGGTGCCTAGAAGGTTTGATGCGATTCCGAGTTCATTGGAAGTGTAAATGGTGTTGTGAGCGGTTAGGGATAGAGTGGGTTGCATTCTACCAGGGTTAGTGATTGATGCATCATAAAAGTGTGTATGTGTAGATTGGTCTCAGCCTGCTGACAAGCTAACGATATTTCCTACCTACACCTACGGGTTAGTCGTGTCATTGGATGATAAGTATGTTGTCTGTGTCGTGCTTGTGAGTATGAACACGGGAGTAGTTATGCCCTAAAACATTGGCGCCGCTGCCGGGGACACAAGACCTTAAGTAGAGAGATCTACGTCACTCGTGTGATGGTTAGCTTACTTTAGTTTTGACTAGAGAGAGCTTAAACTTTTAGAACAAGATCCAGGATAGAGTATCCTGAGGTCTAGTGGATAGCCAGGAAGCCTATGTCTTGCCGAGGGTCTGCGACTAGTTAGATTTAGTTAAGTAGGATAATGTGGAGTTATGGTTTATTGGTTTTGAGTGCTTGTTATACTTGTGTAGAAATAGAGTAGAAAAACGCTGTAAAAACGCAGAAAAAAAACAAAAAGAAGCAACAATAAGGCTGTTTGCTTGCCTTGAAAGCAAAATCCACACCATATACCCTTGAAGGGGTGAAAAAAGTAGACATTGAAATTTATGATCCAACACTTGAGAAAACATAAAAATTGCGACCAAAACCAACAAAAAGAAACAGATGATTGTCATAAGAAAACACTAAGTGAACCTATAGAGGCCAAGAAGAGATATAACCCTTAGCCTAGGGTAAACTGACTGTGTCAGATGGTACAACTGATATTCACAAGTTTAAGATGAAGTGTCATCAAATTTAAGATGAAGTGTCATCAAATTTGCATCACTTCAAGTGCATTTGATTTGTGAATTACCATAGAAGAGTGAAATTTGTGAAGTGCTTGAGTCTAAGGTCAAAATAAGTCCAAACTTCATAAAACTTGGGGGATAGACTTATATGGGCACAGGGAACACAATTATGCAAAAATAGACAAAAATTAAATCCCCATTGCTCTCTACCTAGTCTATCGCTATAGACTGATGAAGGTGGTGATTGACTAACAACAAGGAAAAAACCTTTATACCACAAGTTTAACACATCAATACAAGGGTACTCACAAAAATTGAGTGAAATTGAACACCATCTTAACCACAAAACTTCAAAACTGGTGTTTTAGAGTCTGAATTTAGAGACAAGGGCAAGAAGGCTTTGACCAAATGTCTAAATAGTGCCAAAATTTGTCAATGCACTTCACAAGGAGAGGCTGAACCAACTGTGGAGAAAACTTGAGAAAAATGCTAAAAATGGAGAAAATTGCCAGTCTATCGCGATAGACTAAGGAAACTGCTGCTAAGGACCATATCTTCCAAATTTCCCCTAGGGATCGAGAGCTTTATCAGAGCCTATACAACACACACACCAAATTTCAAGGCATTTAGATCACTGAAAGTCAATCTAAGGCCCAGATAGAGAATCAAGCTCTGACTAAAATACTAAAATGGGACCAAAACTCAACCCAAGTGTCCAAACTTCATAAAACTTGAGGGATAGGCTATAGAGGGTAACTGGAACTCAAGGGTGAAGTCACAATTTTGAATTGACTTGTGCTGAGCAAATTGTCAGTCTATCACGATAGACTAAGAAAGACTTAGTGATTCAGATATATTTTGCAATTTGTGACTATACTGCTAGGACATACTCTCCATATAGATCCCAACCATCATTTCATATTTGAAATTGGACCACCAGAAGGCTGACTAAGTGGTTGCTGTACATACTTAAAAGATTTTTTGGTAATTCAGGGAAAACCCATGTGAACAGACTAACCATCCTTGTGTAGATCCCATAAGGGGATCATCACAAAGCCGCACAAGAAGGAGTCCAAGTAAGATTTAAGTTTGCAACCCAACTTTCATTCTTATGTATTTAAGGTCAGGAGCCTTTGTTAAGTCGGGAGCTAAAAGTGTCAAAAGTCAAGTAAGCACCACATCCACCGAAGAGAGTGTAACTCAGACAAGACTAGACCCATTAGCACCGATCATTGAAGAGGGTAGTGATACTGACACTTCATCGGAAAAGTCCTTCTTCATGATGGGGAGTCAACAGCCAGGAGGTTTCAACTGTGAAGGACCAATGCCAGGGGGGAGAACCTCCCGACATCCTTTAAACGAAACCAAGTTCACTATAATCTTCTTGGAAGGAACTAACTCGAGGGGAGCCTTAGTTTATTCTGACTATCGAGGACGCAAGTGTATTTGTATTGAAGAAATACCGGCTTAGAGACTAGAGATAATTTGAGTCTATGATGATGGAGACAGATTCCGAGACGAAAAGGGGAACTACTATCTGATAGTGAGTAACCCTGAGGATTACAACAAATATGGGGATAACGTGGCAAAAGGGAAAATGGTTTCAAAAACCCAAGAACCGCCTCCTAACATTGATCGACCTGGAGCGCTTTTTATGTATGATAAGAAAACAAACAGGGTCCCAACCTATAATGAGAATGTAGGGATTTACAAGCATGAAAGCGAGGGAATAGTCTCTTATTTTTGATGCAAGGAACCCTACCCAAACGAATTAAGCAAAGACAAGGTTCTTTACTTATTTCTTATGAAACTGCTATGGGGAAGGATATTGTTTTTGTTGACAGATACGGGCGAGAATACAAACGTATTCTCCCAGAGGAGGTTAAAAAGACAACAGTTCCGGGAGCATCGACCTATGGCCCTGACGAAGTACCAAGAGCCACCTACACCCCTAGCAAGTCGACAAATCCCTTTTCAAAAGAGTATGACGCTACCTCACATTCTACCCGACAATTGACGTCCAACTACCAGGACCAACCAGCTACTCAACCATCATTGCAGGCATGGCTTCGATAGAGTGCTACATTAGAACAAGACCGAACCCGAGAGGGTTATCAAACCGCACGAGGGCTAAGGGATTTACAAGAACCACCACTCTATGCACAGTATCAAGGAGAGAGTAAGCCAAAGACTCAGGGGTCAACTAAGCCTGGAAGAACACCCCTAGAACGAGTTCGGAGAGATGAAACATCTCTCACGAGAACTGTTAGAAATTATGTCTTAGGAGCACCATTGGGAGAGGAACCTGGCCACTATAGAAGACCAGAGGAGGTATATCGACTAGGACGGGGAGATCCCATCATGAGATTTGTAGACCATCATAGAATTAGACCTTCTCAAGTGCAAAAATGGGTAAACAAGAAATATACGGGAAGCAAGGATCCGAGAGATCATGTAGCAGCCTTTGTGTGTGTAATTAGAGATGAAGAGGTGTTAGACTTTCCTACCTAATTTGTAGGATTCGGTTTAACCTTAGAGGATGATGCTGCTACATGGTTTGACTCAGTGGAGCGAAGAGACTTTGAGTCTATGGAGGAAGTGTTTGACGAGTTTATCAAGGAATTCTCGCAAAGGGGAATAGCTCATAATACAGTATCACAAATCCATAAATTCAAACAGAAAGATGGAGAGTCTGTGCGAAAGGCAACCCTCCAATTAAAAAGATGTGTTAAGTTCTGCCCCATGGAAGAACTGCCAACTCAGTCCAGACTTATGCTTATATTTATCCAAGGACTAAGGAATGCAGATCTTCAGAAGGACTTACATATGAAAAGGAGCATGACATTGAATGATTTAACCAAGGAAGCTCTATACCTTGTGGACAATTGTGCGGTCTACAAAGAGGGTGAGTTCAAGGATCTTGACGATGATTCTTCCTCGCAACAAAGAGGAAGCAAGTCTGCTAAGACAGCACCGAAAGGAGAAGTAGCGGTAAGCCAAGAGCAGCTTGTAGAGGAAGTGCTTAAAAATATTAACTTGTATTCCAAACCACAAGCTAAATGGTGTGCAATTGAACAAAAATGGACAAACCATGGGACGTAGGAGTGTTATTATAACAAGGGATATGTGAGAGAATGACCATATGCTCCGCAAGCTCAGGCGACATCCCCTCAAGTCCCACAGATGCCTAGATATCAGATAGGCAACCTACTAGGACCTGTAGGTGTAGAAAGACCACAACCAGTGTTGGGACAACAACCACCCCTACCAGGATTACGACCAGTCGGCATAAGATACACACCCACAGTAACTGAGTCGAATGAGAAGGCTTTGGTACCTATTCATACATACTACGATGAGCCCAATGGATATGCGGCGAACTCTATCTATTATCCACAGGAAGAACCCTCTACACCAGAACCATGGAGCATGATAGGAAATACAGGACCACCAACTGCTGCACAGGCAGCGGGGGAAGGAAGATATAGCTTGGATGAAAGAACACTGTTGTTCATAGCCAACGGAGGCATGAGCGGGCAAAGAATTGCACACCAACAAAGAGGAGCTCCAAGAGCACCTCAACAGCCTAAAGGACCATGCTACAAGTGTGGTGGAGACCATTGGCTGAGGGACTGCCCTCATGACGAAATCATTAGGGTCAACACATATTGCATCGAGTGTGTAATTAATCACTTGATCCTTGATTGCCCTAAAAACCCGAGCAAAGGAGCAAAAACTACCTTGAATATGCTGGGAGCGCTGCCTTCCGGTGGAGGGTCAGAAAACGAAACTCCGATTCATGTTAAGGTCTTGACGAGAGCCCAAGCAAGGAGAAATGACAATCAGCCCAAGAGTAACGATGAAAATCATGAAGAAATCAAGACTGACAAGTCTAGCGTCAGTCGTGATAATCCTTGGAAAGAACGAAGAGAGAAAATGAAAGCTAGACGTGAGCGAAAACAAAAAGATGTAGAAGTTGAGCTAATGATAGCTCGAGAGCAACTTAAACATCAAAGAGAGTCTTACTCTCTAAAATCAACGGAGGGACCAAGAAGTGCAAGCTTAGGAGGGTCGGTATTGGTAGATGAGATCAGTGAACCCTTAGATGCAATCTTGCAAGCATATGAAGCAATATTGAAGAACAGACAGACTCTAGAGAAAAGGTGGATGACATATCCATATCCACAGATAGAAAAACAGAGACTAGAGATGTGAAAACAGTTGATTGAAACTGCACAAGCTTTACTCGAGCCTCCACCTATGGAAGTGGGGGATAGAGTAATCAAACCACCAAACAATGAAACACCTCACAAAATTGAACAAAGGATACCCGACAAGATAGAAAATGTTAAATCCTTGCCGGATGTAGAGGATGCAAGAGACGTGCCTATAGCACTGATGAATCACTGAAAGATTTTCCACCATATACCCCTATTGTGGAAGAAAATTGGCCTGAAGAGCTATGGGAAACGGTAAGAAAAGCTCAAGAAAAATATGAGACAAAAACAGTCGAGTCGGCGCCTTTCTCGGAGTTGAACTTGAATAAGCCTCCATGGGATTTAGACGTTAAATCATTTCAAGGGGATAATGGTTCACTTGCATCCAAAGATAGCAGACCAACATCACTTAGAACTTTGCCATCATATATGGGGGACTATGAGGCAAGGTCAGAAATTCGAAGAGTACCTTCTCAAAGAATAGGCGGGTCAAATCAATTGGACACTAAAATCCTGACAGACTTGTTGACCACTCCGGTCAAGTGTACAATCACATTGGCAGAATTGTTAAAAATTAGGCCAAGCATGTGGACGGAAGTGGGAAAATGTCTTGAAAATTTTGGTATAAGGACACCTCTTAAGTTCTTCGAAACCGAGCTTAATGACACGGAACCGAAGAAAATCAACACTAGACCAGTGCCACTCAATAAGGTAGGAGAGTATTGTGAGGGTGAAGACGGCAACACAACCCTACCAGTTGAGTATAACAGCATAGAGACTAAGGCAATACTTGATAGCGGAGCTGGCATTGCCATTGCGACCAAAATGCTATGGAAAAAATGGGGAAAACCAGCAATACGAACAACTAGAATGAAATTGCAACTGGCGGATGGGCACATAGAAAGGCCTATAGGATTGCTTGAGGAAATTGTGGTATCTTCCTCTGGCATAGAGTACAAACATACCTTTGCCATAGTAGATTTCGGCAAGAAGAACAACTATGAAATTATCCTTGGTAGGCCGTTCATGAGGCAACTCAAAATGGTTCAGGACTGGGGGTATGATTATTTGTATCTAAGACATGCTGAAACTACTACACAAGTAAACATGAAAAATCATAGCTACCATGATGTCACGAGAACCCCTGTGGAAGAATTTGACTCAGCCACCATTAGTGGATCAGAAGTCCCAGCGTGGCTTTGTAAGAAAAAGCAGATATGGATGTGCAGGGCATCTCAATGTAGTGAATTTGACCACAATGAAAAGACACTAGAGAGGGTCTTGGAAGACGATGCATATATACGAGAACCTTTTCCCGAAGAGAAGCTCGAACCCCTAGAATGGTCTCAAATTTTGGCTACATTGGATGTATGCGTCAATGAAGTCACTCCCACCAAATTTTGTGATGAGAATGGCTACGATATCATACCATTCTACATGTTGAGCAAAATTGTGGAGGAGGACGAGAACGATGGAGATACTGAGAATATGAGGATCAATAAAACAGAAATGAAACTTGATATTAAAATAGTAGGCTATGTGGACATCCCCACTAAAGAAATCAAGCAGGGGAGAGAAGAATTTTATGATTCTTCTGATCAAAGTGAAAACAAGGATAACGCGGATGACAAGAAGTCGGAAAATACGGAGGGAGAAGACAATCAAGATCAAGACAATGACGTCTTCTACAATTTCCCAAACCAAAGTGAGAGACGCCAAAAAAGATACAAGAGTTAACGACACCATATCAGTCTACCAACCAGGCTGAGACCCATGCCGGAGTTTAGGGGTAAGACACATTTCCTTATGAACATTCATGCTGTTGATTGTGCTAAGGATAAAGTGTCAGGAAGATTTCTTAAGGTTGTTGAAGACTCAGGATTTAAGTCCAGACTGTTGAAACCTAAGAAAACCAGCAAAGCAAAAAAAAGAGTTGCAATAGAAAAACTGAATGTCTGTGGTGGTCCAATTATGACGAAAATTGAACGGAAAACGAGATACAATGAGTTGAAACAAAAAATTAAAAATGTATGGACAACTGAAATGGAAAGTAGCGATGGAACGAATGCTAGTGATGGGAGTAGAAAGATAGATGTACCTCCTCACTATTGTAAGTACACCATTCAGGAAAGAAGATTGGTGGTTCAGCAACCAATGAGGGAGCCAAAATCAAACGAGTCCTACGATGGGCCAGAGAACGCCAAGAAAATAGACTTAGCAGAGCCAAGAGAAAGTCCTCGACCTGCTTACATTGCCACAGATCTAGGTCGGGAAGAAGAGGACTTACTAATCAAAACACTTAAGGAGTTTTGAGATGTATTTGCATGGTTGTACAAAGATTTGAAGGGGGTGGATCCTAACATTTGTGAACATTCAATCCCTCTGAAGTCTGATGCAAAGACAAGAAAACAACGTCCATACATGTATAATGAGACATTCGCCAAAAGGATAAAAGAAGAGATAGACAAACTTATGGAGGCTGAATTTATTTATGAGATAGAGCACACGGACTGGGTGTCCCCGATAGTGGTGGTACCCAAGAAAAACGGAAAATTACGAGCGTGTGTAAATATCAAGAAGGTAAACGCAGCAAAAATAAGGGACAACTACCCTCTTCCTATCACTGAACACGTCCAGGAACGAGTAGCAGGCAAGCAAGCCTATAGATTTATGGACGAATTCTCTGGTTATAACCATTGGGGGTGAAACTAGAAGATCAATACAAAACAGCGTTTGCAACAGAATGGGGCGTATATGCGTTTAGAGTAATGCCATTTGGCTTGACCAATGCTCCAGCCACATTTCAGAGATTAATGACACATGCTTTTAAAGAATACTTGCGAATATTCTTGGATATTTACATGGACGACTTGTGTGTCTATTCTCTATTGAGAGAAGACCATATAGATCATCTTAGAAACGTATTCGAAAAATGCAGAATGTATAGGATTTGCCTCAACCCAAAAAAATGTGTATTCATGGTACGACAAGGTAAAATCTTAGGCCACATAGTGTCGGCTAATGGAATTATCACTGGTGAAGACAAGGTAAAGGTGATCATAGAATTGCCACGACCAAACACTGTACAAGAGGTACAATCATTTATGGGACATTGTGGATACTACCGACGTTTTATCTACATGTACGTTGTAATAGCAAAACCCTTGTATAGTCTAATCACGATCTTCAATTGGACCAATGAATGTAAGGAGTCATTCCAGAAACTAAAATATGCACTGGTATCTGCACCAATTCTAAAAGCACTAGATTGGTCAAAGATCTTCCATGTACATGTAGATGCTTCGGCATTTGCAATAGGCTGTATATTAGCACAACCAGGGGAGGGTAAGATGGATTTTCCAATCAGTTATGCTAGTAGACAACTCAACAGTGCAGAAAAGAATTATACTACCATTGAAAGAGAAGGATTGGGTATGATATATGCGGTAAAGAAATTTCGGCATTACTTGCTCGCGAACAAATTCACATTCTTTGTGGATCATTAGGCACTCTTGTACTTAGTAAACAAACCTTGTAACACGGGACGGATTGTAAGATGGTTCATTGTGTTGCTAGAGTTTGATTTTATGGTAGTAGTTAAGAATGGAAAAACTCATCAAAGAGCAGACCACCTTTCTCGATTACTACATGGCGAAAAAGCTACTGGGGTAGATGATGATCTCCCAGACGCATACCTGTTTAATATAGAGATGGTACCGAAATGGTCAGAGAAAATTATTCTGTTGCTGACATATGGAATGAATCTTGACGACAAACACACGGTGCAAGACGTTAGACAAGCACGAAATTACACAATGCTTGCGGGAAGAATGTACCATCATGGAAACGATGGGATTCTAAGGTTGTGTATAGGCTCAAAGGAGTACGAAGCGTATCTAGAGGAGGCCCATACACAAATAGGGGGATTCCATAGAGGAAATCAAATGATGTATGAACAACTAAGAAGACTTGGAGTGTATTGGCCAGGAATGGCATACGATATAGCTAAGTACATCAAGAAATGCGACTTTTGCACATCCAATACTACTGTGGATTATGCCACATTATACCAAGTGACAGTAGCACCCACATGGAGTCATGCTATTGTGGAATATTTGACTAATAAGGAGCTGCAAGGAGATTGGTCTAAAGCCAGACAAAAGGCTTTACAAATCAAAGCAAATAGGTATGCCCTCATTAGTGAACAATTGTATAAAAGAAGAACTGATGACCAGCTGAGGTTAGTTCCTCATGAAAATGACTACTTTCCATTATTGGAACAAGCTCGCAGGGATAGCAGGAGGTCATTTTTCAGTAGAGAGAACCGTAAAAATCATTATGGTTGCAGGTATATGGTGGTCGACCATGATTCAAGATGCAACAAAATTCGTGAAAAGGTGTGATGAATGTCAGCGCACTAAGGTACCAGTTAAAAGAGACGAAATGCATTTAAGACCAATGATGAGTGCTCGAGCATTCGCTAAATGGGGATTGGACTTTGTTGGTCCTATCACTCCACCAGCGTATCGTTCACAAGCACAATATATCATAGTGGCCACGGATTACATGAAAAAATGGGTGGAAGCAAAAGCCACAATGAAAGCAGACGCTAGAACCACGACACAATTCTTATATGAATATGTGTTTACACGTTATGGCCTTCCAATCGAGCTAGTGAGTGATAGAGGGACACACTTTGTAAATGAATTTATCCAACATCTCTTAAATGAGTTTATGGTAATTCATCGCAAATCTGCACCCTATCATCCACAAGCCAATGGCCAAGCGGAAGCGACCAACAAAATATTGTGCACAGTTCTTACGAAACTGGTTAGTGAAACAAGAACAGATTGGGATTAGATGCTCTATTCGGCATTGTGGGCTTATCGAGTTGCATATAAAACAACACTCAATGCTACACCATTTAATATGGTATATGGGTAAAATGCAATATTGCCTATTGACTTTTTGATCCCCACACTAAGGGTAGCCACACAATTGGACTGGATGGGGCATGAACTTTCAGAATGGTTAGAGGACCTTGAAAAATTAGATGAGTTATGACTCAATGCTGTAGCAGCCATATATGCAAAAAAAAGACAACAGAAAGAGTTTTTTGACAAACATGTCAAGAACAAGGACTTTAAAACGGGCGACTATGTCTTAGTATACACCCTTAAACAGCATGCCAAAAAGCTAAAGAAAAGGGGAATGGGGCCTTATTTGATCCAAGAAGTATCGTCCAGCAGAGCAGTAAATTTGTCGACACTAGATGGAAAAGAAATGCCGAACTGGATTAGTGGGTGTCGTTTAAAAAAATATCATCTACCTTTAACACCAGAAATGTTGTTTCAATTGCATTATGGAAAAGCCTATAGACAGGAACAACAAAGAATTCAGGACCAAACACAACAAGAAGCCAAGGAACGGATTGCTAAACGAAAGCAGTTTCTTAGGACAATAAACATGGTCACCCCAATGATGATTGACGAATATCCTCTTTCGACATCCCAAACAATTGAAGCGGATATACAAAGCGAAGAATTAGAAAAGACCATGACAGACTTTAGGGCTCAGGATGATAGCATCATTGACGAGTTGGAAGATACGTGGTGTAGTCCTTACATAAAAGCTTATGCAGGCACAAAACAAGTTGAAATCTATGCATTGCTTGACACTGGAGCAAAAACGAACGTCATCAGCTTTGAGCTCTTTCAGAAACTTGGACCAATGAGGACTATCCCAGAGACACACCGGTTGAAAGTAGCATCGGGTGATGAGGTGACCACGTTGTGGTCTATTATAATACCAATCACAGTACAAGCACACCAGTACACTACAAAGTTCCATGTACTGCCACCAAGTAGATTAGCAACTCCGTGTATCTTAGCAGTGTCATGGATGAAAGCTAACAGGGTATTCATT
Organism: Adiantum capillus-veneris; assembly: GCF_014529385.1. NCBI lineage: Eukaryota > Viridiplantae > Streptophyta > Polypodiopsida > Polypodiales > Pteridaceae > Adiantum > Adiantum capillus-veneris. The sequence goes on along the minus strand of NC_140955.1, from coordinate 35,111,050 downwards.
GATTTGGATACTAGAATGAAGCACTGTTCCGAAATGAAAACTTTTCAGAACCCTTCTTTTCATATAACCAATACATGTCAAGGAGGAAACAGGAGTCAATACAACCGCAAGGATATGCCCAATAACAAACAGAGTTTACAAGTCCAGCAACGTCTTATCAAAAATCAACAACCATGCAGGGAACCAGGCAAGTTTGGGTACGGCGTACAGATCTGGGCCGAGGCACAATTACATCAAAAGAGGAAATACAAAGTTTGGATAAGGCAAGACAGCCTAATTCCTATAAAAAAGAGGGCAGAAGAACAAACAAAACACCAAAATCCAACAAAACTTCAAAGAAACACAGTCAATCGGTCGATTACACAACGGACTATATTGGTATGGCGGCCAAAATTGCCAATTCAAAACAGGCCAACAACACAAGAAGGGAGGCCAAAGATGACCATCGAGCAGTTATCTAAAACTGTCAATGTCAAGCCACATCATGCAAACAGCACGAGGAAACAAACAGAATTAACAACAACAAAAACTACAAGGATCTATAAGACCCAAGTCATCAAAGGAGAAAGAAAGAATGTTCCACCAGAAAATGCAACAAAATATACGACAATATCGACTTCAAAGGTTCCACATAAGCCAATTCAAAACCAGTGGAAAACAATCAAACAAAGAGCGGCAAATTTATAACTACTCCTTGCAAAGAAAATCTGCCAGCCAACTCAAGCTACCACAAGAAATCTCAACGACAAATGCCAATAAGCGAATCGCTTATACCTTCCTCTTACACTGCATAAATTCTTTCTACATGCATTGACTGCACATGCATATAGGGCTATATTACAACGCCTGCATTAGCACGAGTTCACACCCATGCACAACACATACCCTTGACGATACCCTGTCGTCCGGGAGGACTCCAACTAGGAGGGGGAGAGGCATTCCAAATGCGGACTTATGACTCATGTCATATATTAGAGGGCAATGTTTGTGAGCAATTTTTCAACCATTTTTGTGTTTTATTGTGTGATTTTGGAAAAAAGAATATGCCCTCGTAATTAATCAAAATTGGGGACCAAATCATCATACATGAGCCCCTAGGGATGTGTATAGACTATAAAGAGAGTCAAATCTGGCCCAAAAACGTCTAAAAACAGCAAAAAATAGGCCAAGGTTGACGATTATGAGTGAGAATGTACATAGACGAAAAAAAAGTGAGCTACAAAATGTTTTTCTTTTCATTCGTATTTTTATAGGTTAGAATTGATATTTTCGGGTTATTTTGGGATTTATTTGCTTTATTTTAGCCATTTTCTAGCAAAAATTAGAGAAAAAAAATCCGTAATCCAGATGGAAACACAAAAGAAGAGACGCCTGATCGGAGCAAGGTAAAGAAGACATAGAAAAAATAGGGACTGCAAAGGTGACAGGGCAAAATGACCACCGTCATGAAGGGACCTCCAACAGGAGAAATCTACAAAAATTGTAGAAATGGAGCAACCGAGGTCCAAATCAGGAAATTTGCGAGCCTAAACCGCATCTCGCAAAAAGTTATGGCCACAGGTAAAAGATGGGAAAATTTTGTGTCGGAGTCTCGATTACATATAGAGAGGCTAGGCTAGAAATCTCTCATTTGAGCCATTTTCCGTTGTGAGAGAGAGAGAGAGAGAGCTCCCTACAGCAGTTGAGATTTCCAGAAGCTCATCCATCGCGCACAGTCACCAGATCGACATCAGATATGAGAGGTAAGTTCGTCAACACTGACTCTAAGTGTTGTTTACTTCAGTTAGTCGCAAAACCTCGCCAGCATCACAATCACAACCAGTGCACACATACGGTAGACCGGTTGTTAGGGAGACCTAGAGGCCACCAAATGGAACCAAAATTGAAAGGCACAATGCCTATAGCTTAGGGATCAAGCCTATGACCTCGGAAAGCGCGAAGGAAGCCGCTTAGAAAACCCTAATTTCACAGGACCTGCAAAAGGGCAACTGAACCAAGGTGATCGGAAATGAGCCAAAACTCATAGACAGCAAGCCAATAACCTCGACAAACCAACTGAAGGGTTAGACCATGAAAAAGTTCGTCAAAACGGAGCCTAAAGTCCCTATCTGACGAAAACTACACAAAGCGTCACGATACTCTAACGGGCCGACCAAATGACAAAATGACACCAAATTTAACAAGGTACATCCAAAAGAGGTCAACTACGAGATGGAATGTGTCCACTCAGGAAAAAAGCTCTTCCACTAGGGCAAATGCCAGCAACAGGCCAGAAAGATGTCCAAATGGTCGATTTTGGTGTTGTAAACACCAAAAAAACAACCGACTGCTTTGATGGAAGGTCAAAAGGAAATAAAAGATAGCCGGAGTCATACAATGACCAAAAGGAACGGCGACCATCACCTAAGTGGTCTACTTCGACTCCAGGACCAGCTAAGTGCTGCAAACAGGGAGTACACTCTTCTAAATTGATTAAAACTTGATGTGTGTGTCTAGGAGAGCCTATTAACACCATTGTGGTCAACTAACATTATAAAAAAAAAAAATGGTAAAAATGACTAAGTACTAGTCTATCGGGATAGACTTGAATTTACAATTAGACAAGTAAAATTTTGATTTTGGCTTCATGAGGGGTTCTAACAAGGAATATTAACCACCATTATCAAATCAAAGTGCAAAAGGGATATCTTTTGGCCAAATAACCTAGTCTATCGCGATAGACTTGCTACTACAATATTTGGGGGAAAGACTTTTCAAAATTTTCACAAAACAGACTTGGGAAAGCACATGAAGGCAGTACACCAAATTTGGTGATAGGATGGACTCATATGGCAAGCCGAGAAAGACATGACGACAACTCAGAGTTAGAACAGGACATCTCAAGGGCAGACATTTAAAATTCACATGTGAGAGGTCAAGAAACCTTACATCAACTTGGAGAAGGCAGACAGATGATCACAGAGCCAAAAAATGACAAATTGACACTGAGTACCAGTCTATCGCAATAGACTAAGCAGAGGGATACTAGGCCATCTAACCAAAAATTTAAATTAACAGTTGGATTCAGCATGATGCAAGAAGACTACCCACTAAGTTTGAGCCCAAAACAACACAAAATGAAGGAGATAGACCAACATCTCCTTGGAAGGAATCTGGAAAAAATGGGAGTTGATCCAAAAAGGGGTCACTTGACATTCATTTGAGGTGAAAATGGGATCAGATCATGTGCAAGGTATGAGAAACCAATTGGTGGAGGCACAAATTCAAAATAGGACCCTTGTCAAAAGATGGCTAGTCTATCGCGATAGACTGAGCAAAAGTTGCAAATGAACTGATTTTCAGTTTGGGATTATAGAGTGACCTTACATGCCCTATGAACATACACCACACAAAATTTCAAGGCATTTGGACTTGTTCTCCTTCACCAACAACATTAATTTGAAGCCGTCAGAGTCGCACAATGGAAGAGCTTGTCTATCTTCTAACATTTTACCTTAACTCATCTTGGGACTAAGAAGGCTCATCTAGATGCACGATTAAGTGGTAATCAATTTAGAAGAGAACTACTATGTTTGTGCATTAACTATTAATTGTGAATACAAGATCCATGGATGCTTCTCCGGGGAAAAGAAAAGGCAAGAACATGGCAACGGAAGGTGCAATACCCTATGCACTTCTACCCAATTCACTAAAGCCAGCGGCCACCTGGATACCTACAGACGTGCAACATGCAGCAGCCTTTCAGATCTATCAAGGTTCATATGTGGATGACAAAAGAAATTTAGTGGATACAGTGATGATCCCCAAGGAGGCAGAAAATTACTTGAAAAGATCACCGCAAAGGTCATGGCTCAAAAAAGTTGGCTTGTGGAACTTTGTATCACTACCACTAGTAGGGATAGATTTCAAGAGGGTACAACACCTAATTGAGACTATCCAAGAAGATGGAACTTGTAGAGTGGCAGGCATGGATAATGAAGTGATGGAGATCCAGATCACCAAAGAAATCATCAAGGAGGCATTGAAATTGGCTGATCAAGGAGCCAACATGAGAGAAAGAAGGAAAAACCTCACAGTCTACTTGCAAAAGTCCAAACTACCATCTTTCAAACTCATAGCAAACCCGGAAGTAAGAGAACTGACACAGATCTGCAGTCAGTGTTTGTTGAGCTACAACAAAAGACCGCCAAGATACACTACACCACACGGGAGCATCTCAACCACACTGACATGGGCTATGGGAATGACCCATGAGTTCTATATAGATCACGCATCATATCTGTTTGAAGAAATGACAAAGCTAAGGCAGGACAAGCCAAATTACATTGCAGGAGGAGAAGTCCTCACCAGAATCATATACCAGGCCATAGGCGCAGCAGATCAACTGCCACCTGCTCCCCATCAAAATGATTGGCTGGTGTTAAGAGAGAATATCGAAGAGAGATCACAAAGGAAAGTACCGGCCTCTATTAACACCATTGGAGGAGGCAGGCTGGAAAGAGTAACAAGAAGTACACAAGAAAAGATGGAAGAATAAATAAGAACTGAAGAAGAAGATGTCCGACTAAAGAAGCGTAAAGTTGAAATGGAAAACAACACCAGGTTGCAGAAGATAGCAAAAATGGAAAGGATGCTAGAAGGATTTGCTCTAGAGAGATCTCTACGAGGCGATGTAGGCACCACTTGGAAACCTTCTAGTAGCACTTACACATTGAGAACGAAGAATAAAAACAACCCAGCTTTTGAGTTGGACTGGTTCGAGAGGTACATCCAAGAAAGAAATGCTAGTGAACCAGAATTGCTACTAGAAAAGGAAGATCTCCAAACTTTGAGGGATCAGTTGAGGCCAACTTCACGAGATCAGGAAACACCACCGCCATCTCCAAGGCCAGAGACAAGTGAGAGGCAATCTACCCCACCTGCTGACTCTCCTTCGCATTCAGAAAGCTGACATCGTGATGAGAGAGTTCATACACCACCCAGTGAAGAAGAAGAAGAAGAAAGAACAGATGGTCACCCAAACACTGGAACCATATCACAAATTGATAAAGGCAAGCAAAAGGAGGTGGATCAGACAAAAGATAAATCTTCCTCCTCTCAAGAAATTGAGCTGGAAGCTACTGTAGATGAAGATTTGCAGTCAATGGAGACAATACTAAACCGAACAAGACTGCACAGTCAATGGTTAGCTGATCAGAACAGGTCTAACAAAACGAAGTTAGAAAAAACCCATCAAGAAGTTATGAGACTGCAGGAGCAAAGAGAGGACACTCTAAAATTGATCAGCATCAGAGATGCTCAGATCTTGGGGCTGAAAAGCACGGTAAATCTCCTCAAAGACAATTTACAGGAGTTTGAAGATTTCAATGCCATTTGTGAAGATACAACCAACGTATTCCTTGAAGATGTCAGTGACAGAGATGAACACATCCATAAGTTGGAAAAAGAAAAGCAAGATGTGCTGGAGACAGTCAAAAGTTTACAAGTCGTCATCGATGACTTACAAATTGAAGTCAAAGATTTGAGGGCAGTAACAGATATACAAGCAAGGGAAATCGAACGAGCTAAGAAACAAAAAACGTCGCTACCAACAACACCGGTAGTCCACCCGCAAGAAGAAGTGGCTACACTGAAGAGGGAGCTGGAGTTGGAAAGAAAACAGCGCTTAATGATAGCCGAAAGTGCGCTTAGGGCAGAGGATCAACTACAAAGGCAAATTTCAGACTTACAAAGTGAATAGCAACAAGGACCAGCTCCTGACAGTGAAATGGAAAGCATTGTTTCCAAATCACTCAGGGAAGAAAATGAAAACTTGCACATAAGGGTAAAACAGTTAGAGGAGTCTGCAGCTCAAAAAGAGATGGAATTTCAAGCTCTCCAAATCAATAGTAAAACAATGGCTGCGGAAATCGCAAGTCTTCAAAATGCAAGGCAACACCAAGGACAGGTACGAGTGCACCTGGAGCAAGCAGCCACGGATTTGTCTGGACTCGACGAAGTATATGGGGGTCAAGATGACTACGAGGGAGAATCAGATGATCAGGAAGCCCTAGATACATAGGCTGATCAAACTGGCTCCAAAGACCAAGAAATAGACGAAGATTCAGTCACACGAGATAGGAAGAGTAGAGGCTGGCCGAGAAAATGGAAAAACAATCAGAGATGATATGGTACAAGGAAATGCATCTAGAAAAGGAGATGCTACAAGGGCTCTCCAGATCAGGCAAAACAGCAGCAGAGCTACGGGATGAATGGAATGCCCCTATGTTACCCTATGCTCTGCTGAAATACAAAACTCTAACACATCAACGGCAGCTCGCAAAAGAAGAACAAGTGCCAGTGTTTGAAGGAGAATTACAGGATCGGGAACAGCAAAACAGAATAGTAGACAGCCAGCCAAAGTGGAGGCGTCAATGGCTCTTGGATCATCCTAATAACCTGATCCACTTAGTCAACGCACCGCCTGAGCTGAGGAATGACAGAACTTTTTGCCCAACTCCCCGAACATACACCTATAGCCAACATAAAGCACTACAAATCAGAAATCCGACATGGCTAAATTATTCAGTATTGCCAGGGCCTACAGAGGGAGAGATAATATCTGGTTCTTACATGGTGAAAACCCTCCAGGGGCCATTGCAGAATTCAGAGGCTCTCCCGACCTATCCTACAAGATGCTATGTAAAATAGCTCGAACCTTTTTGGCCTGTCTCACAGTCTTCTCAAAAAGCTGGAGTTCAGAGTATATGAATACCGAAAGAAGCATCTTAGAGTTGTCATACAATCTAAGTGGGCCACCTACAGAGCCAGTATTGTATGCCTATTTCAGACGACTAATGTTTCTGCCAAGCTACCATCTCCAAACCTTCGAAGAATCATTTTACACAGGCTTCTTCATGTACAAGTCCAAAATTTTTGGCCCATTAAAGGCAAGCGAGTCTATGCGATATGATGCGTTTCTACATCAAATCAACCAAGAAGGACGACAACGACACTGAAGACAAAGATGATCATGTCGTGGTAGACATGAATTAGGAGGGGGGGAGTGTTGGAGACCCATTTGTCCAACTGTTGTAATGAGGCCATCTTGTAAAGCATATCAAATTCCCATTTTATGTCAAAGACGTCTTATCATTTTGATCCATTCATCTGGGTCATGTAAAGATTAATCAGTTAGTCAGGACTCAGATTTGTTCCCACTTTGTAATAATGAGTAAGAGAACCCCATGTACATTTTTGAGCTAAGGTGACTAAAGTATAAAAGTCATCTTAGAACCATTTTTGAATAACATTTTTTTTAAATATTAATCATGTGTTGTACAAGTCTGAGAGAGAGAGAGAGAGAGAGTCTTATCCTCTTCGCTACGCGCTTCTCCCTCACCGGATTCATGACGTGACTACACTATCGCGGTAGTCTCTCTGAGAGCTACGCGCCCACGCCACGCATTCACATTTTCGAGCTGTTCACGATCCATCCTTCCTCGAGCTTGTTTTGCTTTGTAAGTAGCACAAACAGTGTCTGTTTTCAACAATCAAGTGCTTTATGGAATGAGAAAGAGATTAGCTACACATAGATACTCATGAACTTAAGTTTCTCCCACTTTTGGATTATGACCTGTTAGTCTATCGCGACTGTATTCAAGATAACTAGGGTTCAAATCTGGTGAGATTAGACTTATAGGTAAGTATATCCTAGGGAGAGGATGGTTCCTAGAAGGTTTGATGCGATTCCGAGTTCATTGGAAGTGTAAACGGTGTTGTGAGCTGTTAGGGATAGAGTGGGTTTCATTCTACCAAGGTTGGTGATTGATGCATTATAAAAGTGTGTATGTGTAGATTTGGTCTCAGCCTGACAAGCTAACGAGATTGCCTACGTGCACCTATGGGTTAGTCGTGTTATCGAATGATAAGTATGTTGTCTGTGTCGTGCTTGTGAGTATGAACAGGGGAGTAGTTATGCCCTAAAACAAATGGGGTATTTTTGCCTATCGGGTTATGCCTTTTGGGTTAACTAATGCTCTAGCCACATTTCAAAGATTGATGAGCCATGCTTTTAAAGAATATCTTAGGAAATTCTTGGAAGTGTATATGGATGATCTATGCATACATTCATCAATCCGAGCTGATCATTTTGAACACCTCAAAAAGGTATTAGAAAAATGTAGACTTTATAGGATTTTCCTAAAGCCTAAAAAGTGCACATTCATGGGTAGACAAGGAAAAATTCTTGGACATATAGTGTCTAAAAATGGCAGAGCTACTGATATTGAAAAAATTCATGTCATTGCTGATTTTCCTAGACGAACAACAGTCAAGGGGATTCAAGCCTTCATGGGGCATTGTGGATATTACAGACTATTCATTTACATGTATGATATAATTGTAAAGCCCATGTATAGCTTGATACACACTTTGAATGGACCGAGGCATGTAAAGTGAGACCACCACAAGAGCAATCTTAATGGCAGGCATATGGTGGCCAACACTTTTTGCAGATGCCAAAGAATATGTTCGAAGGTGTGATGCTTGTAAACGAGAAAAAATGACAGCACGTGTAGATAGCATGCCCTTAAGACCAATGATGGGGGCTAGAGCTTTTGCAAAACGGGGGATAGATTTTGTTGGGCCGATACAGTCACCTACTTATAGAACCCAAGCTCAATATATCATTGTAGCTACGGACTATTTGACCAAGTGGGTCGAAGTCGAAGCTAAAGCAACTCAAAAGAATGATGCCAGAACCACTGCCGCATTCTTATATGAGTATGTATTCATGAGATATGGACTACCAATAGAAATTTTCAGTGATCGGGGAACTCATTTCCTCAATGAGTTAATCGAGTATTTGCTTAATGAGTTTATAGTCATCCATAACAAATCAGCTCCCTATCACCCACAAGCTGAGCATATGAAAAAAATTCTTAGCTCGGTATTAGCTAAAGTGGTTAGTTCAGGAAGGACAAACTGGGAAATGAATCTCCATGCAGCTCTATGGGCTTATCAAGTTTCATAAACAACTTTAAATGCTACACCCTTTAACCTTGTTTATGGTCTTGATGCCATGCTGCCCCAATAGAATTTCTATTGCCAACATTAAGGGTAGCTAATGATCTTGAGTGGATTGGACATGAATTGTCAAAAAGACTTGAATATTTAGAAAATCTAGATGAGCAAAGGCTAATTTCCGTAGCTCACATCTATGCTCAAAAGCAGAAACAAAAACAGTTTTTTTGATTCACATCTAATAACAAAAATCTTCAAGAAAGGGGACTTAGTTTTAGTCTATTCCCTTAAGCAACACATTCCCAAGTTTCAGAAAAAGGGAAACAACCGTTTATCATTGAAGAAGTATCTCCAAGTGGAGCAGTAAAGTTGTCCACCCTAGATGGTGAACCAATGGCTAATTGGATTAGTGGATGCCGTTTAAAGAAATACAATTTTCCTCTAATCAATGAATTGCTAGAAAGAATGCATGCAGCCAAGCAAAGGAGGATTAAATGACAACAGGTTATTGATGAAGCCCAAGAGGAAGCTCGGCTTCGGGTACTCAAACGAAAAGCTGCTCTCAGGAATCAACAGATACCGATTCCCATCAACACTCTGGAAATAAATGACTGACAATGGTAATTGCCTAAAGATGCAGTTTCAACAGATGATGGATGGTTAGACGGAATGGACCTGCGCATCAAAGTACAGCTCAACAATCATAGCACAAATGCTTTGGTCGACACGGGAGCTAGACTAAATGCAGTCAGTTATTCATGCGGACATACAAAGCAGTATCACATTGGGATACAAATCAACTCAAGCTATCACCTAAAGGCACGCAACTCATTGTTCCAATTGCACCAAGTAAGGAGGAAAGCAATGAACAGACCAAACCACGAAGTAATCAATCTTCTCCATCCTCTCAAAGGGCAAATGCTACAAGTAGCATGCAAGGAGTCAGGAAAATTTGGGTACCAAAAGAACAGCTTAAGGACAAGCCGATTTAAATCTGGGTGCCCAAGACATCACTGACAAAACCAAAGAAGGTTCTAAGGGTCAAAACACAGAGACAAGCATCTCCGAGCAAGGAACCTAACTTGAAATGGATTTGGCAGAAAAAGGAGCACTTATCTTCTTCACAAACCGTAAAACCAATCAAGCAATGGAGAGTTAAGTCTCAGAAGACTCCACCACACCATTCCACACCAAGTACACCAACCTACCAATGGCGAGAAAAAGCTTGCCAACAATCAAAATTGCTACCAATAGCTCAAGAAATCAGTGTGCTGAAGCATCCTGATGGTACAATCAAACAGAGAGCACACAAGCTATAAGATTTTCTCTTTGGAAGACAGCATCAGAAACCCTTGAGTTAATTACTCCAGACCCAGCTCTTGCACAGCATAGTGGTTTGAATTGCATTGATCTTCAAAGAATAGTAGAGCCAACCACGACTATGCATAAGACACGATTGTTCAAGCCATGCACACAGTCGTCTCGGAGTACGCCATCTAAGAGGGGTGGAAGGGCACTGAGTAATTAAGGACAATGTTTGAAGAGGGAGGAAAAAGTTTTATGTTAATGTGTGATTTTTTGCAAAATTACCTAATAATGCCCTTATAATTCATCATCAAGGAAAATTTCACTGATAATACCTTCCCGATGAGTGTAAATAGTGTATATACTATCAAAAAATCATCAAAAAATAATTCTTTTTTGTTATTTTTAATCATTTTTCTGGAAATGAGACTTAAAAAGAGAGAAATCCAACAAAAAACAATAAAGCTGTGTTTTCCAAATGATTTTCTTAATTAGTGGATTTCCACTTTGCTTTTTTAGCGCATTTTGTTATTTTCTTTATTTTTTTCCAATAAACATATAAAAAATTAATAATAAATAGCAAAGGAGCTCAGATGGAAAAATGGAGAACATGATGGTGATAAAAAATACAAGGCAGACAAGCACAAAAAATTACAATGAAATTGAAAGATGGAAGCGGGAAGCGTAAATTAGGCGGCCAAACCTACTTTTGCAAAATTCTTGCAGAATGAGCTACAGGAATCCGATCGAGGAAATTTTTGAGTCTAACATAAATTTCATGGCCTAGTAGGACTAACAGGGGAATCTGGGGAAAAATGGTTCGAGAAGTCCGGGTGTAAATATCCTAGGTAGGCTATAACAACCTTATTTCCACTTGTTACCTTTGCAGAGAGAGCTTTTCGACCTCTTTCGCATGTACTTCTTGAAGTCTACAGTTGCCCGTTTTCAGCACCGTCTCACACGAAACATGAGGGGCAAGTTCTTTACTTATCAATGATCCATTTTGTACTGCCGGTAGCTAGTCTAAACCCCTAGAAAAAATCCTAGAATCCAAACAGTGCACGAAGACCTATGACCAAAAACTGACCATAGCGGCCTGTTAGCTAGACCAAATCAGATGGGATTTGAACTATAGCATGCCCTCACATAATAGAACCTTTCTATATCATCAGTTGACCATTGGCCAGGTCCACAGTAGAAAAGCTAGGTTTTTCTCAGATGCCAGAATTTGGTTCTTACTCCATACACAGCTTGCCGACGAGGTTTATATACAATGTACATGATTGGTTTCGTGAAATCAATCAAGCAAAGCCCTTAAAAAGGAGAACACGTCTCGAAGGCTATAAAGCGTCAAATTCGACATACGAGGTCAAACTGACTCCAAATGAGCCAGAATTGGATGAGTTGCTTCATGACTATGTTGTGGACATAGAAATCGGTGATTTCAGAGTCGACAAAGCACAAAGTGATGTCGACAAGACCAAACTTGACCAAATTCAATTTAGGAATTGTTTTAGGTGTATAGAATGTGTATATGTCAATATGTTTAAATTTTGCAAGAAAATTGTGACTGTTGTAAATAATCGCGATTATTTACTTTTGTATTATTTTTGCTTGGAAATTGTATCATCACCTCACCTATCATGTGTACACACCTATTACATGCCAAAAATCAAGTATGAGCTAAAATGATCACATATAACTTGGAAAATTGTCAAAAAATGCAATGAAGTCTTTGCAAGCCAAATTTTGAGTTATGGACCACTTTTTTGATCCAAATCACCTCATACATATACACAGGGTCTATACAATGCCTAGAACCAATTTGTATAAAAAAATATTGATTTTGCTAGAAAAGTTAATAATCACGGTTATTTACTTTCTAGCCAAAATGGGAGAATTTTGCTATTTTGCCATCATACATCCAAAGTACATGATGTGTTAAGCCCACTAACCAAGTTTGAACCAATTTGGAGCTCAAAATTTCAAAATTCCTTTATATACTATTTCAGAGACCTAAAGCCAAAATCTGGTACCATTTTCACCCTATGCATCCAAATGAGCTCATATTTCTCTCAAAGCATGTATTTGGTATATACTTCAAGCCTGTGATGCCAAGTTTGCAAAAAGTTGGAGAAATTACTCAGTTGTAAATAATCACGATTATTTACTTTGGTTGCAAATTTCTGTTTGGACTTTACAAATTTTTCCTTGCATGTTTTTATGCATCTATGCTTGTTCAAAAATTAATTTGAAGCAAAGTGGACCAAAATAGTCAGCATTTTAGACTAAAGGACATTTCGGAGAAAAATCCGTCAAATCTACTAATTTTGACACTCTATTCATTGAACAGGAGCCATGCAAGTAGCAGAGAGGGCCAAGAAGAAGCTCAACCAGAAAGAGAAGTTGCAAGAACTACCAGCATACCAACTGGACCCCGATTCAGTCAAAACTGCCAAGGCAACCTATCTTTCAAAAGAATAACTTGAAGAGAATCACACCACAGTGTTCACTGGCAGATTTAAGAGCGAGGAGGGACATCAAGTAGATTTGCAACTCCTACCAAAAGAAGTGTATGATGTCGTCGCAAAGCCCGAAACCAACTTGAAGCCAACCGGTGGCTAGGACTCATAGATTTTTATGAACAAGAGCCGTGTGGAGTGGACTTCCAAAAAGCTTACAAGCTTTTGTCCACAATTACGGAAGATGGAACTGTGCATATTTCTAACCCCCAAGGGAATAAAGGTAAGTGGTGATCACCAACGAAATAGTGGCAGAAGCACTCAGACTACCCACAAAGGAATGTCAATGAGGGCAAGGGACAGGAAGACGGCTGGAACTTTCACAAAAGAAACCATCGTGGCCACCTTTGTAGACCTTATTCACAAACAGGTTGGAGAGCCAGCTAGATTATACCACCAACACTTCCATTTCCTTGCTAAGAGGCCGCCAAGGTATACAACACCAAAGCATGCGGTTGCCACCACCTTCACGTAAGTCCTCAAGTCAACAACCAGGCAACCAATTGACCATACACAATATATGTCTTGACCACTTTGAAAGGAATAAAGAAAGAGGGAAAGATCACACACTTGGGTGCACCAAAGGTGTTGACAAGGATTGCATACCATGCCATCGGCATGGCCGACAACCTACCACCTGCCCCAGATCAAAACACTTGGATAATGTCAGCTCAACCATCTCCTCGAGATACAAGGTCTGCCGAGAGATCCTACAAGACTGATGAAGAATCGGTTGAGAGCTCGCCAGAACGACACAGCAGTGATAGCTCAGATAATGAAGAAAAAAGAGCTCGACGGGAGGAAATGAAGAGAAAAGCCATGGCAGCACACCAAGAAGAGCCTGTGCAAAAGCAAGCCCGGTTTGAAAGAGAGAAATACTCATACCAACACAGCTGCCAAGCACAAGGAAAGGACCCAAAAAAGTGGGTGCCTAGTGGGCTTGAGGGACCAAGAACCACACAGGCTGAAGAACCCATGGAAGTACTGGAACGGATGTATCAAGAGGTAGAAGCTTTAAAGCTAAAAGAAGCCAAAGAAGCGGTGAGAAAAGAAAGAGAGGTGGAAGAAGATCAAGAGCATGCAGAGGAAGCCACTACACAAGGAGAAGAACAATGTGCTCAAGGTGATGTGTCTCCTCGCATCTCTTCTCCTGTCTCTGAACACCATGATCACCCAATGTCAAGCCCACCACCATCATCGGCAGTTAGAACCACAACAACTGAGCCAACAAAAGAAGCAGAACCTGAACAAGAAAAAACAGCTGAATCTATACAAGAATTTGAATAGCAAGAAGAAACGGAAACAGCACAACAAGCATTTGTTACTACTCAAAAGAAGCAAATAGAGAAAGAGCCAGAGACAAAAAAGGCAACCAGTCTTACACCAAAAGAGGACTCCACAAAATTTGAGCACACGAGAGAATAAGAGGCCAAGTTAACACCCTCTACCTCAACACAACAAGATAAGGCTAAGATACCACCCTCTACCTCAACGGAAAAAGATCAGCAGTCACAAGGGCAACAACAGCAACCAACAGCCATGACGCAGCTAGAGGTAAAAGAATCTGCAGAAACATCAAGACAACTAACACAAAGTGAAGATTGACAATCGAATGATGAAGTAATACTGCAACTGAATGAATATGCTAAGCAAATGAAGGGGATGACAGAAATACTTCACTCAGCGGCACTTGGCCGTAACACACGGGCCAAAGAGTTAGAGATAGTGATTGATGAACTCTAAGGGGAGCTAAACGACAAACTCAATGTCATCACCAATCTACAGAGGCAAGTGCAGTAATTGAGAGTGAAAACATCAGCTCGCAAGAGATAAGCAGCAGAAAGAAATGGAGGAACTGGGTGAGTTGCTCACAAAACTGTCAGATGCATGCAAAGCAAAGGATGATCGGCTGGCGAAAGTTACAAATGAACTTCTATCTACAACCCTATCAGCTCAAAAGATCCAAGTACAGTTAGATGTAGCCAATGCTTCCCTATAGTACTCAGAACAAAGAATTAATGATCAGGCGATATTCTTGCAGCAAATACAAGAAAATCCAACCTTCGCCTCAATCAAGGGAACAGACGAGGTCTACAAGGCATTATAAAAGAAAATAAAGACCTCAAGCTAGACCTAAAATTAGAGTAGTCTCAATGCAAGGACCTGGCCTTGATCCCAGCCTTGATGCGGGTCAAAAGAGAAGACAAGCTGCTGAAGGAGATAGCTGAACTCAAATGAGTCAACCAGCTACTGAGAGAGGGAAGGATAGAAACGCAAGAGGAGGCAGGCACTTCGGAGCAACCTCAAATAGAAGTCCCCTCAATATCATTTGCTAACATGGAGACAAAGTCCGTAGTAGAGCTGAGCGGCGAGGAAGAATTTCAAGTACCAATTATTGAAGCAAACACAGTGCCCATGGTCTAGCTCTCAAAGGCTGAAGAAGATGCACTGAAGGAAAAAGTTACACAAGAGGTAGATGAGCAGTGGAAGGCAGCAATGGATTGGGAGCTGAGAGTACATTCCGTCAATGTCACACAACTCACTCCCACCAATCCAATAAATGCGCAATGGCACCAAGAATCCTCTACCGTCTGATTAAAGTTGAGTTGTTGCAAGTAAAATGAAGGCTTTACAACGACATCCAAGTCGAGGGTGCAGATAAAGACCACCCGAAGTGGAGATTGAGCTAGCTGAATAAGAATCCCAGGTACTTGATTCTGTTCACAAGAGCACCTGCGGCCCTGCAAGAGGATCCTACCTTTTGTCCTATACCAAGAGTAAGGACCTGGATAGCAAATGAGGCACTACTAAAGAAGTGGCCAACTTGACTAAATTACCCTAGATTGCTTGCTCCAAAAAAGGGACAGCCGACTGAAGAATACATGGTGAAACCCTAAAGGGCGCCATGTCATTCTTTAAAAGTCTACCAGATTTGTCATGTGCTATATTATACAAAACCTGTCGAATGCTGCTCATCTGTATCGAAGTGTTCAATGAGCCAGAGCAAGCAAGAACCCCTTGGATGTCATTCCTCGAGGGTAAAAAAGGGTTGTGCTATGATCTCAGTGGCCAACCTTCCGAAGAAGTCCTCTATGGATTCTACGCCAGGTGCATGTTTCTACCTTCTCACAATATGCTGGCGTTCGAGGAAGCGTTCTACACGGGATTCTTCACTTGGCGAACAAAAATCTATGGGCCAACGATCAACAACCTTACATCAAGGTTTGTAGGCTACTCAGCAGTGGAGTTGAAGAACAAAGTAACCATGCAGTTTTTGCAAGTGCCCGATAAAGAGTGAAAACTCAGATACCAAAAGGTACTCAATGTGCTTAAAGACCGCCTCGCCAATCGTCAACCCGAAGACTACTTCAGCCCATAAAGCTGTGTCAAGGGACGACACAGGCGAGGAGAGGGGAATGTTAGTAGCAAGCTAACAGAGATACCATGGATACCATTTTTCGGAGTTCTCATTGTAAAAACAATTATTATTTTGATAAATTGGGAATATTGTAACTCTTATTTTTTGATAAACCTTGTAATTGATGAGCTGGGGATACAAGATTCTAAATTGTATCAACCTGTCATTACCCATCTTTGGTAGAACTCCCAGATTATTAGTTTTGGCCACCAAAAACCTTGGCTAAGGTATAGAAGAGCTAATTTTTGTAAGTTATTATTAAGATTTTGGATAATAAAATACATAGCATGAGCTAACGGGGCTCACCTCTCTCCTTCGCGTGCTTCCTACTCCCTCCCCGATTGTCACATTGCAGTCACATTGTTGCATTGCAACCGCAGGTAAGAGCTCTATGCATTGAGGTAAGCACATCACGATATTTTGTAGCTTTTGGCATCGCCAACCCCGGCCTAATTTCAATAACTAGGAATTTATACTTTCAAATAAAAAACTAAGCATAGGCGGGGTATTGGGGCATTATTGCTAAGCATTTAGATGCATTCTGGGTCGAAAACGACTAGGTCAAAAATCCACTGCTGTTATTAATTGTGATTTTGGAACTTGACCTAAAGTGGGATTTGAGACCATAAACATGTGTGCTTAAGTCTTATAAACATGTCCTAGAAGTTTCGTTACATTTGGATGTCGTTTGATGCTGCAACGGATGTGATTTGTTTGTCGATGAGCGATTGGCTTTTAGTGATTTCTATCACTTGAGTGTAGCTTGAGTTAGTTGCGAGTTGTTAGTTGTTTTCTGAGAGATTGACAACCTCTTGTAGCCTCTATGAACTAGTCGAGTCAGCTTCATCCCATGGATTGACAATTTAATTGTGGTTCTTGCTAATACTGCAATAAGATAGAATAGTGAGAATAGACACGCGTCCCACAGTAACAATGGACTTTTTGCCAAGAGGCAAATGACATAAAGTCCATGTGTCATTTTCTAGAAGTGCATCATATTCTGATTGCATGGAAGCCATCCAATATTTTGAATTTTGTGCTTCATCAAAAGATAGTGGTTCCTCAACATCATGTAGGCTAGACACAGCCAAAACATAACAATCGGATGCATAAGATGCATGGTGAGAACTTGAATGAGTACGACTAGACAAAGGTGAATCCAATTTAATGTCACACAAAGTATGCACTAACCATTTAGGCATACCTCTAGCCTACTCATTTTCAGCCCTTTCCTCATCAAGTACATTATGTACATCTGCAGTAATAATAGGCTAATCTATAACATTTTTAGAAACCCCCATATGATGTACATTTGCCTCATTGGAATTTACTTTTGAACATCCACCATTAAAAAGAGGCAACATAGTGTCCTTTGATGCCATATCAAGCCGTTGATTCAAACATGGTTGATCTGCACAGATCAACCCTGCTTTGGATTTTAGAGCATGCCCTTTAGGATTTTTAATTCTAGAAAATGTCCCTTGTTTGTTTGGTCTCCAAGACCAAACAATTGCATCAAAATTTTTCTACACATGTGGGTCCTTGTAGTTTTTAGCCCAAAAACCCTTCCAACAATGGTGTAAGCTTGAGCAAAAGTCATAGCACTCTTTCTAGCACAAGGTGCCCATATTGAATCAAAAGCTTTCTATATTTTGGTGATGTAGGCTCTTTGTCAATGTTTGAAAAAGCCATGACAAGCCAAACAAGATATATTTTTGTGTCACTTTGTAGTAGCATCACAAAGTCACTCTACTACACATCAATCATGGGGGTCAAAATATTCCCTTGGTTTATCTGGTTGAGATCCACAAAAATGATCAATCAACTCTTCCAAGCCTAAGAAACTTTTTGCCCCTTGTTGAAAATTCATCATGTTGTTTTGTAATTGATGATATTCCTGAGTTTTTGGCCAAAAATGTTCATACAACAATGCTTCTGATCTGATTTCTTTTCCAATCTCTTTGATCACCTTACTCCAGTAATATGTCACAATGGGTCTATAGTACCTTAGCATACTTGTAGCACCTCCTAAATCCTACAAAAATCTTATGTAATTATTTAGTCCTAGAATCACTTCCTCATGAGCTTTAAGATATTGTGCCATTGGTACCAAAGGAGGATTTTCTTGTGGTAACATTGGATTCCCTTCACTATTTTTTTTCCAAAGATGAATACTTCCACTCCAGCTTGAAACACCTACATGTGCCTTATATTGCACCACTGGTGTTTTGTCTTTCATAAAGAACCTAAACTGAAGTGGTTTGGAGTGACCAACGAGTATGTCCTGTCCATCACAATATCTCTTGAAATCAGGGACCTTAGTGAGCAAGAATGGAGCTGAAGATGAAGGTGAACTGCTTCTTAATGTATCCATCAAATGTGGCAAATTATAAGTTTGTGTAACTCTCAACTTCTTTGAAAACCTACTAGATACAGCATCTATGTCCTCATGTGTATGTCCAGCCGTTTAAAATCCTAGCTAGATGGTTTTGAAACCCCCCCTTGCAAAAAGAAATGACAAATAATCAAATAAATGTCGTTCTTTATTCTCCCCAACATAATTATCCAGTTGTAGCAATAATTTCTCTAGTAACTTGCAAAATGTTGACCGCAAATCCTCTTCTGCAATTTTAGGTGATCAAACATAGGCTCTTTGATGTCACTCATGTTGTGGTAGTCTAAATCATCCCTTGTGTTTAAAGCATGTAGTAGTGAAATGTTTCTCCTTGAAAGCCCATTTGTTACCAGATCACCAAGTGGATGCTTATCCATCCTTTTTAAGTTGTGTAAACAATTAGAAATTGAGCCAACTGTAAGTTTTGGATCATCTAGCCACATACCATTCAACACAAAGTGTCCATAACGACCTTCTCCATGTCCATGAGTGATCATGCCAATTAGTGCCACCTGTAAATTGTAACCTAAATCCACACCCTTTGAAACAAACATAGTCTTGGAATCAATGTCTTCTTTTGATCCATCTTATCATGAATTATGCATACATATTTATCTAGTTGAGTTGTTGAAAATATGGGCCATGCATAATATAGGCTTTTGCAACTGTTCAGTTTGTAACATGTGAACTTCTCTCTCCCTCAAGAGGAGAGCTCTTTGTTCAATGTTAGGTTTGGCTTCAAATCTTGCTTTGAAGAAACTACAAATATTGCACTTAGATAACTCACTTGTCTTTGTTAAGGTGACCAATGGGTACTCTTTGTTCCAATTCTACCAAAAGAAAACTGGGAAAGCTTCTTCTCATACCCTATTTGTTCAAGTGTCGTGTTGATTTCACTTAAAATATCCACTTTTTTGTAAGTTGATGGTAATACCAGTTGAGTCTCCCTTGAGCCATCCACCATTGCTCTACTTCTATGTGGCATCTTACCAAAGTTATTATCCACAAATTCATTGAGCAATGCTCTTGCTAAGCTAGTATGCTGAATTCCTCTTCCCAATGTACATGTGCTCCCATGCACATATTGATTCACACCATTCTCAAATTTGACCTTGTAGCGGTAAAAAAATACCTTTGGTATTCCATGTAGCTCATACCATGCCCTACATCATCAATAGTCCCATTTATTTTGAATTGGTGCCGCACCTTCTCATCTTTTTGGTAGCATATTGAGAGAACATCATAAACATATTTTGTTCATGTCTTCTGAGATTCTCCCCAAAATTCTTTTCTTAACCTTAACACCATATCACAATCTGCATACTAACAACTTTTTTTTTCACAACAATCAATACATGAAACCCTTTGAGCCGATTCAATTGATAGATGGAACCTAGAAGCTTGTGCTACTTTTTTTTTTTGCATCCTATTGATGAAAGTGTATCCTCTCTTTCCTTGAACATTGAACTACATTACCCTCATGACTTATTTGAGAATTTTCTTTGTTGATGAATACATCTTCACATCCAGTATGTATTCCATCGATGAGAACAAAGTTTTGCAATGGGATCCAGCATTGTTGTCTGTTTGATAGGTCATTTCACTAACATAATGCTACCCACTTCAACCACATTCTCATTGGTTGCATTTTCTCTTTCAATGGCCACACCCACACAATCAAGACCAAGTTCCTTGACGTTAATATAATCATGTGAAAATACATCTAAAATGGCTCCCCCATTGACAATGTGCATCATTGTCTCATCCTTTAAAAGGACCCTTAAATTTTTCCAAGATTCTTGTATAAATGCTTCAAACTCTAGACTTGTTAGTGGTACTACATTTGTAGCTTGTGCATGTAGATTATCCTCCTCCTCATCACCATTGTATCTTGTGTATCCACATGATCCTCTTTTTTGTCACCATTGTAGCTTTGGATTGGTCCAAGTAAGTTGTCATTCACTATGGTAGACTGTACTTGAACCTTTTGCCATTAAATGACACTTCAAAGTGAGCCTTGGAGGGAAGTAGTATCCATTGTAGGAAAAGGAAGGACCACATCCTTCAATCATTTATCCACTAGTATGGATACATTTCCTTGGCCTATCTTTATACCACCGCAAATTTAAAATTGCAAGGTGGTGAATATAGGAGACACCAATGATTGCATCCACATTTTCAAGATCTAGTTAAAATGTCCAAGTCTTGGATCTTGGATACACCCACCTTCAAAGGCTTGGTTAGAATGGCAAAGTGGGGGATCTAAGGTCTACCTATCTCACACACTTTATTTGAAATTGCAAGGTGGTGGATCTAGGAGACACCAACTAATGCATCCATCATTTTACGACATGGCTAGAATGGCCAAGCGGTGAATCTTTAATGCTTGCACCCGTCCAAGGCTTGGTTATAATGTCCAAGTGATGGATTTAGGGTCTAACTTTCCCACACACTTTGTTTAAAAATGATAGGTGGTGGATATAGGATACCCCAACCATTGCATCCACCTAGTAAGAATTTATTAGAATGGCCAAGTGGTTAATCTTGGATGCAACCAGCTTCAAGACTTGGTTAGAATGACCAAGTGGTGGATCTTGGATGAATCCCATTTTCAAGACTTGGTTAAATGCCATAGTGGTGGATCTAAGGTCCAAGATCTAAGGTCCACCTATCCCACACACTTTGTTTAAAGTTGAAAGTTGATGGATCTAGGAGACACCGATCATTGTATCCACCTTCCAAACCTTGGCTAGAATGGCCAAGTTTTGAATCTATGTTGTACTCACCTTCCAAGACTTGGTGGACATGGCCAAGTGGTGGATCTAGGGTCTACCATTAGGAAAATTTTGGACTCTCAAATGGGCCCTTTAAGGACTTTGACTTTCTCCCTCTTGTCCAAAATGGGCGCGCGATAATTTTTTTCCAAATGAAATCAAAACTTGTTAAACCTTTTGGATTTAGAATCTACTCATTGAGATCTATCCATTGATATATAGCATGCCATCAGATTTCTTATATTCTAGAAGATTCTATTTTTTAATGTGACAACTCCGTCTTATAAATGGAATCTCTCTCCCACATTTTACCTTCTACAAATCAACTCCAAATATGTCAAAGTTTGGAGATTTAGAACCTACTTTCTAAGATCTTTTCAATGATATGTTGGTTGATAGGGTTTTGACAAAGCGTTTTGGTACTTCAGTGGGTTGTCCACTTTGGACAAGAGAGGAAAAATCAAACCTCCTTATAAGGCCCCTTTGAGAGTCCAAATTTCCCCTAATGCTATTTCACACACTTTATTTGAAATTGAGAGAGTGTGGATCTAGGAGACACCAGCAAGGATTGCATCCACCTTTCAAGCCTTGGTTAGAATGGCCAAGTGGTGGATCTTTAATGCACCCACCTTCCAAAGATTATCAGTTAAAATGTCTTAGTGGTGGATTTAGGGTCTAATCATCCCACAATTTTTTAAAATTGCTTGTGCTAGGATGGCCAAGTATTCAATGAACCCAAATTTAAGACATTGTATAATGGCCAACTGGTGGATCTTGGATACACCAACCTACCAAGACATAATTAGAATGATCAATTGGTGGATTTAGGGTCTACCTATCCTATATACTATATTTGAAATTACAAGGTGGTGGATCTAGGAGACACCAATGATTGTATCCACTTTCCAAGACTTAGTTAGAATGGCCAAGTGGTGGATCTTAAATGCACCCACCTTTCAAGGATTGGCTAGAGTGGGCAAATGGTGGATCTAGTATCTACCTATCCCACACACTTTATTTAGAATCTCTAGTGTTAGAATGACCAAGTGTTGGATGCACCCAACTTCAAGACATGGTTATAATGGACAAGTGCTGGATTTTGAATGCACCCATCTCTTAAGACTTGGTTAGAATGACCATGTGGTAGATTGCAAGGTGGTGAATCAAGGAAATACTAACCATTCAAGGCTTGGTTAGAATGGCAAAGTGGTAGATCTTGGATGCACCCACCTTCCAAGGATTGGTTAGAATGGCCAAGTTATAGATCTTGTTTACATCTTCCAAGACTTGGTTAGAATGGCCATGTGGTAGATCTTTGATGCATCCACCTTTGTTATAATTTCAAGGTGGTGGATCTAGGAGATATCAAGCATTGCATCCACCTTTGAAGGATTGGTTAGAATGGCCAAGTGATGCATCTATGGTCTACGTATCCCACACACTTTGTTTAAAATTGCATGGTGTTGGATGTAGGAGAAACCAATCATTTCATCCACCTTGCAAGACATGGCTAGAATGCCCAAGTGGTGGATTGTGGATGAAACCATGTTCAAAGCATAGTTAGAATGTCATTAGGGAAAATTCCAACTCTCCAAGGGGCCTAGGCATGTGTATACCCTTTATTGTGCTAAAGGGCCTTTGTACACAACAACATAGAATTCTTCAACACACTTGTGTTCTTGAGCAAGGGAAATGCATTTGAGGGAGGACTTGTGAGATCTTCAGATTATTCAGGGATACAATCCACAATACTAGATGCAAGACACCTCGATCTAGATTTTGGAAGTGTGAGTCAATTGTCAAATGCCAAGTTTATACAACTCAAGAAAGAGATTAAAATCAAGCAACACATTCAAAAGTATTGCAAAAAAAATTCAAGATTGGTGACATATTCAGTGATGGCTACATAGCAGAGCTGGGACTCAAGCAAAAAAGGGAAGTGACATGCCTTGTGGAGAGCACTGAAGACGAAAGAAATCTTAAAACAAGTCTTTGGAGCTTTGCAGATCAACATGATGATATTAAAAAATGGGGAAAACTTCAAATTTATCAATTAGATCGGCCCATTGATGACCATGGAGTATCAAATATGGCAAGGGCATCGACAAGTGAGATACCCATATCAGTTATAGACTTTCTGGACCTTGAAGCAGTTATGAGCTATGCTTATATACCCACTTGTCATGTAAGTAAGCTAGTTATTTGGAAATAAATTTAATATCCTTTTTAAAAAATGTAATGAGATTTTCATCATTTACATTGTCAAGTATATTAATTATTGATTTAAGATCTTTGAGTTTATTTTTTCTCAAAAAGTATCATGTAGTGAACCTTTTTTTGATAGTATAAAATCATAGGCAAGATAAATCATTACTCATTACATCAATAATTGAAGTAACATATCTACTAAAAAATTATTCAATGAAAATTGGCATAGAAAAAATTGATTCCTTACCATGTTGAACTGATATATCATGATATACAAAATTCAACTAAAACATATAGTCTACAACATTTGACATTATTTTAACCAAAATATGTTAAATATTTTTGTATTGCAGACTCAAAAATGATAAGAGATATTAAAAGACAATGTCTTGTACATTATGTGTGGCATAATGATTTTTTTGGTATAAAACTTTTCCCTTTCCAAAGGATAAAGTCTTTGAGATAAGTGGTGTCATCTTTGAAGTATGAGCTTCAAATATACAAAAAATATACAAGGAGCCAGTTATAGGCTTTTTGTGCATACACCTCTTCAAAAGGGTATGACTATTCTCCATTATGATGGTGATAAGTATTTTCATGAGACTTGGAAGAAGTTGTGTGAGGTATCTCCAAGGGCAGCTAGGTACTCACTTCTGGAGGATCCAAATATCAATTGTGTGGATGATGAGGTGTATATTGTTGGTGACGTAGAAGATAAAAATTTGGTAGGATATATAAATAGTGCTCATGATCTGAGTATGAGCCCAAATGTATGTTATACTTTTGATCCTAAATTTTCAACATGACATAAAGCCACCACAACACAAATTATCTTAGATAAATGTGGATATGGTTGTGTTGAAACCTTACGCCACATAGAAAGTGGTGAAGAGATTCTTGTAGAATATGAATTTACATGACACTACTTGAATCTCATGATAAAGTCCCTTATGTGAAAGTTATTGATAATCTTTTTGAAATCGACTCATTACTAAGTATGTATCATGATAGATACCATAAATTGTGATAGTCTTACCATGTAATGCAATAAATATTTAATTTCATATAGAAATCTATTCCTAGAGTGATATCCATTGAATTTCATAATACTTTTTGAGCTAGCATAATAATTCTCTATTTCAAAGTTTATGTATCAAGTTGGAAATAATATATACAAGCATTTGTATTTCATTGTACAAATTTTATCAGAGCAAATACTTATGTATTAGTAATTTATGCAATAGTTAATTTTAAATGCATTTTTAATTATGTACCATGTTGAGAATAGCGAAATAGTGGATTTTGGATGCATCAAACCCATGTAAAACTTGTTCAAAATAGCTAAATGCTAAGTAAAGGATGCACTTTCCCATCCATACCTTGCTTAAAGTGTCTTGATGGTGGATTGCAAATTTTGCTCTTCTCAAGAACTTTTTTAGATTGGAGAACTGGTAGATCTAGGATGCACCCATCCTTACACAAAGTTCTTGGAATGGAAAAGTACTAGTTTAATGAATGCACCACCCACCTTTCCATAGCTTGTTTGGAATGTTTGGTTTAAAATGCTTCCACCTTCTAAGACTTGTTTAGAATGGCCAAATGGTAGCTCTAAGTTTCACTCATTGTCTTCTACTTACCTAGAAGAGCCAAGTTATGGGTATAAATTTTACCTCCCATTCGTATACCTATTTAGAATGACCAAATAGTAAATCTCATATGCACATTCTTGTGGATATAGGATGTGCAAAATCGTTTATAATAGATTGTTTGGTATAGATTTATCCACTAGTATGGATACATTTCCTTGGCCTATCTTTATACCACAAGTGGAATCTTCATTAGTTCTACACACATAAACAACACAAACAATTTCATTGTCAAGTATCATGTGCAATTTCTCCCCAGATTTAAAGTCCATCCTAAAAATGAAAGAAGGTTAGAAAATTTGAAGCTTAAAACCACAATATACATATTATAATGGACTATAAGTTAGACAAGTAATGGAGATTGAGACCAAATAATCCATGATACTTTAGGTTGAACAAGTGGTGGAGCTTGATACTAAATAATCCATGATACTTGTGGTTGGGCATATAATGAAGCTTGAGAGTAATGAATTATTGATACTAGGGATGATATATTGGAGATAAGATAGAAGCTTGCGGCCATGTACTGTGTCTATCTCTATTTTTATGCTTCAATGGAGCTTAGCTTGGACAAGTGGCTCTCTATGCTTCAATGGAGCATAGCTTGTACAAGTAGTGGACGTTATGACCCTCTGTGCTTCAATGGAACTTATGGATCTCTATCCTTCAACGGAGCATATCTTGTACAAGTAGTGGATGGTATGACGCTCTAAGCTTCAATGGACCTCAGCTTGGATAAGTGGTAAACCTTGTGGCTCTTTGTATTTGAATTGAGATTAGCTTGGAAAAATGGTGGCCCTAGTGGCTCTCTATACCTGAATGGGACATAGCTTGGACAAGTGGAAAACCTTATGGATCTCTAGGATTCAATAGAGCATAGATTGGATAAGTGATGGATCTTATTTCCCCTATGCTTGAATGGAGAATAGCTTGGACAACTGGTGGACCTTATGTCTCTCTATGCTTCAATAGACCATAGATTGGACAACTGGTGGACCTTGTGGCTCTCTATGGTAAGATGTAGCTTAGCTTGGAGAAGTGGTGGACCTTATGGTTGTCTATGCTTCAATAGAGCATAGATTGAACAAGTGGTAAACCTTATGGTCCTCTATGATTGAATGGAATATAGCTTGGACACATGGTGAAACTTATGGCTCTGTATGTTTCAATAGACCTTAGATTAACAGACCTTGTGTCTCTCTATTCTTGAATAGACTAGAGCTTGGACAAGTGGTGGACCTCATGACTCTCTATGATTTAGTAAATCATAGATTGGACAAGTGGTGGTGACTATATGATTCTCTATACTTGAATAGATCATAGCTTGGAAAAGTGATAGACCTTATGCTTGAATGGTCTTCTATGCTTGAATGGAGCATAGCTTGGACAAGTGGTAGACCTTATGGTTTGTATATGCTTCAGTAGAGCATAGATTTAGTGGTGGACCTTGTGGCTACCTATGGTAGAATGGAGCATATCTTGGACAACTGTTGGGGCCTTGTATCTTTCTATGCTTGAAGAATTCTTAGCTTAGACAAGTGGTGGACCTTATGGCTCTTTATACTTCAATAAAACATAGACTATACAAGTGGTGGACCTTGTGTATTTCTATGCTTGAATGGAGCTTATCTTGGAGAAGTAGTGGATCTTGTGGCTGTCTATCCGTAAATGGAGCATAGCTTCAATAAGTGGTGGACCTCATGGATCTCTATGCTTGAATAGAGCATAGATTGGGACCTTATGGTCCACTATGATTAAATGGAACATATCTTGGACAAGTGTGGTGAACCTTATGGCTCTCTCTGTTTCAATAGGGCATAGATTAGACAAGTGCTGGGATCTTATGGTCCTCTATAACTCAATAGAGCCTAGCTTGGACAAGTGGAATGGAAAGGTAGTGAATCTAGGATGCATTTTTCCTCTTACACCACCATGTTTAGAATGGTCTTGTGGTGGATCTTGGATGCACCAAACCTTCCTTAATTTGTTTGAAAAGTACAAGTACTAAATACAGGATGCACTTTTCCTTCTCACACCTTTCTTAAAGTTTCTTGGTGGGCGATTAAGAATTCCCTTACTCTTCAACAAGAACTTGAACTTCAAATCTCCAAGTGATGCATCTAAGAAACAATTTGTATTCTAAAATGCACCAAAGCTTCTAAAACTTGTTTAAAATGGCCAATTATTGTCGACCAAGGATGTGATAAGTGGTGAAAAACTTTTGTGGTGGATCTATGTTGGACGGATACATCGCAACGGACATCAGCACAACGAGAACTCATCTAACAAGATTTGCCAGCTAAGGACGAAGCTCGACCCGTAGGCGCGTGGAAGCAAGAATAGGGTGTCAATCTACACTTGACCAACTCCTAACTAATTCCTACAGAGGTCTCTACCCAATGTCTAAGCTACAGCCTTTAGGAGTGCATAAGAGAAGATTTCCTACAACGCTTTTTAGAGCCAAATATCCATCAAACGGTCTTGAAACACCATAGAACTTGAAGGAGACCCTACTAACACCAATAGGTCGCTCTCCCTAAGGTCTATGAACCAAAGCCCCAATCCAAAACACCCGGTGCAAAATCACATAGGATGTCTGGCCAAAATTTGCAGATTGTTGTTTCCAAAAACTAAAGTACTTAATGTGTAGCTCTACTCAATGCAAACGCGTGGATATGCTGCAATGCAAAAACGGACAACGTATGCTCACTGAATCACCAGATGAAGCTCGTAGATGGAGCTCGCAAAACCGGACCGTACGCGTGCAATGTAGGTATTGGCACGTAGCTCTCGTCGGGGGCAACACGCTGCACTTCTCCTCGCTCGATTTCGACCACTGGTGCGCGCGTAGCGTCAAGATGAAGCTCTCACCCTCTCTCATAAACAGTACTTTAGGTGCCTCTACCAGATGGATTAGATACTGTGGATACTTTGTCAGCCATCCTCTCTGATCCGCTTGTTGATTGTGGCAGCTTCATATTTCAAAAAAAGGATATGGGAGAGAGGGCTGTAGCCATTCACACCGAAGGTTGCTGGCATCTATCTTCTGAAGACCCTCTGCTCCCATTCCAAAGCTTCTTTGGCTGTGTCTTTGACTGCTGCTTCTATTGCCTTTTGCATCTTCTCTTCTTCTTCTTGTGTCAGATCTTGTGGCTCTTGAGAGGTTCCTACAAGGGTTTCCTCTTGCATGGTGGTGTCCACTGGATCTGCCAAATTCTCTAAGTCTATTCCCTCCATGACTACTGTTGGCCCGGTGCTAAAGTGCTCTTTTGTTTGCTGCTGGCCTCTCAACTCTTCTATTTGATTCTTAAATGTCTTCTTTTCTACTTCAGCTTGCTCTCCCATATTCACAAGGAGATCGTTTAGATCAGCATTTATCTTTTCCGCCTCTTCAAGATTTCTCTTGATGGTTTCTAGCTCATTCTACATTGCTTTGTGCTCTTCTATCATGCGGGTTTTCATGACCACTGACCCCTCTGCCATCATCAGCCTCTGCTTTTTCTCTAAGGTTAACTCCTTTTGGAGCTCTTTCATTTGTTCTTCATAAAGCTCCGTCTCTGAAGTGGTGTGAGTTGAGTTAGTGCAACTCTGACTCTGGCAGGAGATGCCCGTAGTCATTGGATGGTTTGATCTTTGACTTTAATCTGGTCTTTTAGCTTGATGACCTCATCCTGGCTAGCTTCCTGCTCTATCTCTACCTTCTATTTGGAATTCCTCAGTGTTTCCACTTCCTTGGATTCTTCAGCAAGTTGTAGGGTTAGGTTGTCCCTTTCCCTCTCTGCATCTATCAATGTCTTGCTGAGTTGTCTGTATTTGTCTTTAGCTCCTTGCAGTCTTTGAGCTGCTGCCTAATTTTCTCATTCCATCTCTTGGCATCTTTGCAATGCTGTGGCCAGACTGGCTTGCAGCTCTGCTTGTTTCTCTATCTGCTCTTGGCTCTGTCTGTAGTGTGTCTACTTCGGATTTGATAAAAACTTCATTGTCTTTGAGGTTAGCCATCTCACTTTTCGTAGTCATTGATTATGCCCTGAGCCTGGTTAGCTTGTTCATCACCACATCCCAATCATTGGTGGGTGGCTGTAGGTCCATTGTATCAGTGGCCATCTCTTTTAGTTCCACTAACCGCAAGCTCTGCATCTGTTCCTTGGGCCTTGTGCTTGCCAAGTCAAATGCTACTATAGCTGCCTCTTCTCTTGAATATCCCACAGCTAGTAGATCACGAAATGTGTTAAACCTTCTTTCCTCTAGATCTATCTTTTCCTCTTTCTGTTCATCTTCTTCTTGCTGCTCTTGCTCTTGGCTCTTTTCTTGCTGAAAATCTTCTTGTTCCTCCTCCTTTTGTTGGGTTTGTGGAGGGCTACGAGGAGGTGGTGATGGCGGTGGGCTGGATTCCGGGCTTGAGGGTGGAGTTGGTGGATTCTTCTTGAAGTCCCGGTACGCCGCCTTGGTCTTCCTCTCTCTTTCCTGGCCTTCCTGATCTTCTAGCAGTTGCCGTCGTACTTCATCCACTTCTTCTTCTGTAAATGGGATGTTAGGGATGTTTTCTGCCGTTGCATCCAGGATCTCAATTTTTTTGATATAATCTTCAAACCTATCTCTGTGCACCCTTCGGGATGACCCTGACATGGCTTCCAAGGACGGCTTCCATAACTCATTCAAATCTCCCTTGAGTGCTCTTTCCGCTCTGAAGCTTTCCATTAATCTTTCTAACCGTGCCGCTTTCTGTGATTTTTTCTCTTTGACCAGCACTTGTACAGTTTCCTTCTTTCCCTTCTTCAACTCTGGCTGCTCCTCTTGCACGGTCTCTAACCGGCGCTTCAATCGTGTGGCAACTCTGAGTGCTTTAGGCGGTTCATCCTCTTTATCTTCTTTGAGCCTTAGCCAGTCATTCTGTGATGGAGGGTCAGGCCATCTTCCCTTGGCATAAATTCTCCATAAACCACTTTTGTTATCAGCTCACTCAGCACAATGTAGGTGGGATTCTTGTTGCCCATCCTCACTAGATTGTCATGGATATAGGCAGCATAGTTGATCACCTTTGGCTTGCTCTTCTGCATTGCCCAGGTGAAGGTGGTGACAATGGCTCCAGGCGGCATTCTGTACTTTTGTGGCCGCTTTGTACACATATGGAAGTACTGGTTATAAAGATGGATCATAATAGCCACTTTAGGGTTTGCACTGTCTTCAAAGGTGTAGTTTCTCTTCTTTTCAGAGTACACCTTGACTTCATCTCTTCTTTTGGTTACAATATCCCCTTTGTTGGAGAGGTCTAGTGCTGCTGCTACCACTCTCTCTGTGATTACAATCACCGTGTCCGGCTTGCCCTGCAGATCAGTGACTCTGGCCACTCCATCTTCTTTGATTGTAAATACAAATTCCCACACTCTTTTGATGTAGATTCCTGCAGGTAGAGCTTCAAAGTAGTTATGGAGATCTATCTTCTCTAGGTACTCTGCCATCTTGCTTCTGACAAACTCATTGAGCTCCCGAGATAACATGGGTAGCTCTATTGCATTTCCCTAAGTATCTTTGAACACGCCTTGGTAGATCTTTAAATCATTTGACTCCAGCAAATCCTCCTGAATCTATGTGCTGGTTGGCTTCAGAGTTCCTTCTGGGATGATAAACGGCTCTACTTCTTCCAAGTAGTCTTTTATTGTCATCCTTTTCTTCTTGGCCGGTGATTTTGCGGCTGCCATGGATCCTATTGCACTCAGTAGTCCGAAGTTAGCATTTTTTCCATATCAGCTGAGAAACCAAGTTTTAACTATCCAAATGACTTGAAAATTGAAAATAAAACTTAAAAGAAACTTAGGAAACCCTGCATGTGCTCACAGTATCATTCTGGCTCAAATTTATCATTTAGACATCCTACGCGTAGGATGTCTTTTTCATCAGTTTTTGGTGAAACTTGGCAGGCTGGGGGCCCTTGGCCTGTGCAACATGGCTATGTGATTGGAATTGGGTTTAGGCATCAAAAAGTGCATTTTTGGGCAGATTCAGGCTTTAGGCTCACAATTTGGTAGGATGTCCACAACATGTGGCAAATGATATTCAAATGGGTTGAAATTTGGTATATGAGCTTCTTGCACCATGGTAACTGCTCCAATGAAGTCATTTCTTGCATAGAAGGTCAAAATTGAGTTGCATACATCCTACACGTAGGATGTCTTTTTCATCAAAATTGCTTAAGATTTGTTCTGTTGGTATCTCTTGGCATGTGGAACATGGCCCTGCTCTTGGATTTTGATTTGGACAAGAATTGGTGTTGGTAAGACCATGTGTAGTGTTTTTGGGCTCAAAAAGTGTATCTTGGAGGTGTTGGGGGCCAAAAGCAATGGGAATGGCTTGAAACTTGATATATGAGCTCTTGAAGGTGATATGAAGAGATGTCGAATTGAAAAACACCATCTGTGGGCCAAAAATGTCATTTAGACATCCTACGCGTAGGATGTCTTTCATCATTTTTTGCATGTGACCACACAAATAGCTTGGCAATGTGCCTATGAATGTACTGTGCAAGTTTCATGTGGTTTGGACAAGTTTTGGTAGGTCTATAGCCCATTATGGCCTCTATGCCATGACTTTGCGTTTTTTGGTGCACATGAGGTCAATTTTTGTCCAAATGTAATGAAACTTGGTGGCTAGCATGTACAGGCTATTCAAAAACTTTGTGTGAAGAGAGATGTTGGGGTTGGTGCCTAGAAATGGCCTTGAGACATCCTACGCGTAGGATGTCTCCTGATGACTTTTTTGTGGAGACTGCTACTGGCGCCTGTCCTTAGTCCCCCTGAGTTCCTTTTAAGCCCTATTTCAATAAAAAAGTCAAATAGATAGAAAGAAACTCCCTGTGTGTATTTCAGAGCCTTCGAGACGTTTTTTGACTTTTGGAGTGCTTTTCAGCGATGAAATTTCTCGATGTTGGTCTCCATAGCTTCCCGATCCCTTGGGGATCCTTGCCGTACGGTTTTTGTCAACTTTGGCTTCACCGGAGCTCCGTTTGGCAATTTGTCGCTCTAGAAGCACCCATGGCTGCATTTACATGTCTTCGATGATTTGTGGTGGTCTACCACCATAGGACTTGGTTGTCGATGGTCTAGGAAAGCCGCTCGTGAAGTTTGGTGGCAAACGGACATGCGTTTGGCCGCGAGAGCTATTTGACGCTTTGTGTGTCTGATGTCGTTTCTGAAGTTTAGTGCCGCTTCGGGTCACTGTATAGCCATATGGGCTATATACACTTGTCGAGCATGTCGAGATGCGCCTACGCATGAGTTTTGGTAGCATTTGGGCGCCTTTCCTCCAATTTCCCATTTGGTGGCCTCCTGCGAAGCTCTAGGAATTAAGGTTTTTCCTGATGATTTTCTACTACCTTTGGGCATCCAAGACTTATGCTGGGGTAAGCTACCGATGAAATCCAATTGTTTTTGGGTTAGCCGTTAGGTGGCCACTTCTACTTGTAGGTCTGTACTGTCCGCTTTCTGTGAGAACCCTACGCTAGTTTTCGCGACAAAATGACAAACATGCGCGAAAAGCTCAAGGTGGTGAGCCTACCTCTCATGTCTGGAGCCTGTCGGGTAGTCGTACGCGTCGTAGAAGCTGCTGGAAGCTCCGTTCGCTTTAGGTGGTAGAAGCTCTCTCTCAAAAGTCAATAGTGGAAATGAGGTTAAAATGAAGTGAGAATTTCTTATAATGGGGGTCCCCAAACAACTTTTTCATGAAATTTGACATGTGCTTCCAACTTCTTGCGAGATGCGGTTTAGGCTCAAAAATTTCTTGATTTGGACTCCATTTGCCCAGTTTACGAGAAATTTGACGTTTCGGTCAAAATCTGGCCAAAACACGCTTTCCGCTCCAGTCTCATAATTGTACCCCCATTGTACCATAGGTTGTCCTATAGTCACTGATCATCTCCATATATATATTTTTTCATTACTATCATTTTTCACCTACTTTTTGTATTTTTGAATTTTTTCTACCGAAAATTAGTAAAATTAAAAGGAAAATAGCAGATTAAATCCAAAAAATCCTCAAAAATAATAATAAATCAAAAACATTACCGCAAAACACTATATACACTCACATGCAATTTTTATGGCCGGATTTCTTTGTTTTTTTAATATTTTGCCCAAAAAATGGCTATTTTTACTTATATACACACACCTAGGGGCTTGATTTGGCGTTTAACCCATATACTTGGAGATTCATGCTGTATAAGGGAATATGTACTTGGGTTAGTCCATAAAATTTTGCAATCAAATGACAACCCTTAAAATAGTAGAAAAACATACCTTTTTTTGCTCTTTTTTCCATTGGGTTCGCATTTGAGAATGTCTCCCCCCCTCCTAGCGGAGTCCTCCCTGACGAAAAGGTATCACCTCGGTGTATGTGCAGTGCATGGGCGAGAACTCGTGCTAATTCTTGGCCGTGTAATGTGGCCCTATAGTAGAAGCTGGACACACCCCACGGCATCTAACTACTCGGCGGATTATTATTTTTTGTAATTAGTCATTCATTGAGGAAAACCCGGTTTTTCACCTTGTAAATATTGGGACTTACAGAAGTTTCCAGATTGTATCCCAGTTTTGATAGTTAGAAGGAGTAGATGGATGATTTTGGAACTTTAGGTTTTGAGAAGTTGTAAGGTATATATATCACTTTTTGACCTTAATGAAGGACCTTTTGTCATTTTAAACAAGTTTAAGTTTGTGAGTGAGCGTACTGTGTACGTGAGAGAGAGTGTGAGCTTTGTCTTGACGCTACGTGTGCTACGGTGGTTGGAATTGAGTGCGGAGAAGTGAAGCGTGTTGCCCCCGACAAGAGCTACGAGCCGATACCAACATTGCGCGCATACGGTCCGGCTTCGGGAGCTTCTTCTACGAGCTTCATCGGTTGTTTGGGTGAGCATACGTTGTCCGATTTTGCATTGCAGCATATCCACACGTTCACATTGAGTAGAACCACACATTAGGCACTTCAGATTTCGGAAACGAAGACCTGCAGATTTCGGCCAGACATCCTACGTGTTTTTGCACCGGGTGTTTTGGGTCGTGACTTTGGTTCACAGACCTTAGGGAGAGTGGCCTATAGGTATTCGTAGGGTCTCCTTCAAGTTCTGTGGTGTTTCCGAAGTGTTTGATAGGTGTTCGGCTCTAGCAAGCGTTGTAGGAAGCATCCTCTTTTGTTCTCTTGAAGACTGTGACTTAGACAATTGGTAGGGGCCTCTGTAGGAACTAGTTAGGAGTCGTTCGAGTGTAAGTTGACACCTTATGCTTGCTTCCACGCGCCTGCGGATCGAGCTTCGTCCTTAGCTGACATTACTTGTTAGGTGAGTTCTCGCTGTGCTAACGTCCGTCGCGGCGTATCCGTCCAGCATTGGCGCCGCTGCCGGGGACGAAAACCTTAGGTAGGTGACTGAGACTAATCCTTGAGGATTGGGATTTTTGGCTTGCCAAGAGTCTCGATTTACATTTAGATAGGATCAGAGGGTGGAGGACTCTCTAGGTCTTAGAGGGAGTTTAGGAAGCGTGTGTCTGGCCTAGATCCTTCGACTGAGGTAGAGGAGGTACACTTAGGAATTTTTTTAGTTAGTAGTCGAGTTCTAGAGTAGGAACAGGGAGTGGGAGAAGCGGTGTGAAGAGAGCTTGAGAGTCCGAAGAGGCCAAAAGGCAACCAAAAACACCAATTATCACCATTTCTTCATGGTAGGTAGGAGTAGAGTAAGTAGAACATCATGATTCAGATCTAGAGCATTTCATGCATGTATACTTGCTTGGTAGAATCATTACAAGTTTGTAAAAGACGCAAAAAGACGCAAAAGTGTGGTTGAAAGCCTAATCGAAGTCCAAAGAATATTGTGAGTGTTTCTGATAGGCCTAAAGAGCATCAACAACATTCTTGTTAGGAAAAACTTTAATTTTAAGCCACGAGACATCCTATGCGTAGTATGTCTACAGGCCAATCTGGGAGGAATTTTGGAATTTTGAGGTGACCAGTGTGTTCTGAAGGTAGGGTTTACCCTAATTTCAACTGCAAAGGGGAAATTTGGCCATCTCTTGACAGGATGAGGCCAGATAGACTGAAATTGCTAGACATCCTACCCAATTAGTGCAAAAGCATCAACTTGAAACCAAAACCTTAAGATGGCTGCATGAGTGTGCCTTGCATGATATATTGAGTGATTGAAAGGGTCTTCACCTCATTCGGGTAAGAGAATTGGGTTCAAAGTGGACTTTAGCACTTTTGACTGAAAGAAGAAAAACAACAGAAGTTTGAGACTTTTGACATCCAAACTGAGATCTAAGCATACCACTGGGATATTGACATCAGGGGGAAGCTGTGGAACAAATCTGGGGTCAAGCAGGCCAAAAAGACATTCTACGCGTAGGATGTCTACTGAGTGATTTAGGACTCCAAACTGAAATCTGAGTATACCAAGATGATCAGCAGCTCAATAAGAGCTGAAGTCTTGAGTTTAAAGCCATTTTGAAGAAAAAGACATTCTACGCGTAGTATGTCTAATGCAAGAAATTGAAGCCATAATTGGACTTTGAGCATTGTAAGGGGTTATATAGCCTAAGGCAATCCTGCTAGTCAATTTTGGTCCAATTTGGAGTTGATTAGATTGATCAACACCATCATCAGGCCGTCGGAACAGATTTCTGACTCATTGACCAGCTTCTAGAAGTCCAAATCAAAAAGTAAAAACAGTTGTAAGCTCAGCACAACAAGGGGAAAATACAATGCAGAAATCCAGGCTAAATGCAGCATGAGACATCCTACGCGTAGGATGTCTATTGGGGCATTCTGAAGAGAAAATTTGACTTGGCCTAGACACTGAGGTTCTATTTGGCTTAAGGGCTCTAGAACGTCTTTCAGAGGTAAAATTGGACCGTGATTGCCCATTTGACAAAGCAAATACTGAATTCAAGCTTTTTCACGTAAATTGGCCAACATCAAGGAAGGGTACTGTTTCAGATTAGCAACCTAATCAGGAACATCAACAGTGTATAGAATACAGTAGTGGTTGAGATTAACTCTCCAATTATACCAATCATTACTAAGATCACCTCCAGCAAATAAATGCGTTGATCCAATTTCCGAAATTAAAACTCTTGTGTACAGGTATATTCAGCAACAAAGAAAGACGTTATGCAGAAACTGATCCATTGCCAGGTTAGTGGTTGAACTTGTGATAAGTTGCATTGATAAGTTTGATGAATTTAAGATCAGGAAGATACATTGTTAGAGACCAGAAAGTGGCAGGTGACCAAGTTGGTGTAGTGTCCATTGAAGAGAGTGTAACTCAGGCAAGGTTAGATCCGCTAGCACCGATTATTGAGGAAGGTAGTGATACTGACACGTCGTCAGACAAATCTTTCTTCATGATGGGGAGCCAACAGCCAGGAAGTTTCGCCTATGAGGGACCTATGCGAGGAGGAAGTACCTCCCAAAATCCTTCGAATGATTCTAGGCTTACTGTGATCTTCTTGGAGGGAGCAAACTCAAGAGGAGCCCTAGTCTATTCTGACTGTCGAGGTCGCAAGTGCATTTTTATTGAAGAGAGGCCAGCACAAAGATTGGAGATAATCCACGTGTATGATGATGGAGATAGATTCCGAGACGAAAAGGGAAACCA
This sequence comes from Adiantum capillus-veneris, assembly GCF_014529385.1. NCBI lineage: Eukaryota > Viridiplantae > Streptophyta > Polypodiopsida > Polypodiales > Pteridaceae > Adiantum > Adiantum capillus-veneris. Next base: position 35,074,144 of record NC_140955.1, on the reverse strand, counting down.
CTATTTAATAGTTAGCAACCCTGAAGATTACAACAGATATGGAGACAACGTGGCTAAAGGGAAAATGATTTCAGAAACTCAAGAGCCTCCACCAAACATTGATCGGCATGGAGCTATTTTCATGTACGATAAGAAAACAATCATGGTTCCAACTTATAACGAGAATGTGGGAATCTACAAACACGAGAGTGAGGGTATTGTCTCTTACTTTCGCAGTAAAGAACCATACGTAGACGAACTAAGCAAAGACAAAGTTCTTTACTTATTCTCTTATGAAACTGCTACGGGGAAGGGCATAGTTTTTGTTGATAGATATGGGCTAGAATACCAACGTATTCTCCCAGAGGAAGTAGAAAGAGCAACAGGTCCAGAAGCATCAGCATATGTCCCTGAGGAAATGCCAAGAGCTGTCCACACCCCAAGCAAGTCAACGAATCCATTCTCAGATGAGTATGACACTACATCACATTCCCCCAGACCGCGAGCATTCAACAACCAAGACCAACCAGTAAACCAGCCATCATTGCAGGCATGGCTTAGACAAAGTGCGACAATGGAACCAGACAGAAACCGAGAGGGTTATCCAGCAGCTCGAGGGCTCAGGGATTTGCAAGAACCACCACACTATTCAAGGTATCAAGCAGAGAGTAAGCCAAAGACACAAGGGTCGACCGAACTTGGAGGACCACCCATGGAACGAGTTCGAAGAGAAGGACCACCTCCGGCGAGAACCTTTAGAAATTATGGCTTAGGAGCACTGTTGGGCGAGGAACCAGCCTATTACAGAAGGCTTGAGGAGGGGTATAGACTTGGAAGGGGTGATCCCATGATGAGGTTTGTAGACCATCGCAGAATTAGACCTTCTCAAGTGCAAAAATGGGTAAACAGGAAATACACAGGAAACAGAGACCCAAGAGATCATGTAGCAGCCTTTGTACGTGTGATTAGAGCTGAAGAGGTGTTAGACTTTCCTACCCAATTCGCAGGGTTTGGACTAACCCTAGAGGATGATGCTGCAACTTGGTTTGACTATGTAGAGCGTAGAGACTTTGAGTTGATGGAGGAAGTGTTTGACGAGTTTATTGAGGAATTCTCTCAAAGGGGAATAGCTCATAATACCGTCTCACAAATCCATAAATTCAAACAAAAAGATGGAGAATCTTTTCGGAAGGCAGCCCTAAGACTAAAGAGATATGTTAAGTTATGTCCTGTTGAAGAACTGCCAACTCAGTCTAGACTTATGCTGATATTCATCCAAGGACTAAGGAATGCAGATCTCCAAAAAGACTTACATATGAAGAGGAGCACTACGTTGAATGAGTTGACCAAGGAAGCCTTGTACCTTGTGGACAATTGTGCGGTTTACAAAGAAGGGGAGTTCAAGGACCTTGATGACGATTCATCTTCACAGCAAAGTGGGAGCAAGTCCTCCAAGACAACACTGAAAAGAGAAATAGTGGTAAACCAAGAACAGCTTGTAGATGAAGTGCTAAAAAAGATCAACTTGTACGCCAAACCCCAGGCTAAACCGCCCAAGTGGTGTTCTATTGAACAAAAATGGACAAACCATGGGACCGAGGAATGTTACTATAACAAGGGATATGTGAGGGAGAGACCTTATGCTCCCTAAGCTCCTGTAGCTTCCCCTCAAGTTCCACCTATGCCTAGATATCAAGCAGGCAACTTGCCAGGACCTGTAGGTGTAGAGAGACCACAACCGGTGTTGGGGCAACAACCACCCCTACCAGGATTACGACCAGTTGGTGTAAGATACACCCCAATGGTAACTGAACCAGAAGAAAAGGCTTTGTTGCCTATGCATGCATACTATGAGGATCCCAATGGATATGCGGCGAACCCTATCTATTATAGACCGGAGGAACCCTTGACACCAGATCAATGGAGCATGATGGGGAATCAAGGACCTCCAACTGCTATACAGGTCGCAGGAGAAGGAAGATATAACTTAGATAAATGAACATTGTTGTTCATAGCCAATGGAGACATGGGCGGACAGAGACAGCAGACTTCCCAGCAACGGGGAGCTCAAGGAGCACCTCAACAACCCAAGGGCCCCTGTTACAAGTGTGGCGGAGACCATTGGCTGAGAGACTGTCCCCATGATGAAATCATTAGAGTCAATACGTATTGCCCAGAATGTGGAATTACTCATTTGATTCCTGATTTCCCTAAAAACCCAAGTAAAGGAGCAAAAACCACCTTGAACCTGTTGGAAACAGTACCTTCTAGTGGAGTATCAGAAAGTGAAACAGTCATACCTGTTCAGGCGGTGACATGGGCCCAAGCCCAAAGAAGGACGAATGAACCCATAATAGAAGAACCAAAGACGGATGCCCAAAGTTCAGAAACGAAAAATCCAAGAAGCACTTGGAAGGCAAGAAAGGCGCGTAGGAAAGCCAGGAAAGAACAAGAGAAAACCGCCCTATCCGATGAGTTGAAACATACAAAGAACAGGTTGGAGCGGTTAGAAGATCTAGTCAGCCTAAGCTCACACACCACAGCAGCCATAGCACCAAAGGAAATAGCTGAGTCTAAAAGTGCAGGATCAGGAGGATCTGTGCTAGCAGACAAAGTAAACGAGCAACTGGATGCGCTTCTAAGAGCTTATGAAGCTCAGCTTAAAAAAAACCAGACCCAGGAGCAAAGATGGATGACATATCCATATGCGGAAATAGAAAAACAAAGGCTGGATATGTGTAAAAATATGATCGAGACGGCTCAATCATTGATGGAAGACCCGTTGGGAAAACCGGCAAATTGCCATGATGTGCCAGTTCCAACCCCTATCCAACCAACAATAGAGAAACATGAGGAAACAAAGGAAAGACTCACTAATGAATATGAGTCCAGAGGAGAGCCTATCATAGTGCCCAATACCACCGAAGGGGCAAGTGACGGGGTCCGTCCTAGAATATCGGCAGAGATGGGAAAGGACGGTAATGGTCTAGATGATTTGTGGAAGCAAATCAGAGAGGCCAACGAGGCTAATAGAATGAATGACCACATGAATAGCACGAGAAAAGGAAAGAATGTGATCCTACCTCCTATCGAAGAATTTGAGGCAAGATCACAAATAAACTTTGAGGTGCATTCACAAAGGGGGAGACCAAGGATCTATTAGTTCGGGACACAGCCAACAAGACTCTTTGAGAACCTTACCCTCTTACCTAGGAGAATACGAAGCTAAGCCGGAAGTGAGGGCAATTCCATCTCAAAGACTTTCTTCTAACAAGGTGATGGACTCACAAGGATTGATTGAGCTGTTAGCCACCCCGGTGGCATGCACAATCACGTTAGCAGAACTCCTAAAGCTAAGGCCAAACATGTGGACCACAGTAGGAAAATTCCTGGAAAAATTTGGAGTAAAAAACCCCACCTTGAAACTACAAGAAGGAATCAGGGAGTTGGACAGGCCTAATCTAAACACTAGGCCGGTACCATTGAATAAGGTTGGAGAATATTGTGAGGGAGAAGACGGAAACACAGCGCTACCTGTAGAATTCCAAGGAGTGGTTTCCAAAGCTATTCTTGACAGTGGAGCGGGAGTTGCTATCGCCACGAAGGAAGTCTAGAAAAAATGGGAAAAACCAGCTCTGAGGGCTACCAGAATGAAACTGCAGTTGGCAGATGGTTTCATGGAGAAGCCTCTCGGACTCTTGGAAAAGGTAATTGTCACTTCGTGTGGGATCGAGTATGAGCATACATTTGCAATAGTCGATTTTGACAAAAAGAACAATTATGAGATAATCTTGGGACGACCATTCATGCGACAACTGAAGATGGTCCAAGATTGGGGTTATGACCACATATACCTCAGACATGGCGAGACGACAACTAAAATACACTTGAAAGACCATAGTTACAAGGATGTAAACGAAACAACTGTGGAAGAGTTTGATTTGGCTACAATAGCAGAATCAGAACTACCAGCATGGTTGGGGCAACAAAAAGAGCTATGGATGTGCAGAGCTTCACATTGTGGAAGCTTAAGAAAAGAGGATTGCATCTTAGAAAGAGCAATTGAAGACAAAGAGTATATTCCGGAGCCATTCCCTGAAGATGCCTTGGAGCCTCTAGAATGGGAACACATACTGGCAACATTAGATGTATGTAACATTACCGACAGTCCAACAACAAAATTTTGCGATAAGGATGGTTATGATGTGCTACCCTATTACATGGTAAGCGTGATGCCAGAAAAAGAGACGGTAGCACCTCCAGAACAAGAAGAGTTTTACAACTCTTCTGAGCAAGTGGAAGTAAATGATGAGGCAGATAATGAGTGTTCGGAAACCTCCAGTGAGCGTGGGAATGAAGCAGAGAATATCAAGTTTTATGATTTTGCTAATCAACACCCTAGACGCCAACAACGCTATAGGAAGAAAAGAGCCGAAAATAAAGTGAGACAGAACCTGATGCCCAGGATAAAAGGAAAAACTCACTATTTGATGCTTGTAAAAGCAGAGGATTGTGTGAAAGATCAAATATCAGGAAAATTCTCAGAAAATCAAAAAGAACGAACGCGAGAACAAGCGAATCGGGAAAGAAAAGCTCGGGCTCAAACAAAATCACAAAAATCTGAAAAAGCAAAAAAAGAACCAACAAAATACCAAGAGTGGACCAAACTAGAGCGTAAAAAAAAATACCAAGAACTGAAACGGTCTTTGAGGGAGATCTGGACCACTGAAGAGGATAGTGATGGTAAAGGGGAGTCAGAAAAGGGCAACATGAACGTACCACCTCACTATAGGAAATTTACTATCCAGGAAAGAAAAATCATCTTGACACCACCAATCAGGGAGAGAACCAACCAAGAATCTTACGACGGGCCTGAAAACGCAAAAAGAATAGACCTCGCAGAACTAGGTGAAAAGCCTCAGCCAGTCTATATAGCTAATGATTTAGAGCCTGAGGAGGAAGCACAACTTACACAACTTCTAACGAAATATAAAGATGTGTTTGCTTGGTCCTATAAAGACCTTAAAGGAGTTGATCCATTAATATGCCAACATACAATTCCTTTAAAATCAGATGCAAAACCTAGCAAACAACGTCTTTATACATATAATGACACATTTGCCAAACGAATCAAAGAAGAGATTGATAAGCTGATGGACGCAGAGTTCATCTATGAAATTGAACATACAGACTGGGTTTCACCCATTGTGGTCATTCCCAAGAAGAATGGAAAACTGTGAGTGTGCGTAAACCTCAAAAAGGTGAATGCGGCAACCGTAAGGGATAATTATCCCTTGCCAATTACAAAACATGTCCTTGAGCGAGTGGCCGGGAAACGGGCTTATTCCTTTCTGGATGGGTTTTTAGGATACAACCAATTGGCAATAGCAAGGGAGGATCAACACAAAACATCTTTTGCCACAGAATGGGGGATTTATGCATATCGAGTTATGCCATTTGGCCTAACAAATGCACCAGCCACTTTCCCGAGGTTAATGACTCACGCTTTCAAGGAATACCTAAGAATATTCTTAGAAATTTACATGGATGACCTATCTGTACACTCTCTTCTGTGAGAAGAACATATTGACCATTTGCAAAAAGTCTTTGAAAAGTGCAGAACATATCGAATCTGTCTAAACCCGGAAAAGTGTGTATTTATGGTTAAGCAAGGACGAATCTTAGGGCACATTGCCTCAAGAAACTGCATAACCACAGACCTGGACAAATTCAAAGTCATTGTAGACCTACCCAGGCCTACTAATGCAAAACAAGTGCAATCCTTCATGGGGCACTATGGATATTATCGAAGATTCATATACATGTATGCGGTTATCGCACAACCTTTGTATCGTTTGCTAGTCAATTTTGAATGGACCAATGAGTGTGAGACTTCATTCCAAAGGCTGAAAGAAAACCTTATATCCGCACCTGTGCAAAAGGCACCAGATTGGGACAAGATATTCCATGTGCACATTGATGCTTCGGCATATGCCATTGGTAGCATTCTAGCTCAACCTGGAGACGGAACAATGGATTTTCCAGTTGTCTATGCGAGCCGACAGTTAAACAGTGCAGAAAAGAACTACACAACCACCGAAAGGGAAGGGTTAGGAATGATTTATGCTGTGAAGAAATTTCGGCATTATTTGCTTGCAAACAAATTTGTGTTCTTCACGGATCATCAAGCTCTTTTATACCTAGTAAATAAACCTTGCAATACAGGGAGAATCGTACGCTAGTTTATTATAATGCTAGAATTTGACTTCACAGTGGTGGTCAAAAAGGGGAAAACTCATCTGCGAGCTGATCATCTTTCAAGAATACACAACGGGGAAGCCCCTCAAGGGGTAGATGATGACATACCAGATGCTTATCTTTTCAACATCGAAATGGTACCCAAATGGTCTCAGGAAATAGTTAGCATTCTATCCTTTGGAAGTGAGTTTGATAATACAGGATGTAGAAACAAACAGCGAACAATTCTACAAACAAAAAACTTCCAGTTGATAGCAGGACGGCTGTATCATCTTGAATCTGACATAATCCTACAATTATGTATAAATCCGGAAGAATTCAAGTGCTACCTGGAAGAGGCTCATGTCCAGGGTTGTGCATTTCATTGTTCAACAGTGAAAACACACCAAAGACTGAAACAATTAGGAGTTTATTGGCCAACTATGTATGCGGATACACATTCTTACGTTACCAATTGTAGAGTATATAGTGCCAAGTGACCAGTGGATCACGCAACATTGTTTCGGGTGAACATAGCACCTGCATGGAGTCAATATATCATTGACTTTCTAACCACCAGGACTTTCCCTGAGAACACTACAAGAGCACGGGAGAAAGCTATAGAGCTGGAAGCTCATGACTTTCAGTTAATTGAAAATCAACTCTATAAACGGGGCAAGGACAACCAACTCCGAATCTGTGCAAGTGAAAGCGAATACCTGGTGATTCTAGAACATGCACATAGTGGAGTAAGTGGAGGCCATTTTTCGGGCGATAAGACGACGAAAATTGTCTTAACCGCAGGAATCTGGTGGCCTACATTGCAAATGGATGCCGAAGAGTTTGTCAAACGTTGTGATGCATGTCAACGCACCAAGGTACCAATCAAAAGAGATTAGATGCCATTAAGGCCAATGATGGGGACAGGGGCATTTGCAAAGTGGGGAATTGATTTTGTGGGACCTATATCACCCCTTGCATATCACACCCATACCCAATATATCATTGTGGCTACGGATTATCTCACAAAGTGGGTCGAAGCCAAAGCAACACAAAAAGTTGATGCACGCACCACGACTCAATTTTTGTATGAGAATGTTTTTGTACGTTATGGGTTACCGATAGAAATTGTCAGTGACCGTGGAACACACTTCCTCAATGAAGTCATTGAATATCTACTAGAGGATTTCATGGTCATACATCGAAAATCAGCACCATACCATCCACAGGCGAATGGGCAAGCAGAGGCCACAAATAAAACACTATGCACGGTCCTCACTAAAATAGTGTCACATTCAAGGACCGACTGGGATCAGCAGCTACACTCAACACTATGGGCATACAGGGTAGCTTACAAAACCTCAATAGGAACAACACCATACAACATGGTGTTTGGGCTAAACGCTATAGCAACAAACTTGGAATGGACAGGGCATGAACTCTCTTCAAGAATTAATGATCTTGAAAAGCTAGATGAACTCCGCTTACGAGCGGTCGCTTTGATCTATGCTAAAAAGAGAAGGCAAAAGGAGTTTTTTGATAAACATGTGCGTACCAAAGAGTTTAAAACAGGAGATTACGTACTTGTTTATACATTGAAGCAACATGCCAAGAAACTGAAAAAGTGAGGGATGGGACCATTTGTGATTCATGACCTATCACAAAGTGGGGCCGTCAAGCTTGCTACATTAGCAGGTGAAGAAATGCCAAACTGGATTAGTGGGTGTCGACTAAGGAGATATCACCTTCCACTCACACAGGAGATGCTCCAACAAATTCATCAAGGAAAGCAAAGAATGAAAGAAAAAGAGAGAGTACGGAAGGAAGCTCAAACCGAAGCACAAGAACGCATTGCAAAAAGACGGCTTCTGCGACAACAACAACAAAGTAAACCACCATTGAGAATCAATGCCATTCGACTCATGAACTTGGAAGAAGACACAGTCGAGCCAATAATTACAGTCAAGGTGGGCAATGATCAAGTTGAATCACCAGCCTTGCTCGATTCGGGTGCTCAAGAAAATTTGATCTCTTACGGATTATACCAACAGCTCCAAGTCGCAGATCAACTTCATCCTACTCCCCAAGTGCTGGAAAGTAGCACATCACATCCATTGAAAACATTAGGGTGGATTATATTGCATATACAGTTACATCAATATATTTACCCACACAAATTCTATGTGGTGACAGATGAAAGCACACAAAAACCAATGCTGCTAGGGCAACCTTGGCAAAAAGCATACAATGTCCAAATAGACTGGAAAGCACACGCGGTCAAAATCCAGCACGAAAACGAACAGCAGGTGGTAGCTTTTGCTCAAAAGGAACATCCGGATCAAATGCAAGCCATGCAATCACTGGAAACAAATACCAAAGAACAAATACCCTCAATGATCAACACGAAACCTAAGACCAACTACCAGCTAACGGCCAACCATGCTCATCATAGACAGCTGAAATCAGCGACTACACTGCAAAAATCTAGACTACCACAACAAGGTAAACAAGTATGGATGCAGAAGGATAGAAACGCCATGAGGGGGAAAACACAATGTGACAACCGAATTCTAACAAAGCAAATGGTGCAACCAAAAACCAAGGTAACCAAGCAGATATGGATTCCAAAGAAAATGCTTAGCCAAAACCCTCATGTCACTCACATTTGGATACCAAAGCAAAAGACAAAGCAAATACCTACGGTACAAGCAACGATGGAAAGTAGACATCTGCAGGTCAACCAGGCAAACAAATATAAGTGGGTACCGATGACAAACCAACAAGGGGCAAAGTTGGCCGCACCACACTAACAATGGAAAGCCAAGGCCATACGGCCCATAGCTAACACATCCTCCAAAATAGCTACGACTCCATCAACAGTGTCGGCAACGCAGTTGCCTCTGACCAAAAAGACCATTAAACAAAGAGCAGTAGAGTTACAACTTCTACTTGCCAAGAAAACAGGAAACCTCGACGGCGAATGCCAATAAGCATCTTGCTTATTCCATTCTCTTACACAACATTAATTTTTCCATGCATTGACCGAGTATGCATAAAATAGGGCCACATTAATCGGCCACGCATTAGCACGACTTTTTCAACCTATGCACGTCACATACTCCGAGGCGAAACCTTATCGTCCAGGAGGACTCCGACTAGGAGGGGGGGAGGCATTCTCAATGCGGAACCAATAACAAAAATAGCAAATAAGGGCACAATTTTCGACTATTTTCAGGGTTGACGTTTGATTGCAAAATTTTCTGGAGTAACCAAGTATATATGCCCTTATACAGCATGAAGCTACAGGAATATGGGGCCAAACGCCAAATTAAGCCCCTAGGTGTGTGTATATATGTAGAAATAGCCATTTTTCAGGCAAAATATTGGTAAAACGGAGAAATCTGGTCACAAAAATTGCATGAGAGTGTATATAATGTGTTGCGGTGATGTTTGTGATCTATTATGAATTATGGGGATTTTTTGGGTTTGATTTTCTATTTTCCTTTTAATTTTGCTAATTTTCGGCAGAAAAACTTCAAAAATACAAAAAGCAGGTGAAAAACAGTCGTAATGAAAAACAAAAAATATGGGGATGACCAGTGATTAAAGAACAACCTACGGTACAGTGGGGGTGCAATTATGAAACTGAAGCGGAAAGTGTGTTTTAGCCAGGTTTTGGCCGAAATGACAAATTTTTGGTAAACAACGCAAATGGAGTCTAAATCAAGAATTTTTTGAGCCTAAACCGCATCTTGCAGAAAGATAGGAGCACATGTCAAATTTCATGAAAAATGGTTCGGGGACCTCCATTATAAGAATTTTTAACCCCATTTTTAGCTCATTCTCACTATTGACCTTGTGGAGAGAGCTTCTGTCACCTAGAGCGGATCAACCTCGACAATGTGTCGGATCTTGTGGACACACCCATGCCAGAGGAAAGCATAGCAGGATCCTCTCAAGAGCCCCAGGATCTAACACAAGAAGAAGAGGAAAAATTGCAAAAAGCAATAGAGGCAGAGCTCAGAAAGAGCACCAAAGAGGCCTTGGAATGGGAACAGAGGGTTTTGAAATCAATGACAATTCAGAAAATCGACGCCAGCAATCTCAGGTGTGAATGGCTACAACCCTCTCTCCCATATCCATTGCTTAAATATGAAGCGGCAACAATAAACCAGCGGATCAGAGAAGAACCAACGGTCCCTCTCTACAACGCAAACACCTCGAGGCCAGAAGGAGTAAGGCTGATAGTAGATTCTCAGCCCAAGTGGAGGAAAGCTTGGCTTACCAAGTACCCGCAGTACCTAATACACTTGGTAGAGGCACCTAAACACATCAGGGACAATCTCAACTTCTGCCCTCTACCACGGGTTAGGACGTGGAAAGCACACAAAATCTTATAGAGAAGCCAACCCACTTGGCTGAACTACCCAAAGCTGCCAGGCGTGAAGGCAGGTGAGAGAATAAGTGTACAATACATGGTGAAAACCCTAACGGGCGCCATAAAGTTGTTCACTGGCTCACCTGACCTTACATGCATCATGATGAGAAAGATCTGCAGGACCATCCTAGCAGTGTTTGAAACCTTCAAGCTAGGACAGGTGACTGACAGCATATTCTTCTTCCAGGACACATACAGATGTGCGTATGAGATGTCAGGTCAACCTTCCAAGGAGGTGATACATGATTATATCAAAGAATCATGTTTCTCCCATCTTATCACCTCCAGGCGTTTGAAGAAGCTTTCTACACGGGGTTCTTTACCATGCATACAGACATCTTTGGGCTAACAATGCTGAATCTACATGCACAGTACGAATCGCTGCTAAAGATGCGGGAGACCATAAGGTGAAGCAAAAAGTTCAAGGCCATGTCGGGGACGACATGAACAAGGAGGGGGGGGATGTTAGAAGTTGGACACACCCCACGGCATCCAACTACTCGGCGGATTATTATTTTTTGTAATTAGTCATTCATTGAGGAAAACCCAGTTTTTCACCTTGTAAATATTGGGACTTACAAAAGTTTCCAGATTGTATCCCAGTTTTGATAGTTAGAAGGAGTAAATGGATGATTTTGGAACTTTAGGGTTTGAGAAGTTGTAAGGTATATATATCACTTTTTGACCTTAATGAAGGACCTTTTGTCATTTTAAACAAGTTTAAGTTTGTGAGTGAGCGTACTGTGTACGTGAGAGAGAGTGTGAGCTTTGTCTTGACGCTACGTGTGCTACGGTGGTCGGAATCGAGTGTGGAGAAGTGCAGCGTGTTGCCCCCGACTAGAGCTACGAGACGATACCAACATTGCGCGCATACGGTCCGGCTTCGGGAGCTTCTTCTACGAGCTTCATCGGTTGTTTGGGTGAGCATACGTTGTCCGATTTTGCATTGCAGCATATCCACACGTTCACATTGAGTAGAACCACACATTAGGCACTTCAGATTTCAAAAACGAAGACCTGCAGATTTTGGCCAGACATCCTACGTGTTTTTGCACCGGGTGTTTTGGGTCGTGACTTTGGTTCACAGACCTTAGGGAGAGTGGCCTATAGGTATTCGTAGGGTCTCCTTCAAGTTCTGTGGTGTTTCCGAAGTGTTTGATAGGTGTTCGGCTCTAGCAAGCGTTGTAGGAAGCATCCTCTTTTGTTCTCTTGAAGACTGTGACTGAGACAATTGGTAGGGGCCTCTGTAGGAACTAGTTAGGAGTCGGTCGAGTGTAAGTTGACACCATATGCTTGCTTCCATGCGCCTGCGGGTCGAGCTTCGTCTTTAGCTGACATTACTTGTTAGGTGAGTTCTCGCTGTGCTGACGTCCGTCCAACACCCTATATTATGCATACTCGATCAATGCATGGAAAAATTAATGTTGTGCAAGAGAAGGGTATAAGCAAGATGCTTATTGGCATTCGCCGTCGAGGTTTCCTATTTGTTGTTGATTTGGTTGGTAGATTTTCTTTTCAAGAAAAAGTTGTAGCTCTACCGCTCTTTGTTTGATCGTCTTTCTTGTTGCTTGGTTTGCTGTGATTGTCGATATGGACTTAGTCGTCTCCTTGGAGAGAATTTTCGTGGCAGAATTGGCCATATACTTTGTCTCTTTGGGTGTCCATTTGTAGCTTTTCTTTGCCGGTTTTTGTAGGTTTATTGCTACTTCCGTGGTTTTCAGTGTTTTGTTGTTGCTGATTGGCACCCACATAGATCGGTTTGTCGGTTCCATATGTTGTGTTTGTCTGCCTTCCGATGTTGCTTGTACTGAAGGGAGTTCTTTTTGCTTCGGTTTTGGGATCCAAATGCGAGTCGCATTTAAGTTGTTGGTGAGCATTTTGTTTGGGATCCATATCTGTTTTGTTCCCTTGGTTTCTGGTTGAACTATCTTCTTCTGTTGAGTTCTTCTGCTGTATTGATGTTTGTCGTCCATGTCATTTCTATCCTTCCGCACCCATACTTGTTTGTTGCATGTTGCTAACCTTGATCCTTTCACTGCGATTGGTGACTTTGTATGCTTGTAGTGAGCATGGTTGGCAGTTTCCTGTTTGTTCACCATGGGTATCATGTTGTTCTTTAGTGACACCCTTCCTGTTGGCTCTTTATCCAGTGATTGCATTGCTAGCAACGATTATTCCGGGGTTGCTGAGAAAAGGCTACCACATGTTGTTCTTGTGCGTGCTGAATTTTGACTGCATTCGCATTCCAATCTATCTGTACATTTTACTCTTTTTGCCAAGGTTGTCCCAACAACATGGGGTGTTGTGTGCTCTCATCCTCAACCACATAAAACTTGTGTGAGTAAATATATTGATGTATTTGTACATGCAATATAATCCAGCCCAATGATTTCAGCGAATGTGATGTACTACTTTCTAGCACTTGTGGAGTAGGATGTAGTTGACCTTTGGGCTTGATTTGTTTGTATGATCTGTAAGAGATTAGATTTGCTTGAGATCCAGAATCAAGCAATGCCATCGATTCAACTTGATTGCTACCCACTTTGACTGCAATTATTGGCTCCACTGTGTCTTCATCAGAAATTCGTTAGTCGAATGGCATTTATCCGCAACACTGATCCACATTGTTGTTGTTGTCGTAGAAGCCATCTTTTTGCAATGCGTTCTTTTTCTTCTCCTTGAGCTTCTTCTCGTAACATCTGTTTCTCTTTCATCCATTGTTTTTCTTGATGGATTTGTTGAATCATATCCTGTGTTAGTGGTAAATGATATTTCTTTAATCGACACCTACTAATCTAATTTGGCATTTCTTCACCTGCTAATGTAGTAAGCTTGACAGCTTCACTTTGTGATAGGTCACTAATTACAAAGGGTCCCATCCCTCGCTTCTTAAGTTTCTTGGCATGTTGTTTCAAGGTATAAACAAGTACATAATCACCTGTTTTGAACTCTTTCGTGTGCACATGCTTGTCAAAAAACTCCTTTTGTCTTCTCTTTTTAGCATAGATCGAAGCTACTTCTCTCAAGCAAAGTTCATCTAGATTTTCAAGATCATCTATTCTTGAAGAGAGCTCATGCTCTGTCCATTCTAAGCGTTTTGCTACTCGTAGAGTTGGAATTAAAAACTCTATGGGTAATATAGCATTTATACCAAACACTGTGTTGTTCCTATTGATGTTTTTTAAGCTACCCTGGATGCCCATAGTGTTGAGTGTAGCTACTGATCCCGGTCTGTTCTCGACTCTGATACAATTTTAGTGAGAATCGTGCAGTGTTTTATTTGTGGCCTCAGCTTGTCCATTAGCCTGTGGATGATATGGAACAGATTTTCTATGTATGACCATGAATTCCTCTAGCAGATATTCAATGACTTCATTAAGAAAATGTGTTCCTCAATCACTCACAATTTCTATTGGTAAACCGTATCGTACAAAGACATTCTCATACAAAAATTGTGCAGTGGTTCATGCATCTGCTTTTTGTGTTGCCTTGGCTTCTACCCATTTTGTGAGATAGTTTGTAGCCACAATGATATATTGGGTATTGGTGCGATATGAAGGGGGTGAAATAGGTCCCACAAAGTCAATGCCCCATTTTTCAAATGCCCTTGCTCCCATCATTGGCCGTAATGGCATCTCATCTCTTTATCGGCACCTTGGTGCATTGACAAGCGTCACAACGCTTTACAAACTCTTCAGCATCCATATGCAATGTAGGCCACCATATTCCTGCGGTTAAGACAATTTTTGCCATCTTATGGCCTGAAAAATAGCCTCCACTTATTCCGCCATGTGCGTGTTCTAGAATTAGCAGGTATTCACTTTCACTTGCACAGATTCTAAGTTGATTGTCCTTTCCTCGCTTATAGAGTTGGTTCCCAATTAAACTTAAGTCGCGAGCCTCCAGCTCTATAGCCCTTTTTCGCGCTCTTGTTATGTTATCAGGAAACGTCCTTGTGGTTAAGAAATCAATGATATATTGACTCCATGTAGGTGAAATGTTTACCTGAAACAATGTCGCGTGATCCACTGGTCGTTTGGCACTACATATAGTACAATTGTTAACATAAGCATGTGTGTCAGCATACATAATTGGCCAATAAACCCCCAATTGTTTTAGTCTCTGGTGTGTTTTCATTGTTGAACAATGAAATGCAAAATCCTAGACATGTGCTTCTTCAAGATAACACTTGAATTCTTCCGGATATATACATAATCGTAGAATTTGGTCCGATCCTAGATGATACAGCCGTCCTGCAATCAACTGGAAGTTTTTTGTTTGTCTAATTGTTTGTTGTTTGGATCCGTCTTCCTTGTTATCAAACCTTCCTCCAAAGGAAAGAATGCTAACAATTTCCTGAGACCATTTGGGTATCATTTCAATATTGAAAAGATAAGCACCTGGTATGTCATCATCTACTCCTTCAGTAGCTTCCCCGTTTTGTATCCTTGAAAGATGATGCGCCCGTAGATGAGTTTTACCCTTTTTTACCACCGCTGTGAAATCAAACTCTAGCAATATAATAAACCAGCATACAATTCTCTCAGTATTGCATGGTTTATTTACCAACAGATACAAAAGAGCTTGATGATCTGTGAAGAACACAAATTTGTTTGCGAGCAAATAATGCCAAAATTTCTTTACAGCATAAATCATTCATAAACCCTCTCTTTCAGTGGTTGTGTAGTTGTTTTCTGTACTGTTTAACTGTCGGCTTGCATAACAAACTGGGAAATCCATTGTTCCGTCTCCAGGTTGAGCCAGAATACTCCCGATTGCATATGTAGATGCATCAATGTGTACATGGAATATCTTTTCCCAATCTGGTGCTTTAAGTACCGGTGTTGATACAAGGTTTTCCTTCAGCTTTTGGAATGAAGTTTCACACTCCTCAGTCGAAACTGAGTAACAAACGATACAGAGTTTGTGCAATGACTGATACATATATATAAATCTTTGATAATATCCGCAGTGTCCCATGAAGGATTGCACTTGTTTCGCATTAGTAGGCCTAGGCAGGTCTACTATGAGTTTGATTTTATCTAGGTCAGTGATTATGCCATGTCTTGAGACAATATGTCCTAAGATGCGGCCTTGCCTAACCATAAAAATGCACTTTTCCGAGTTAAGACAGATTCGATATGTCCTGCACTTCTCAAATACCTTTTGTAAATGGTCAATATGTTCCTCTGTAGAAGAGAGTGTACACAAAGATCATCCATGTATATTTTTAAGAATATTCTCAGGTATTCTTTGAACGCGTGCGTCATTAACCTTTGAAAGGTAGCTGGGGCATTAGTTAAGCCAAAAGGCATAATTCTATAAGCATATGTTCCCCATTCTGTGGCAAACGTTGTTTTGTGTTGATCCTCTATTGCAATTGCCAGCTGGTTATACCCTGAAAACCCATCTAGAAAGGAATAAGCCCGTTTCCCGGCCACCCTTTCAAGTACATGTTCTGTGATTGGCAAGGAATAATTGTCCCTTATGATGGCTGCATTTACCTTTTTGAGGTTCACACACACTTGCAACTTTCCGTTCTTTTTGGGGACAACCACAATGGGTGACACCCAATCTGTATGCTTGATTTCATAGATGAATTCAGCATCCATCAGCTTATCAATCTCCTCTTTGATTCGTTTGGCAAATGTGTCATTATATGTATAAGGACGTTGTTTGCTAGGTTTGGCATCTGATTTCAAAGGAATTGTATGTTGGCATATCGATGGATCAACTCCCTTGAGGTCTTTTTAGGACCATGCAAACACATCTTTATACTTCTTAAGAAGTTGTGTTAGCCATTCTTCTTCTTCAGGCTCTAAGTCAGTTGCTATATAGATTGGCTGAGGCTTCTCACCTGGTTCAACGAGGTCTATTCGTTTTGCATTTTCCGGCCCGTAAGATTCCTGGTTTATTCTTTCCCTGACTGGTAGTGTCATTATGATTTTTCTGTCCTGGATGGTGAATTTCCAATAGTGTGATGGTACATTCATGTTTCCTTTTTCTGACTCCTCCTTACCATCACTTTCTCCCTCAGTAGTCTACACCTCTCGTAATGACCATTTCAGTTCTTGGTATTTCTTTTTACGCTCCAGTTTGGTGCACTCTAGGTCTTTTGTTTTTTCCGGTTTTGATTTTTTTGATTCTTGTGATTTTGTTTCTGTTTTAGCTTTCTGTACTTGTTTTATTTCCTCTCGCGTTCTTTCCCTTTGAACTTTTGAGAATCTTCCTGATATTTGGTCTTTTACACAATCCTTTGCTTTGACAAGCATTAGATAGTGAGTTTTAGCTTTGATCCTGGGCATCAAGTTCTCTCTCACTTTGTTTTCTGCTCATTTTCTCCTATAGCGTTCCTGGCGTCTAGGGTGCTGATTGGCAAAATCATAAAACTTGATATTCTCTGTTTTCTCCCCACGCTCACTTGAGCTATCTGAACACTCATTATCTGCATCATTATTTACCTCCAGATGCTCAGAGGAGTTATAAAACTCTTCTTGTTCTGGTGGTTCTACAATCTCATCTCCTCTTGGTATAAGGCTTACCATGTAATAGGGTAGCACATCATAGCGATCCTTATCGCAAAATTTTGTCGTTGGACTATCTGTAATGGTACAGACATCCAATGTTGCTAATATGTGTTTCCATTCCAGAGGTTCCAAGGCATCTTCAGAAAAAGGTTCCGAAATATAATCCTTGTCCTCAATTGCTCTTTCTAAGACGCATTCCTCTCTTTTTAAGCTCCCACAATGTGAAGCTCCACACATCCATAGCTCTTTTTGTTGCCCTAACCATGTTGGGAGTTCCGACCCTGCTAATGTAGTTGAATCAAACTCTTCCACTGGTGTCTGGTTCACATCTTTGTAACTATGGTCTTTCAAGTGAATTTTGGTTGTTGTCTCGCCATGTTTGAGGTATATGTGGTCGTAACCCCAATCTTGGACCATCTTTAATTGTCGCATGAATTGTCTTCCCAAGATGATCTCGTAATTGTTCTTTTTGTCGAAATCAACTATTGCAAACGTATGCTCATACTCGATTCCGCATGAAGTGACAATTACTTTTTCTAAGAGTCCTAGAGGCTTATCCATGAATCCATCTGCCAATTGCAATTTCATTCTGGTAGCTCTCAAAGCTGGTTTTCCCCATTTTTTCCAGATTTCCTTGGTGGCAATAGCGACTCCTGCTCCACTGTCAAGAATAGATTTGGAAACTACTCCTTGGAATTCTACTGGTAGCGTGGTGTTTCCATCTTCTCCCTCGCAATATTGTCCGACCTTGTTTAAAGGTACTAGCCTAGTGTTTAGTTGAGGCTTGTCCAATTCTCTGATCCCTTCCTGAAGCTTTGAGGTGGGGTCTTTCACTCCAATTTTTTCTAAGCATTTGCCTACTGTAGTCCACATGTTTGGTCGTAACCTCAGGAGTTCGGCTAATGTGATTGTACATGCCACCTGGGTGGACAATAACTCAATCAACCCTTGTGAATCCATCACTCTATTAGAAAAAAGTCTTTGAGATGATATTTCTCTCACCTCATACTTGGCTTCATACTCTCCTAGGTAAGAGGGTAGAGTTTTTTTTTTGGTTGGCTCTGCCCCAAATTAATTGATCCCTGATCTCCCCCTTGTGAAAGTTCATTTGTGATCTTGCCTCAAATTCTTCAATAGGAGGTAAGATCTCATTTTTCTTGTGTCTCATGCTATTCATGTGGTAACTCACCCTGTTGGCTTCGTTGGCATCACGGATTTGCTTCCACAGGTCATCTAGACCGTTAAAATCCTTACCCATTTCTACCAATGCTTTAGGTTGGAACCCCTCACTTGACTCATCTGTTGTATTTGGCACTATGATAGGCTCTCCCCTAGACTCAGAGCCATTCGTGAGTCTTTCCTTCATTTCTACTTGTTTCTCTAAAGTTGGTTTGATAGGGGTTGGAGCTAGTACTTCATGCCAATTGTAGGTTTACCAAATGGGTTTTCTATCAAGGATTGAGTTGTTTCAATCATCTTTCTACACATTTCCAAACTCTGTTTTTCTATTTCAGCATATGGATAAGTCATCCATCTTTGCTCTTGGATTTGGTTCTTTTTTAGTCTGGCTTCGTAAGCTTTTTAGAAGTACATCTAACTGCTCATTTAACTTTTCTGCCAACACTGATCCTCTTGATCCTGCACTTTTGGGTTCTCCTATTTCCAAAAGTGTGTGAGCTGAGGCTAGCTAGATCCTCTAACCTCTCTAATCTATCCTTTGTGTGTTTTAACTCCTCGGATAGAACCGTTTGCTCTCGTTCTCTCCTGGCTTTCATACGCGCCTTTCTAGCTTTCTAAGTGCTTCTCTGATTTTTTGTTTCTGAACTTGGGGCATCGGTTTTTGGCTCTTCAATTATGGGTTCGTTTGTCATTCTTTGAGCTTGGGCTCGTGTTACTGCCTGAATAGGTATGATTGTCTCATTTTCTGACCCTCCACTGGAAGGCACTGCTTCCAGTATGTTAAGGTATTTTTTGCTCCTTTGCTTGAGTTCTTAGGGCAATCAGGAATCAAATGAGTAACTCCACACTCGGTGCAATATACATTGACTCTAATGATTTCATCATGAGGACAGTCTCTTAGCCAATGGTCTCCACCACACTTGTAGCAGAGTCCTTTAGGCTGTTGAGGTGCTCCTTGAGCTCCTCTTTGTTGGTATGCATGTCTCTGCCCGCCCATGCCTCCGTTGGATATGAACAATAATGTTCGTTCATCCAAGCTATATCTTCCTTCTCCTGCTGCCTGTGCAGCTGTTGGTGGTCCTGCACTTCCTATCATGCTCCATGGTTTTGGAATTGAGGGTTCTTCTGGTGGATAATAGACAGGACTTGCAGCATATCCATTGGGATCTTCATAATATGCATGCATAGGCACCAAAGACTTAGCTTCTAATTCGGTTACTGTTGGTGTGTATCTTATGCCAACTGGTCTTAATCCTGGTAGGGGTGGTTGTTGCCCCAACACTGGTTGTGGTCTTACACCTACAGGTCCTAGTAGGCTGCCTGCTTGATACCTAGGCATCGGTGGAATTTGAGGAGATGCTACCTGAGCTTGGGGAGCATACGGTCTCTCTCTCACATATCCCTTGTTATAATAACATTCTTCCGTCCCATGGTTTGTCCATTTTTGTTCAATAGCACACCACTTGGGCTATTTAGCCTGGGGTTTGGTGTACAAGTTAATCTTTTTTAGCACTTCCTCTAGAAGCTACTCTTGGCTTACAGCTACTTCCCCTTTCGGCGTTGTCTTAGAATACTTGCTTCCACTTTGTTGCAAGGATGAATCATCGTCGAGATCCTTGAGCTCACCCTCTTTGTAGAGTGCACAATTGTCTACAAGGTAAAGAGCCTCCTTAGTTAACTCATTTAACGTCGTGCTCCTCTTCATATGTAAGTCCTTCTGGAGATCTGCATTCCTTAGTCCTTGGATAAATATAAGCATAAGTCTGGACTGAGTTGGCAGTTCTTCCATAGGACAGAACTTAACATATCTTTTTAGTTGTAGGACTGCCTTTCGCATAGATTCCCCGTCTTTTTGTTTGAATTTATGGATTTGTGAGACTGTATTATGAGCTATCCCCCTTTGTGAGAATTCCTCGATAAACTCGTCAAACACCTCCTCCATAGACTCAAAGTCTCTACACTCCACAAAGTCGAACCAAGTAGCCGCATCATCCTCTAGGGTTAGTCCAAACCTTGCAAATTGGGTAGGGAAGTCTAACACCTCTTCAGCTCTAATTACATGCACAAAAGCTGCTACATGATCTCTAGGATCTCTATTTCTCTTGTTTATCCATTTTTGCACCTGAGAAGGTCTAATTCTACGATGGTCTACAAATCTCATCATTGGATCTCCACGTCCTAATCAATATACCTCCTTTGGACTTCTGTAGTAGGCGGGTTCCTCTCCCAATGGTGTTCCTAAGCCATAATTTTTAACAGTTCTTGCAAGAGATGGTTCATCTCTTCGAATTCGTTCTATGGGTGGTCTTCCAGGCTCTGTTGACCCTTGAGTTTTTGGCTTACTCTTGCCTTGATACCTTGAATAGAGTGGTGGTTCTTGTAAATCCCTTAGCCCTCGTGCGGCTTGATAACCATCTCGGTTTCAGTCTTGTTTTAATGTTGCACTCTGTCGAAGCCATGCCTGCAATGATGGATGGGTTCCTGGTTGGCTCTGGTTTTGGCTCTGGTTGTTGAATGTATTCTATCGGGTAGAATGTGAGGTCGCGTCGTAATCTTCTGAAAAGGGATTTGTCGACTTGCTAGGGGTGTACCTATCAACAAAAACAATATCCTTCCCTATAGCAATTTCATAAGAGAATAAGTAAAGAACCTTGTCTTTGCTTAACTCGTTTGGGTAGGATTCTTTGCAATGAAAGTAAGAGACTATTCCCTCGCTCTCATTCTTGTAAATTCCCAAATTCTCATTATAAGTTGAAACCTTGGTTGTTTTCTTATCATACATAAAAAGCGCTCTAGGTTGATCAATGTTTGGAGGTGGTTCTTGAGTTTCTGAAACCATTTTTCCTTTTGCCACGTTATCTCCATATCTGTTGTAATCCTCGGGGTTACTAACTATCAGATAGTGGTTCCCCTTTTCATCTCGGAATCTATCTCCATCATCATAGACTCGAATTATCTCTAGTCTCTGAGCTGGCCTTTCTTCAATACAAATACACTTTCATCCTCGATAGTCAGAATAAACTAGGGCTCTCCTCGAGTTTGTTCCTTCTAAGAAGATTACAGTGAACTTGGAATCATTCAAAGGGTTTAGGGAGGTGCTTCCTCCTGGGATTGGTCCGTCATAGGTGAAACCTCCTGGCTGTTGACTACCCATCATGAAGAAGGATTTGTCTGATGAAGTGTCAGTATCACTACCCTCCTCAATAATTGGTGCTAGTGGATCTAGCCTTGCTTGAGTTACACTCTCCTCGGTGGACACTAAGCTACCTTGGTTACCTGCCACCTTTTGGTCTCTAAAAATGTATCTTTCTGATCTTAAATTCATCAAACTTAGCAATGCAACTTAACACAAATCCAACCACTCACCTGGCAAAGGATCAGTTTCTTCACAACTTCTTGCTTTGCCGCCGCTGAATATACCTATACACAAGCGTTTAATTTCGGCAATCGAATCAAATCATCTAACCGCTAGAGGTGATTTTAGTAATGATTGGTATAACTGGAGAGTTAACCTCAACCACCAATGTATTTTATACACTTCTAATGTTCTGGATTAGGTCTACTAATCTGGAACTGTACTTCCCTTGGATGTCGGTCAATTTATCTGAAAAAGTCTTAATTCTATCTTTGCTCCGTCAAAAGGTGAAACAAGGTCCAAATTCACTTCTGAAAGAAGTCCTGGAACCGTTAAGTCAAATGGAACATCACTATATAATCTCAGTCAAATTTTCTCTTCCCTAAGCCCTAGTAGACATCCTACGCGTAGGATGCCTCCTACTCTGTTTTGCCTGGATTTTTGCACTATGGATTCCCCTTGATGTGCTGAGTCCACAACTGTTTTTACTTTTTGATTTGGACACCTATAAGCTAGTCAATGGATCAGAAATCTGTTCCGATAGCCTGATGTTGGTCTGATCAGTCAAATCAACCCCAATTTGGACCAAAATTGACTAGGAGGCTTGCCTCGGGCTATACAACACCCTGCTAGGCCTATAGTCAGTTTTTGGCTTGAATTTCTTGCTTTAGACATTCTACACGTAGCATGTCTTTTTGCTCAAAATGGCTTCAAAATGCAAAGCACAGACTCTCCTTAAGGTGCTGATCACTTTGGTATGCTCAAAACTGAGTTTGGAGTGCAAAATCACACAGATGACATCCTACACGTAGGATGTCTTTTTGGCATGTTTGATCCCAGACTTGTTCCACAGCTTCCCCTTCATGTCAGCAACCCAGTGGTATGGTTAGATTTTGGTTTGGATTTCAAACGACCCCAATTTTAGTTGTTCTAGCCCTTCTCAGTCAAAGATGCTAACCTTGTGATGAACCTAACAAGCAAGTATACATGCATGAAGTGCTCTAGATCCTAAATCATGATGTCCTACTTGCTCTACTCCTACTCATCATGTGAAATGGTGATAATGGTGTTTTGGTTGCTTCCTGGCCTCTCCAGACTCTCAAGCTCTCCTCTCACCTCTTCTACCACTCCAACTCCTACTCTATACACCACAAATCAACTAAAAACTACCTAAGTCTACCTAAATCTACCTAAGTCGAAAGATCTAGGCCAGACACACACTTCCTAGACTCCCTCTAAGACCTAAAGAGTCCTCCACCCTCTGATCCTATCTAAATGTAAAACGAGACTCTTGGCAAGCCAAAGAATCCCTATCCTCAAGGACTAGTTTCGGTCACCTACCTAGGGTTTTCGTCCCCGATAGCGGCGCCAATGTTGGACGGATACGCCGCGACGGACCTCAACACAGCGAGAACTCACTAACAAGATTTGTCAGCTAAGGACAAAGCTCGACCTGCAGGCGCGTGGAAGCAAGCATAGGGTGTCAATCTACACTCAACCGACTCCTAACTAATTCCTACAGAGGTCTCTACCCAATGTCTAAGATACAGCCTTCAGGAGCGCATAAGAGAGATTTCCTACAATGCTTTCTAGAGCCAAATACCCATCAAACGGTCTCGAAACGCCACAGAACTTGAAGGAGACCCTACTAACACTACTAGGTCACTCTCCCTAAGGTCTATGAACCAAAGCCCCAACTCAAAACACCCAGTGCAAAATCACGTAGGATGTCTAGCCAAAATTTGCAGGTCATCCTTTTCAAAAACTAAAGTGCCTAATGTGTAGCTCTACTGAATGCGAACGCGTGGATATGCTGCGATGCAACAACGGACAACTTATGCTCACCGAATCACCAGATGAATCTCGTAGACGGAGCTCGCAAAACCGGACCGTACACGTGCAATGTAGGTATTGGGACGTAGCTCTCGTTGGGGGCAACACGCTGCACTTCTCCTCACTCGATTCCGACCACCGGTGCGCCCGTAGCATCAAGATGAAGTTCTCACTCTCTCTCTCTCGTACACAGTACGCTCACTCACAGACTTCCAAATTTTTAAAATGACAAAGGTTTTTCATTGAGGTCAAAAAGTGGTATAAATACCTTACAATCTCAAACCCTAATGTTCCAATTTAACCATCTACGCAATCTAAATGTCAAAATTGGGATACAATCTGGAAACTTCTTTAAGCCCCAATATTTACAAAGGTGAAATGTCGGGTTTTCTCAATAAATGAATAATTATAAAAAAAAATCCGTCGAGCAGTCATTTTTCGTAGGGTGTGTCCAGCTTCTAACAATCTAGAATACACTCACTCTAATGGAAGCCATTTAGATTGGCCAAGTGGTGGAACTTGGGTGGATGAACACTTCAACAACTATGATTGAATATTTGTTTGAGCTAGCATCGACTCTTCCATGATTTCTAGATTGGACATCTAAGATGTATACTAGTCTTCCACAACTTGTGTTGATTCAATATATAGGATGCACACCACCATTCAAAACGTCATTAGAATGACCTTGATTCTATTTAGGATGCATCCTTCCTTGCACAAATCATATAGAATGGGAAGATGGTGGATTTAGGATGCATTCTCCCTTGTGCACTATGTTTACAATGGCCAAGTTGTGGATCTAGGATGCACCAAACCTTCTTAAATATTTTTAAAAAACCCAAGTGCTGAATACTGGATGATAAACTTTCCCTTCCAAAACTTACTTAAGGTAGCGTGGTTGTAGATTGAGAATTTCCTTGCTCTCCTCCAAAAACTTGTTTAGACTGGCCAAATGGTGAATCAAAGATGCACCCATCCTTAAAAAACTTACTTAATATTACTGATTGAATGGAGAGTGTTAAAAATATCTAGGACTATGGGGTTCTAGCTTTAGTCTTTTCATGTCCTTGATATGTATGTAATAGACTTAAATACTTAGGTTTTGAATAGAGTTACCCTCTAAGTATTTTTTGCTTGCATAATAGACATGGATTAGTAATGCTTGAGAAAAAGTGATGATTATGTGGATGTCAATAATCATGTCAAAAAAGTTTTTTTATAAATATGTCATCCTCTAGGAGGCTATTGTGTGATCTTTCATTGTTTTTTGCTTAGATCCAGGGTCTAAGGGTGGGACATATAAGGAATTCTTGAATCCAACAACAAAGAATGAGAGCCTTCCACATGCATCCACAATGGTCTCACTTGAATAATTGAATAAGGCCTCTTTTCTGCATCTTTCATCAAAGGAAGCCATGGGTGGAAACTTTCAATTTGTAAAAAACATGCAAGAGAGTGGTGTTGATGTAACTACTTTGGTTTCATCAAATCCCAACAAATCCACGTTGACATGAATATTAGACTTGAATGGTCTACTATTGAAACGGAGTCAACAACCATCACCAATTCATGAACTTATTCAATATGATTTAAGAAGGCGTATTTTGTTACGACAAGGGTGCATCCACTTTTTTAAGACCATATTGAAGAGATTCAATGTTGAGACTTGGTCAAACAGCTAGAGAAGCTAATGCTTACCAGATGTTGAGAATGATTCAAATCATTGCAAAGGAGATTTTGTCATTTTTTGTAGTTTGACCTCAAGAATCTTACTATGTTCCCGAAGGCATGAAGTTATTTAGACCATATAATCCTCAAGTTATAGCTATGTTTAAGCCATTGGCAAAAATATCTGCATGCTTTGAATGTGATCCAGATAGAAAAATTCTTGTTGATAACTCCATACATATGTTGTGTTAAAAATAATTGCATATGTCCTTCAAAGTTTGATGAAGAAAACATGGTTGACAATGTTCTCATAGAAGAGTTTCTCCCATACTTGTTGCAACTTGATGAGAGAAAAGATGTGTGTGAGTTCATTGGCTCTAAGATACCTCTAAGAACGAACATGGGTTATTTTGTGAAATTTTGTGTACTCGCAAATAAAAAAAAATTGCACAAATATTATTCTTTGTGTTTGAGCTTTTCTTGATATCTACCCATTGTTTTTTATAACAATTGTCACCTAATTATACTTCACCATTGGTTTTAGACCAATTGTATCAATTGACTTGGAGATCTTTAAATCTTACTTGTGTATTGACAAATTTCCCTGCTCTCATAATCACAAGGTTTTTTAGTATTGTAATGCCAAAATAAGGTTCTTTTGGATGTCTATAGTGATCAAATGTTGAGTGGTGAGGCGGTCCGGGGCGGGCAACAAGAAGAGCGGCCTCTAAACACCCTTCGAGGCTCCCGTGCTGCTCAAATAGGGATGGGGCAAGCACGATCAGAGACAACAACAACCCACACCCAGAAACCAAACAAGAAAAGGGGCACCACCTAGTTGTAGATGCGAACTAGGACGCACGTGATATCTCCTTGTACTCAAACGCACAAAGAGAGGGGAATGCAAGATAGCCACACACACCAAACACAAACATTCACCACGCCAGAGAGAGGTAAAGCGCAAAAATCAACTTAAGCAACTCACTCTTAGCCTTAAAGACTAGATGCACACAAAGCTTGATGAGAAATAGAGAGACAACACAAAACTTGACCTTGTTGCCAATACACAAATTGTCTTAGGGTCACGGGAGCCCTCTCACCGAGCACCCTCTTACAATTGAAAGTTTTGGCAAACAATTCAACAAGCCCTCAAACCACCAAGCATGAAATGGCACAATAAACTTCAAGGACAATATACCTTCAACCACTTGATGAGCCAACTTATCAAATCAAGTTAGAGAGAAAAGTCGTAGTTGCAGCATACAATTGCACCCAAAACTATGAATCTTATTTATGGACAAGAGTAGGCTACAAGTGTGATTGCAGAGTATAGTATCACTCCTTTCCTCTAGATGGCATAACTAACTTCAAGCTTCTCCATGCACCTATGTGTAGTGATGGAATAGAGCACTCACAATGCACACACTCTACACAACTAGGCTTGAAGAGTGGTGTGTTATGTGTTGAGAATGGTGTGGTGTAGTGTGATCATATGATAATTTATAAGGGAGAGAAGGGCTCTATTTATAGGTTTTAGAAGCCCCGATTAAGATTAGGCCTAATCAAGTTTATTTGAAGGAATAAAATATTATGCATATTTTTAATTTTTTTTATGAGGGTGGGTCTCTCTTGTCCTTTGAGTCACATGGATGTGGGCTCAAGGGAAGAGAATTATTGAGGATGAAAGGAGAGAGGATTGAGTGAATAATTGGGGAGTGCCTACTCTAGTAGAGGGTGCATTTTACAATAAGGTTAGTGCTTAGTAGTTAATAATTATCACTAAAAAATATTTACAAAATCATTCACTAAATAGTGAGATATATGATGACAAAAGTTAGAGAAGGGATAAGCTTGTAAAGAGAGGTTGAAGATTTGGAGAAGTTGACATTCACCTCTTTACAGCACCGGTAGAAGAAGCGGTCAGCATGGCGAAGTAACGCGTGTCGATGAAGCTATGTTATCTTCAAACCTTGGAAAATTCATGATAAAAGCCTTCATTTGCAGAGGTTATCCTTGGATTTTTGCTGATTTTTTGAAGTTCTTTACAAAGCTGAAGAGAGTATGGTAATATGGACATATATGTAGAGAGAAAGGGGGACACCTAGGCTGTAGAAATGGAGGATGAAGGATATGGAGGTGTGAGAGAAGTGACAATGGTGAAGAGGGTGAATTAGGACATGGGCGTTGCAGGTTTGGGAGTGGGAAGGAGAGGGAGGAGTGTGTGTGAAAGAGGAAAATGATAAAGTGGAAGAGGGAGTGTGGCTGCTTAGCATGGGCAAACTGGGGTCCACCAATAAAATCATATCTCACAGCTCGTAGCTCAAAAATATATGAAAAAATTTGAGATGAAAGTTCAGCTCACGAGCTACAACTTTTGTTTGTATCACCTTTTCAAATTTGGGGAGCATGTGATCTTTAAAAATTCAGCAAAACCAACTGTTTTTTTCACTACACAAGGTAAGACCATATTAGGTATTTTGGTAAAAATCTCACATTATGGGAATCTCCAAATCAAGCGAATTCATGTAATTTGGGAATTTTCCACTTAAAGTGGGAAAATTGAGGTGTGTGGCTAGTAAATAAAGTGAAAATCTCATAGGATTGTGGTGTTGATAAACACCAAAAGTCAAGAGGATGTACAACACATGGATTTGAATAATAACTATAAATTACATAAAACAAAGGAAGATACAAAAAAGATTTTGTTTACAAATTGACTAGTATAGTCACAATAGAAGCTCCACATAATTCTACTCCACATTTGATACCATATCTGAACTTTGATCCAAGTGTGGCTGATGTGCACGAGTGAGGCCTTCTTTGGCTTTTAGAGCATGTCTTTCTGGAATCTTTATTCTAGAAAATGGTCCTTCTTTGTTGGGTCTCCAGGACCAAACAATTGCATCTATAGTTTCCCACACTTGTGGGTCCTTATAGTTGACAGCCCAATAACCCTTCCAACAATTACTGTAAGCTTGAGTATCTGTCATCCCACTTTTTCTCGCGCAAGGTGCCCAATATTGAATCAAGAGTTTTCTGTAGTTTGGTGATGTAGGCTCATTATCAATGTCAGATAAAGCCATTGCAAGCCACACTGGATAGATTTCTGTGTCACTCGGAACAAGCATAAGAAAGTCACCTTGGTGCACATCAGACATAGGGTCAAACTCTTCCCTTGGCCTATCTCGTTGAGGCCCACAAAAATGATCGTTCAACTCTTCAAGGCCTAGGAATCTTTCTGCTCCTTGTTGCAAATTCATTGTAGTGCTTTGTAGGTGAGAATATTCTTGAGTTTTTGGCCAAAACATTTCATACAAGACTCCCTCTGATATGATTGCTTTTCCAATCTCTTCAATTACCTTACTCCAATAATCTATCACGGGTCTATAATATCGCGGAATACTTGAACCATTCCCTAAATTTTTCCAAAATTTTATATAGTTCTTTAGTCCCAAAATGACTTCTTCGTGGGCCTTGACATACTCCGCCATTTGTACTAGAGGTGGATCTCCATGTGGTAACATTGGCTTGCCTTCTGTGTCTGTTTTCCAAAGGCGAATACTTCCACTCCAACTTGATACACCTACATGTGCCTTATATTGCATCATTGGTGTCTCATCCTGCATAAAGAACCTGAACTGAAGCGGTTTGGAATGTCCAACAAGTATGTCTTGTCCATCACAAAGATAGCCATCACAATATTGCTTGAAATCGGGGATCTTTGTGAGAAAAAATGGAGCTGGAGATGAAGATGAGCTGTTTCGTAATGTATCCATCAAATGTGGCAAAGTATAGGTTTGTGTAACTCTCAACTTCTCTGAAAACCTACTAAACATGGCGTCTATGTCCTCATGTGTATGCCCAACCATTAAAAATCCCAGTTGGATGGTTTTGAAAACACCCCTTGCAACAAGCATTGACAAATAGGCAAATAAGTATCGATTTTTGTTTTCCCCTGCACAATTGTCCAATTGTAGCAACAAGTTCTCTGGCAATTTGCGAAATGTTGACCCCAATTCCTCTTCTGCAATTTCTGACGACTGCACAATGGGCTCTTTTCCATCACTCAAGTTATGGTAGTCCAAAGCATCCCTTGAGTTCAAAGCATGTAGTAGTGAAATATTGCTCCTTGGAAGTCCATTTGTTACTAGATCACCAAGAGGATGCTTATCTATCCTCTCGAGGTTATGTAAACAATTAGCAATTGAGCCAATTGTAAGATTTGGATCAGCTGGCCACAAACCATTCAAGACAAAGTGTCCGTAATGACCTTCTCCATGTCCATGAGTGATCATGCCAATCAATGCCACCTGCAGATTATATCCTGAATCCACACCCTTGGGAACAATGCGTAATCTAGGAATGGCAGTCTTCTTTTGATCCATCTTATCATGGATTATGCATACATATTTTTGTGGTTGAGTTTCTGAATACGTGCGCCATGCATAATATAGGCTTCTGCAACTCTTTTGTTGTGCCATGTGAACTTCTCTCTCCCTCAAGAGAAGAGCTCTCTCTTCAAGAGAAGGTTTAGCTTCTAACCTTGCCTTGATTGAGCTACAAATATTGCACTTAGAGAACTCACTCGTCTTTGTTAAAGTGACATGTGGGTACTCTTTGTTCCAAATTCTACCAAAAGAAGATTGGGATAGCTTCTTCTCATAGCCCATTTGGTCAAGTGTCGTGTTGATTTCACATAAAATATCCACTTGTTTGTATGTTGATGGAATCACCAATTGAGTCTCTCTTGAGCCATCTAGCAGTGTTCTACTTCTATGTGGCATCTTCTTAGAGTTGTTTTCCACAAACTCATTTAGTAGTACTCTTGCTAAACTAGTATGTTGAAGTCCCCTTCTCAATGTACATGTGTTCCCATGTACATATTGGCGCACACCATTTTCAAAGTTCTCCTTGTATCGATAAAATGATGTCTTTGGTATTCCATGTAGCTCATACCATGCTCTACAACAAACAATAGAGCCATTTAGCCTGAATTGGTATCGTGACTTCTCATCTTTCTGATAACATATAGAAAAAACATCATAAACATAATTAGTGCGTGATTTTTGAGACTCTCCCCAAAATTGTTGTCGTAACCTTGTCACCATATCACGATCTGCAAATTGGCAGCATTTTTGTGCACAACAATCAATGCATGATACCCTTTGAATTGATTTGTTTGAAAGGTAAAAAGTCGAAGCTGGTGCTGCTTTTGATTTTTGAGTCCTGTTCATGAAAGTGTATCGTCTCTTCCTTGACAACTGGACAACATTACTCCCATCAAGTTTTTTTCCAACATTGCCATCGTTGGATACATCCTCATATGTAGCATGCATGCCATCCACAGGAACAAAGCGTTGTAATGGGCTCCCATTCAACATTGTTGTCTGCTTGATGGGCCACTTTAGCAAAGTGATGCTACCCACTTCAACCACATCATCAATGCTTGCATTTTCTCTTTCAATACCCACACCCACACAATCAGGACCAAGTTCCTGAAAGTTGACATAATCATGTGGAAATACATATAAGATGGTCCCTTCATTCATGGTTTGCATCATTGTGTCATCTTTTAAAAGGACCCTCTGATTTCTCCAAGACTCTCGAATCATTGCTTCAAATTCTGGGCTTGTCATAGGTATTGCATCTGTAACTAGAGGATCAGAATGATCATGTTCTTCATCACCATTGTAGCTTTCGTGTGGATCAATTAAGTTCCCATTTAATACAAAAGATTGCAAAAGAAGCTTTGACCATCGAACAACACTCCATAATGAGCCTTGGAGAGATGAAGTATCCATTGTAGGAAAAGGTAGGACCACATCCTTCAAGCATTCCTCCACTAGTATGGAGACATTTCCCAGCCCTATCTTTGTACCACCACAAGTGGAATCTGGATCTGTTCTACACACACAATCAATACCAACGATTTCATTGTCAAGTATCATATGTACTTTCTCCCCAGATTCGAAGTCCATCCTGTAAGTAAAAAGATTACATTGTTAAATCCATAGTTATAGAAAAATACTCTTTAAACAAAAAATCATGCTACAACATGAAAAAGGTTTGCATAGGTTGGACAAGTGGTGAACCTTGAGACCAAATCCTCCTTGCTATATTAATGGAAGCAAGGTTGGACAAGTGGTGGACCTTGAAACCAAAGCCTCTTTGCTATATGAGAGCATAGGTTGGACAAGTGGTGGACCTAGTTGTAATACCCACTGCCACCTATCAACTACTATAGGACTATGCTTTCCAATGTCCAAGTATCCCTTGAGTCTTTCAAGGTTGAACATGTGGTGGACCTTGAAACAAAAATCCCCTTTCTATATCAGAGCATAGCTTGGACAAGTGGTGGACCTAGTTATAATGCCCAATATCCAAGGTGAAATACCTTAGGACTTTGCTACCTTGCTTGCCAATGTTTACGTAGCCCCTCATTTCTTTAATGGAAGTAAGGTTGGACAAGTGGTGGACCTTGAAACCAAAGACTCTTTGCTATATTAGAGCATAGGTTGGACCTAGTTGTAATACCCACTGCCACCTATCAACTACTATAGGACTATGCTTTCCAATGTCCAAGTATCCCTTGAGTCTTTCAAGGTTGAACACGTGGTGGACCTTGAAACAAAAATCCCCTTTCTATATCAGAGCATAGCTTGGACAAGTGGTGGACCTAGTTATAATGCCCAATATCCAAGGTGAAATACCTTAGGACTTTGCTACCTTGCTTGCCAATGTTTACGTAGCCCCTCATTTCTTTAATGGAAGTAAGGTTGGACAAGTGGTGGACCTTGAAACCAAAGCCTCTTTGCTATATTAGAGCATAGGTTGGACCTAGTTTTAATACCCACTGCCACCTATCAACTACTATAGGACTATGCTTTCCAATGTCCAAGTATCCCTTGAGTCTTTCAAGGTTGAACACGTGGTGGACCTTGAAACGAAAATCCCCTTTCTATATTAGAAAGGTTGAACACATGGTGGACCTTGAAACGAAAATCCCCTTTCTTTATCAGAGCATAGCTTGGACAAGTGGTGGACCTAGTTATAATGCCCAATATCCAAGGTGAAACACCTTAGGACCTTGCTACCTTGCTTGCCAATGTTTACGTAGCCCCTCATTTCTTTAATGGAAGCAAGGTTGGACAAGTGGTGGACCTTGAAAGCAAAGCCTCTTTGCTATATGAGAGCATAGGTTGGACCTAGTTGTAATACCCACTGCCACCTATCAACTACTATAGGACTATGCTTTCCAATGTCCAAGTATCCCTTGAGTCTTGCAAGGTTGAACACGTGGTGGACCTTGAAACCAAAATCCCCTTTCTATATCAGAGCATAGCTTGGACAAGTGGTGGACCTAGTTATAATGCCCCTCCTTTCTTTAATGGAAGAAAGGTTGGAAAAGTGGTGAATCTTGAAACCCAAACCCTTTGGCTATATATAGAGGATATCTTGGACAAGTGGTGGGCTTAGTTGTAGTATCCAATGTCCAAGGTCCAAGGTGAACTATGTAAAGACCTTACTTCCAAAAACAAAGTCGTACAAGTGGTTCTCCTTGAAACAAAAACCTCCTTAGTGTATTAGAACATAGCTTGGAGAAGTGGTGGACTTAGTTGTAATGGTGAATGTCCAAAGCAAACTATTATAGGACCTTGCTTCCCAAATCAAGTTTGGACAAGTGGTGGATCTTGAAACCAAAACCCCCTTACTCTATTAGAGCATAGCTTAGATAAGTGGTGGACCTAGCTGCCATGGAAAATGTTCAATCTGAACTGCTGCAGGACCTTGCTATTAAATGTCTAAGTAGAGCTAGCTTCTTTAATGGAATCAAGGTTGGGAAAGTGGTGCATCTTGAAACCAAAAGCCCTTTATTGTATTAGAGCATAGCTTGGACAAGTGAGGGGCCTAGTTTTAATGTGTGATGTCCAAAGAAAAGTATTACAAGACCTTGCTTTCCAATATTTGAATTGGTCAAGTGGTTAAAACTAAGTATAAAACTTTGACCATTTTCTTCTCGAATTGCCAAAAAGCTAGTTTTAGACACCCCTAAATGAAAATGGTTTAGGGTGGCCTTAAACAATGTTTTTTCAAAGACTTGAACAAAAGGGTTGCCGAGGCTTGAAGTGCTTGAGTATGTGAAAACAAGCCTAGGTTTTTTACGAGGCAAAAGGTGACATAATAAGAACATTGGAAACTTAGGATTGACCATGTGGCCTAAACTTTGGCAAGTGAAGTGGTGGCCACGTTTTGTGGCACAGTGTGCACTTGGTCCTATATGTGTTGACCACTTGGCTAAATCTAGGACCATAAGGCCAAACCTTTGGCACCTTAAATATAGTATGGGACATAATCTAGAACTGCTATAGTAAATTAGTAGTATAGCTAATATGTTAATATTTGTATTATATTTAAGTATATGCTAATATATTTTATGTTCAAAATTTCACTAATGAAGAATGTTCCCATTTAGCACTCCAGATGCGGGGTCTTAGGGCAATGCCACAATGGGGTGACAAGGCAGCGCTTCCACGTGAGGTTTGGGGGTAGCGCTCTTGATGGGGATGTGGAATATAGCGCTCTCGATGGCGGGGCTTGGGAGGTTGATTTTGGGATATTGTTCTGGGCGGGGTCCGGGGCAGCGCCCCGGGCGGGGTCAAAGATTTTTTTTTTTTTAAGTGAATTCCTAGTATAGAGTTACGCATGTTTTTCATATTTTCAACCATGATTTCTTTAATTTTGGCCGTGTGAATTGGTTAATTTTTTATATTGCTTTTGTTTTTTTTAATCCTATGATAAAACATGGACTTGTAGCATACGTGGCATTCTAATAAACCCTATCAAGATTAGGCACACAGAGAGCGCACGAGCAACGCACACAGAGAAAGCAGGCGAGCAGCAAACACACAGAAAGCGCACACGGATCGCACACAGTTGGAGTATACGCGCGCGTAGAGGAGCAAGCTCGGCATCGTACACAACACACAGGTGGAGTGCACAGGATTGAAAGTTCACACACAAGATAAAGAAACAGCAGCGTACACAACGCTTTCCAGAAGGGCAGGATCGGGCAGTCTTCTCAGGAGACATTGCACAGCTCACGAATAGAGAAAAAACAGGTATTTCTCTCTCTCTCACTCTCTGTCTTTCTCCATATAGAGAAGATGGTTCTCTGTAACTCTTCTTGCACACACACTCTCTCGTCAAAAGACAGAGATACATAGTTTAAAAGTATCCCCGCACACATACACATATTCCCACACATCGTCTTCCTCTCTTCCACATACATAACCACAGTGAAATCTGTTATCTTGTTGTCTCTCTCTTGAAAATACATGCACATATTCCCACACATCGTCTTCCTCACTTCCACATACATAACCACAATGAAATCTGTTATCTTGTTGTCTCTCTCTTGAAAATACGTGCACATATTCCCATACATCGTCTTCCTCTCTTCCACATACATAAACACAGTGAAATCTGTTATCTTTCTCTCTCCTCTCTCTAAAAAACAGGTATTTATCTCTCTCTCTCTCTCTCTCTCTCTCTCTCTCTATCTATCTCTGTATCTTGCTATCTCTCTCTTGAAAATACATGCTCATGTATGTGTGCGTCTGTGTTATCTATGTGTATGTATGTATATTTGTGTTATTTCATTGTAATACTCATACATAATGCAGATACACAATTACACTTAATTACGATATGCACACATAGTATATATACATACATAAATATCACAAATAACTAACACATTGTAATACTAGTAAAATTGAATGGAAGACTTACTTGCGTGATCTGTTAAAGTCGATTCTTGTAGCGAGTTCTGGATGTATGCTGAGCTGATTTTCCTCTAATCCATTTGTAGATATGATTGTAACTTCTGTTTCTCAAAAATAGTAGTGTTGTTTAGTGATACACCTAATGGACATAAATGGTTTAAACTAGGACATATAGACCAAAAATACGTGTATTTCTTTGGATGAATATATACACTTTTTGGTGACCCTTACCACAAGTGGTGGACCTTGAGATCAGTGGACTATAAGGACCTCCAAACAATACCTTGTACACTCAATCCTTCTTGGTATCTAGGTTGGACAAGTGGTGGACCTTGTTCAAATTCTCTAACCACTCTCTCTAACATGGTGACATAATTTAGGTGTGATAAATTCGTATCTATGCAAACTAATATCAGTTTAGGCTTGTTAATGAATTTGTTTGAATTTATGTACAATATAATGATTTGAGGTTTGCATATTTGAATTTAGGTGGTATAATGATATCTTTTTGTGGTAAACTTGAATTTAAAATCAATTTCGCGTGGAATATTTTAAATTTAAGTAGTAAAATTTAAATTTTTATAAAAAAGTTTGAATTTTAAAATTTGGGCGGGATATTTTAAAATTTAGGCGGGATATTTAAGATTTGGGAGGGATATTTTAAGATTTAGGCGGGATATTTAAGATTTGGGAGGGATATTTTAAATTTAGGCGGGAAGGTTTTGAATTTATAGCGAGATCTCCCTTACATAAGAGAGTATAGGTTGGACAAGTGGTGGACCTTCAAGCTAGAGCATCCATGCTACTGGACATGATAGGTAGGGAATCTAGTTGAATTTGTATGTATAATATATATGTAATAGATCTAGCTTGGACAAGTGGTGGACCTTGGAACAAAACCCCATGTAAAACATATCATGCACATTCCAAGTGGTCAAAAACAATATCATTTAAGATATAGCCTTATAGGTTGGACAAGTGGTGGACCTTAACACCCAGATATTCTTCATATAATGACATAGAGTGGAAAACTGGTGAATCTTGAGACCAAACCATGCTACTAGCGATAATAGCTTGGACAAGTGGTGGACCTTGAAAGTAAACCCCCCATCTACGAAATATCGTGGGTTTAAGGTATTTCGATGGAGCCTAGCATCTTGGAGACATCGTGCATATTGCTTCTCTTCATGTTTCAATGGAGCCTATCTTGGACAAATGGTGGAGCATCCTTCTCTCCATGTTTCAATGGACCCTAGCTTGGACAAGTGGTGGACCTTTGCTTCTCTCTATTATTCAACAGAGTTAGCTTGGACAAGTGGTGGACCTTGGAACCAAACCGCCATGTAAAACCTACCATGGTCACTCCAAGTGGTGAGAAAGAATAACCTTTAAGATATAGCCTTATAGGTTGGACAAGTGGTGGACCTTAACACCCTAATATTCTTCATATAATGACATAGAGTGAAAAAGTGGTGAATCTTGAGACAAAACCACTCATGCTACTAGCACTAATAGCTTGGAAAAGTGGTGGACCTTGAACGTAAACCCCCCATGTTTCAATAGAGTTAGCTTCGACAAATGGTGGAGCATCCTTCTCTCCATGTTTCAATGGAGCCTAGCTTAGACAAGTGGTGGACCTTTGCTTCTCTCTATGATTCAATAGAGTTAGCTTGGACAAGTGGTGGATCTTGGAACCAAAGCCCCATGTAAAACCTATCATGGTCACTCCAAGTGGTAATAAAGAATAACCTTTAAGATGTAGCCTTATAGGTTGGACAAGTGGTGGACCTTAACACGCGCATATTCTTAATATAATGACATAGAGTGAAAAAATGGTGAATCTTGAGACAAAACCACTCATGCTAATAGTGATAATAGCTTGGACAAGTGGTGGACCTTGAATGTAAACCCCTCATCTACGACATATCGTGGGTTTAATGTTTTTCAATGGAGCCTAGCATCTTGGAGACATGGTGCACCTTGCTTCTCCTCATGTTTCAATGGAGCCTACCTTGGACAAATGGTGGAGCATCCTTCTCTCCATGTTTCAATGGACCCTAGCTTAGACAAGGGGTGGACCTTTGCTTCTCTCTATGTTTCAATAGAGTTAGCTTGGACAAGTGGTGGACCTTGGAACCAAACCCCCATGTAAAACCTATCATGGTCACTCCAAGTAGTAAGAAAGAATAACCTTTAAGATGTAGCCTGATAGGTTGGACAAGTGGTGGACCTTAACACCCACATATTCTTAATAAAAGTGGTGAATCTTGAGACCAAACCACTCAGGCTACTAGCAATAATAGCTTGGACAAGTGGTGGACCTTGAATGTAAACCCCTTATCTACGAAATATCGTGGGTTTAATGTATTTCGATGGAGCCTAGCATCTTGGAGACGTGGTGCAGCTTGCTTCTCGTCATGTTTCAATGGAGCCTATCTTGGACAAATGGTGGAGCATCCTTCTCTCCATGTTTCAATGGACCGTAGCTTGGACAAGTGGTGGACCTTTGTTTCTCTCTATGTTTTAATAGAGTTAGCTTGGACAAGTGGTGGACCTTGGAACCAAACCCCCATGTAAAACCTATCATGGTCACTCCAGGTGGTGAGAAAGAATGACCTTTAAGATATAGCCTTATAGGTTGGACAAGTGGTGGACCTTAACACCCTAATATTCTTAATATAATGACATAGAGTGAAAAAGTGGTGAATCTTTAGACAGAACCACTCATGCTACTAGCACTAATAGCTTGGACAAGTATTGGACCTTGAATGTAAACCCCTCATCTACGACATATCGTGGGTTTAATGTTTTTCGATGGAGCATAGCATCTTGGAGACATGGTGCACCTTGCTTCTCCTCATGTTTCAATGGAGCCTACCTTGGACAAATGGTGGAGCATCCTTCTCTCCATGTTTCAATGGACCCTAGCTTAGACAAGGGGTGGACCTTTGCTTCTCTCTATGTTTCAATAGAGTTAGCTTGGACAAGTGGTGGACCTTGGAACCAAACCCCCATGTAAAACCTATCATGGTCACTCCAAGTAGTAAGAAAGAATAACCTTTAAGATGTAGCCTTATAGGTTGGACAAGTGGTGGACCTTAACACCCACATATTCTTAATAAAAGTGGTGAATCTTGAGAACAAACCACTCAGGCTACTAGCAATAATAGCTTGGACAAGTGGTGGACCTTGAATGTAAACCCCTCATCTACGAAATATTGTGGGTTTAATGTATTTCGATGGAGCCTAGCATCTTGGAGACATGGTGCAACTTGCTTCTCGTCATGTTTCAATGGAGCCTATATTGGACAAATGGTGGAGCATCCTTCTCTCCATGTTTCAATGGACCCTAGCTTGGACAAGTGGTGGACCTTTGTTTCTCTCTATGTTTCAATAGAGTTAGCTTGGACAAGTGGTGGACCTTGGAACCAAACCCCCATGTAAAACCTATCATGGTCACTCCAAGTGATAATAAAGAATAACCTTTAAGATGTAGCCTTATAGGTTGGACAAGTGGTGGACCTTAACACGCGCATATTCTTAATATAATGACATAGAGTGGAAAAGTGGTGCATCTTGAGACCAAACCACTCAGGCTACTACCAATAATAGCTTGGACAAGTGTTGGACCTTGAATGTAAACCCCTCATCTACGACATATCGTGGGTTTAATGTTTTTTGATGGAGCCTAGCATCTTGGAGACATGGTGCACCTTGATTCTCCTCATGTTTCAATGGAGCCTACCTTGGACAAATGGTGGAGCATCCTTCTCTCCATGTTTCAATGGACCCTAGCTTAGACAAGGGGTGGACCTTTGCTTCTCTCTATGTTTCAATAGAGTTAGCTTGGACAAGTGGTGGACCTTGGAACCAAACCCCCATGTAAAACCTATCATGGTCACTCCAAGTAGTAAGAAAGAATAACCTTTAAGATGTAGCCTTATAGGTTGGACAAGTGGTGGACCTTAACACCCACATATTCTTAATAAAAGTGGTGAATCTTGAGACCAAACCACTCAGGCTACTAGCAATAATAGCTTGGACAAGTGGTGGACCTTGAATGTAAACCCCTCATCTACGAAATATCGTGGGTTTAATATATTTCGATGGAGCCTAGCATCTTGGAGACATGGTGCATCTTGCTTCTCTTCATGTTTCAATGGAGCCCATTTTGGACAAATGGTGGAGCATCCTTCTCTCCATTTTTCAATGGTCCCTAGCTTGGACAAGTGGTGGACCATTGTTTCTCTCTATGTTTCAATAGAGTTAGCTTAGACAAGTGGTGGACCTTGGAACCAAACCCCCATGGAAAACCTATCATGGTCACTCCAAGTGGTAATAAAGAATAACCTTTAAGATGTAGCCTTATAGGTTGGACAAGTGGTGGACCTTAACACGCGTATATTCTTAATATAATGACATAGAGTGGAAAAGTGGTGAATCTTGAGACCAAACCACTCAGGCTACTACCAATAATAGATTGGACAAGTGTTGGACCTTAATTGTAAACCCCTCATCTACGACATATCGTTGGTTTAATGTTTTTCGATGGAGCCTAGCATCTTCGAGACATGGTGCACCTTGCTTCTCCTCATGTTTCAATGGAGCCTACCTTGAACAAATGGTGGAGCATCCTTCTCTCCATGTTTCAATGGACCCTAGCTTAGACAAGGGGTGGACCTTTGCTTCTCTCTATGTTTCAATAGAGTTAGCTTGGACAAGTGGTGGACCTTGGAACCAAACCCCCATGTAAAACCTATCATGGTCACTCCAAGTAGTAAGAAAGAATAACCTTTAAGATGTAGCCTGATAGGTTGGACAACTGGTGGACCTTAACACCCACATATTCTTAATAAAAGTGGTGAATCTTGAGACCAAACCACTCAGGCTACTAGCAATAATAGCTTGGACAAGTGGTGGACCTTGAATGTAAACCCCTTATCTACGAAATATCGTGGGTTTAATGTATTTCGATGGAGCCTAGCATCTTGGAGACATGGTGCAGCTTGCTTCTCGTCATGTTTCAATGGAGCCTATCTTGGACAAATGGTGGAGCATCCTTCTCTCCATGTTTCAATGGACCCTAGCTTAGACAAGGGGTGGACCTTTGCTTCTCTCTATGTTTCAATAGAGTTAGCTTGGACAAGTGGTGGACCTTGGAACCAAACCCCCATGTAAAACCTATCATGGTCACTCCAAGTAGTAAGAAAGAATAACCTTTAAGATGTAGCCTGATAGGTTGGACAAGTGGTGGACCTTAACACCCACATATTCTTAATAAAAGTGGTGAATCTTGAGACCAAACCACTCAGGCTACTAGCAATAATAGCTTGGACAAGTGGTGGACCTTGAATGTAAACCCCTTATCTACGAAATATCGTGGGTTTAATGTATTTCGATGGAGCCTAGCATCTTGGAGACGTGGTGCAGCTTGCTTCTCGTCATGTTTCAATGGAGCCTATCTTGGACAAATGGTGGAGCATCCTTCTCTCCATGTTTCAATGGACCGTAGCTTGGACAAGTGGTGGACCTTTGTTTCTCTCTATGTTTTAATAGAGTTAGCTTGGACAAGTGGTGGACCTTGGAACCAAACCCCCATGTAAAACCTATCATGGTCACTCCAGGTGGTGAGAAAGAATGACCTTTAAGATATAGCCTTATAGGTTGGACAAGTGGTGGACCTTAACACCCTAATATTCTTAATATAATGACATAGAGTGAAAAAGTGGTGAATCTTTAGACAGAACCACTCATGCTACTAGCACTAATAGCTTGGACAAGTATTGGACCTTGAATGTAAACCCCTCATCTACGACATATCGTGGGTTTAATGTTTTTCGATGGAGCATAGCATCTTGGAGACATGGTGCACCTTGCTTCTCCTCATGTTTCAATGGAGCCTACCTTGGACAAATGGTGGAGCATCCTTCTCTCCATGTTTCAATGGACCCTAGCTTAGACAAGGGTGGACCTTTGCTTCTCTCTATGTTTCAATAGAGTTAGCTTGGACAAGTGGTGGACCTTGGAACCAAACCCCCATGTAAAACCTATCATGGTCACTCCAAGTAGTAAGAAAGAATAACCTTTAAGATGTAGCCTGATAGGTTGGACAAGTGGTGGACCTTAACACCCACATATTCTTAATAAAAGTGGTGAATCTTGAGACCAAACCACTCAGGCTACTAGCAATAATAGCTTGGACAAGTGGTGGACCTTGAATGTAAACCCCTTATCTACGAAATAT
Source organism: Adiantum capillus-veneris (assembly GCF_014529385.1). Lineage (NCBI taxonomy): Eukaryota > Viridiplantae > Streptophyta > Polypodiopsida > Polypodiales > Pteridaceae > Adiantum > Adiantum capillus-veneris. Next base: position 35,032,896 of record NC_140955.1, on the reverse strand, counting down.
CGTGGGTTTAATGTATTTCGATGGAGCCTAGCATCTTGGAGACATGGTGCAGCTTGCTTCTCGTCATGTTTCAATGGAGCCTATCTTGGACAAATGGTGGAGCATCCTTCTCTCCATGTTTCAATGGACCGTAGCTTGGACAAGTGGTGGACCTTTGTTTCTCTCTATGTTTTAATAGAGTTAGCTTGGACAAGTGGTGGACCTTGGAACCAAACCCCCATGTAAAACCTATCATGGTCACTCCAAGTGGTGAGAAAGAATGACCTTTAAGATATAGCCTTATAGGTTGGACAAGTGGTGGACCTTAACACCCTAATATTCTTAATATAATGACATAGAGTGAAAGAGTGGTGAATCTTTAGACAGAACCACTCATGCTACTAGCACTAATAGCTTGGACAAGTATTGGACCTTGAATGTAAACCCCTCATCTACGACATATCGTGGGTTTAATGTTTTTCGATGGAGCATAGCATCTTGGAGACATGGTGCACCTTGCTTCTCCTCATGTTTCAATGGAGCCTACCTTGGACAAATGGTGGAGCATCCTTCTCTCCATGTTTCAATGGACCCTAGCTTAGACAAGGGGTGGACCTTTGCTTCTCTCTATGTTTCAATAGAGTTAGCTTGGACAAGTGGTGGACCTTGGAACCAAACCCCCATGTAAAACCTATCATGGTCACTCCAAGTAGTAAGAAAGAATAACCTTTAAGATGTAGCCTTATAGGTTGGACAAGTGGTGGACCTTAACACCCACATATTCTTAATAAAAGTGGTGAATCTTGAGACCAAACCACTCAGGCTACTAGCAATAATAGCTTGGACAAGTGGTGGACCTTGAATGTAAACACCTCATCTACGAAATATCGTGGGTTTAATGTATTTCGATGGAACCTAGCATCTTGGAGACATGGTGCAACTTGCTTCTCGTCATGTTTCAATGGACCCTATCTTGGACAAATGGTGGAGCATCCTTCTCTCCATGTTTCAATGGACCCTAGCTTGGACAAGTGGTGGACCTTTGTTTCTCTCTATGTTTCAATAGAGTTAGCTTGGACAAGTGGTGGACCTTGGAACCAAACCCCCATGGAAAACCTATCATGGTCACTCCAAGTGGTAATAAAGAATAACCTTTGAGATGTAGCCTTATAGGTTGGACAAGTGGTGGACCTTAACACGCGCATATTCTTAATATAATGACATAGAGTGGAAAAGTGGTGAATCTTGAGACCAAACCACTCAGGCTACTACCAATAATAGCTTGGACAAGTGTTGGACCTTGAATGTAAACCCCTCATCTACGACATATCGTGGGTTTAATGTTTTTCGATGGAGCCTAGCATTTTGGAGACATGGTGCACCTTGATTCTCCTCATGTTTCAATGGAGCCTACCTTGGACAAATGGTGGAGCATCCTTCTCTCCATGTTTCAATGGACCCTAGCTTAGACAAGGGGTGGACCTTTGCTTCTCTCTATGTTTCAATAGAGTTAGCTTGGACAAGTGGTGGACCTTGGAACCAAACCCCCATGTAAAACCTATCATGGTCACTCCAAGTAGTAAGAAAGAATAACCTTTAAGATGTAGCCTTATAGGTTGGACAAGTGGTGGACCTTAACACCCACATATTCTTAATAAAAGTGGTGAATCTTGAGACAAAACCACTCAGGCTACTAGCAATAATAGCTAGGGATAACTATTAAGATATAGTCTTTCAAGGAGTGAGAAAGAATAACCATTAAGATATAGTCTTATAGGTTGGACAAGTGGTGGACCTTAACACCGAAATATTCTTAATATAATGATAGAGAGTGGAAAAGTGGTGAATCTTGAGAGCAAAATACTCATGCTACTAGCGATAATAGGTTGGACAAATTGTTGATCTTGAATGTAAAGTCCCCATGTACAAAATAACGTGGGTTTAAGGTATTTCGATGGAGGCTAGCATCTTGGAGATATGGTGCAGCTTGCTTCTCTTCATGTTTCAATGGAGTCTATCTTGGACAAATGGTGGAGCATCCTTCTCTCCATGTTTCTATAGACCCTAGCTTAGACAAGTGGTGGACCTTTGCTTCTCTCTATGTTTCAATAGAGTTAGCTTGGACAAGTGGTGGACCTTGGAACCAAACCCCCATGTAAAACCTTTCATGGTCACTCCAAGTGGTCAGAAAGAATAACCATTAAGATATAGTCTTATAGGTTGGACAAGTGGTGGACCTTTATACCCAAATATTCTTAATATAATGACACAGAGTGAAAAAGTGGTGAATCTTGAGACCAAACCCCTCATGCTACTAGCGTTAATAGGTTGGACAACTGGTGTACCTTGAATGTAAACCTTCCATGTTTCAATAGAGTTAGCTTCGACAAATGGTGGAGCATCCTTCTCTCCATGTTTCAATGGAGCCTAGCTTGGACAAGTGGTGGACCTTTTTCTTCTCTCTATGAGAAGAATAAAGTTAGCTTGGATAAGTGGTGAACCTTGGAACCAAACCCCTATGTAAAACATATCATGGACATTTCAAGTGGTGAGAAAGAATACCCTTTAAGATATACGCTTATAGTTTGGCTTATAGGTTGGACAAGTGGTCGACCTTAACACCTAGATCTTCTTTATATAATGACATAGAGTGGAAAAGTGGTGAATCTTGAGACCAAACCACTCATGCTACTAGGGATAATAGCTTGGAAAAGTGACTGACCTTGACGTTAAACCCCACATGTAAACAATATCGTGGGTTTAAGGTATTTCAATGGATCCTAGAATCTTGGAGACATGGTGCAACTTGCTTCTTTTCATGTTTCAATGAAGCCTATCTTCCACCAATGGGGGATCATCCTTCTCTAAATGTCTCAGTGGAGCCTAGCTTGGACAAGTGGTGGACCTTTGCTTCTCTCTATGTTTCCATAGAGTTAGCTTGGACAAGTGGTGGACCTTGAAATCAAACCCCCATGTAAAACATATCATGGTCATTCCAAGTGGTGAGAAATAATACCCTTTAATATCTAGCCTTATAGGTTGGACAAGTGGTCGACCTTAAAACCTAGATCTTCATAATATAACGACATAGAGTGGAAAAGTGGTAAATCTTGAGACCAAACCACTCATGCTACTAGGGATAATAGCTTGGAAAAGTGACTGACCTTGACGTTAAACCCCACATGTAAACAATATCGTGGGTTTAAGGTATTTCAATGGATCCTAGAATCTTGGAGACATGGTGCAAATTGCTTCCCTTCATGTTTCAATGGAGCCTATCTTGGACAAATGGTGGAGCATCCTTCTCTCCATGTTTCAATGGAGCCTAGCTTGGACAAGTGGTGGACCTTTGCTTCTCTCTATGTTTCAATAGAGTTAGCTTGGACAAGTGGTGGGCTTGGAACCAAACTCCCATATAAAACCTATCTTGGTAACTCCAAGTGGTGAGAAAGAATAAAGTTTAAGATATAGCCTTATAGGTTGGACAAGTGGTGGACCTTAGTACCCAGATATTCTTAATAGAATGACATAGAGTGGAAAAATGGTGAATCTTGAGACCAAACCACTCATGCTACTAGAGATAATAGGTTGGACAAGTGGTGGACCTTGAATGTAAACCCCCCATGTACAAAAATCATGGGTTTGAGGTATTTCAATGGAGCCTAGCATCTTGGAGACATGGTGTAGCTTGCTTCTCTTCATGTTTCAATGGAGCGTATCTTGGACAAATGGTGGAGCATCCTTCTCTCCATGTTTCAATAGACCCTAGCTTGGACAAGTGGTGGACCTTTGTTTCTCTCTATGTTTCAATAGAGTTAGCTTGGACAAGTGGTGGACCTTGAAACAAAACCCCCATGTAAAACCTATGCTGGTCACTCCAAGTGGTGAGAAAGAATAACCCTTAAGATATAGCCTTTTAGGTTGGACAAGTGGTGGACCTTAACACCCAAATATTCTTAATATAATGACATAGAGTGAAAAAGTGGTGAATCTTGAGACCAAACCACTCATGCTACTAGCGTTAATAGGTTGGACAAGTGGTGGACCTTGAATGTAAACCCCCCATGTTTCAATAGAGTTAGCTTCGACAAATGGTAGAGGATCATTCTCTCCATGTTTCAATGGAGCCTAGCTTGGACAAGTGGTGGACCTTTGTTTCTCTCTATGTTTCAATAGAGTTAGCTTGGACAAGTGGCGGACCTTGGAGCCAAACCCGCATGTAAAACATATCATGGACATTTCAAGTGGTGAGAAAGAATACCCTTTAAGATATACCCTTATAGGTTGGACAAGTGGTCGACCTTAACACCCAGATCTTCTTAACGTAATGACATAGAGTGGAAAAGTGGTGAATCTTGAGACCAAAACACTCATGCTACTAGAGATAATAGGTTGGACAAGTGGTGGACCTTGAATGTAAACTCCCATGTACAAAATATCATGGGTTTAAGGTATTTCAATGGATCTTAGCATCTTGGAGACATGGTGCAGCTTGCTTCTCTTCATGTTTCAATGGAGCCTATCTTGGACAAATGGTGGAGCATCCTTCTCTCCATGTTTCAATGGACCTAGCTTAGACAAGTGGTGGACCTTTGCTTCTCTCTATGTTTCAATAGAGTTAGGTTGGAGAAGTGGTGGAACTTGGAACCCCAAACCCCATGTAAAACCTATCATGGTCATTCCAAGTGGTGAGAAAAGAATACCTTTAAGATATAGCCTTATAGGTTGGACAAGTGGTGGACCTTAACACCCAGATCTTCTTAATATAATGACATAGAGTAGAAAAGTGGTGAATCTTGACATCAAACCACTCATGCTACTAGTGATAATAGGTTGGACAAGTGGTGGACCTTGAATGTAAACCCCCCATGTACGAAATATCATGGGTTTAAGATATTTCGACATGGTGCAGCTTGCTTCTCTTCATGTTTCAATCAAACCTAGCTTGGACAAATGGTGGAGCATCCTTCTCTCCATGTTTCAATGGAGCCTAGCTTGGACAAGTGGTGGACCTTTGATTCTCTCTATGTTTCAATAGAGTTAGCTTGGACAAGTGGTGGACCTTGGAACCATACCCCTATGTAAAACCCATCATGTGCATTCCAAGTGGTGGTAAATAATACCATTTAAGATATAGCCTTATAGGTTGGACAAGTGGTGGACCTTAACACCCAGATCTTCTTAATATAATGACATAGAGTGGAAAAGTGGTGAATCTTGAGACCAAACCACTCATGCTACTAGGGATAATAGGTTGGACAAGTGGTGGACCTTGAATTTAAACCCCTCATATACAAAATATCATGGGTTTAAGGTATTTCAATGGAGCCTAGCATCTCAAAGACATGGTGCATCTTGCTTCTCTTCATGTTTCAATGGAGCCCATTTTGGACAAATGGTGGAGCATCCTTCTCTCCATGTTTCAATGGACCCTAGATTGGACAAGTGGTGGACCTTTGCTTCTCTCTATGTTTCAATATAGTTAGCCTATATTAGACAATTAGTAGACCTCCAATCTCTCCATGTTGTCTAGAGCGAGCTTGGACAAGTGGTGGACTTACTTCTCCCTTCCCTTAGTTTACTAGCTTAAATGATCACTATGTATACTTGCTTAGATCTAGCTTGAACAAGTGGTGGAACTTGTATTCACACAAACTTAATCCATTACAAAAAAGTATATGTTAAAATAACATTTGGTTTTTTTTTTTCAGGAAAGATGGCTCCAACAAAACAGGTTGCAAGGGTTGCTTGTCTCAGTTGACTATACTTGCAATGATCTTAGGAAATGGTATTTGGACATACATGGTATAGAGGGTGCACAATTTCATAAGGTGCATCTATTTATTGCCAAAAAGGAGAATGACAGCTTGTTTGAAGATGTTGGACAAGTTGTGGAAGCATCTGTCTCTGTAGTTGATAGTCATCCAGAGGTGGAATGCATTGACATTCTAGTTCCAATGAATCTAGAATTTCAACTATCTCCAGGAGCATATGCATTGGAGCGCATGTCTAGAAACAAAGAAGAGACAATGTTTTCTCGAGGATGGAAGTTTGCAGAATCAAATCCAAATATCACAGCAGATCAACTTCAAAGCTCCATCATTGCCACACTACAACGAAAAAAGGTGAAAGCTTCACGACCACCATCCACAAAGAAGCAAGCAAAAGTGCAGAAAGTAGAAGCTAAGCGAACTAGTTCCATTTTGGATGTAGACAAGGCATCTTTGGCATCCTCATCAACAGAGGGTTCAATGTCAAAGATGAGAATTGTGGATCCAGATGTTTTAGAAGCTGAGGCCATGAAAGGACAAGAAAAAGATACAGGTGGAATGAATAAGTACATAAATTATTTTCCTTTCCAATATAGGGAATTTGATATCCCTATTCAAAATTGTTGGCTTGCTCCTGATCACTATAATGCACGTATTATGGATAAAAAACACGCTGAAAGTGTGTTATTTGGATTTTCACGGAGTACGACCAAGCCTGCAGCATGTGCATATTTGATGCCTGTTCGAAATGCAAAATCAAAGAAGGGGACTCCTTTGGCAGTAGAAGAGGTAGAGGAGCAAAAAATTAAAGATTATCATTATTGGATTCTTGATGGGCAGCATTCAATCTATGCTGCAAAAGTTTTGCTTCACAATGAACAAAACAACAAAGAGATCTTTGAAAGACTGATTAGCGTGTATAAATTTAGAAAGGCTCGCATTGTTGTGAATGCTCCTCCATTTGTTGCAACTGCTATATCTGCCATTGCAAATGAGGAGGCTCAGGCATTGTATGTCAAGCAACCTTACAGCCAAATATTGAGACATTTACGGAGTCAATGGATCTTCTCAGGACGACCACCAAAGGCAGCAAGTGGAATTGCAGAGGGACATGCATCTCGTGCCGGATGGGATGTAAGTTATTTTCTTTGTCTTTTTGATAGTGTTTAATTAACAAATCTTGCTCAATAGTTTAATTATTTCTCTATTTCTTTTTAGGCTTTTCTTCGATTGGCAAGAATGAGTGCAGCAGCAAGTTGGATTGCTAAACAGGCACACATGGTCACGTACTCTGATTTAGTTTATGATTGCTGGATAGAAATCATTGAAAATCTAGAAGAGGAGAATAAGAAACCCCCAACAACTGTATTTAGATACCTTTGTGGCCTTGAGGAATCAGAGGTAAAGACTATTCAAGAAGAGATTAGAGATGAGAAGATTTTACTGTCAAAGAGTGCAAAGGATGGTGATGCAACTGACATGTATGATCGAATCAAGCAGTTGAAGCAAGACAAATTGATTCAAGATGCACTTCTTGAAGGCTTCAACAATTTGAATGAGTCTTCACCATGTAAAGACTGGGAGGAGGTGGTCAAAATGTATAACATCAATGATGTTGTTTATAAAACAATTTTAATGCTATGCGAGGAATGGATCAGATCTAGTTTGACGCGTGGAACAAAGAAAATGGCTTTTCCAGATGGAGCAATAAAATACATGCAATGGGCAATTCACCTTCAAAAGGAGAAAACTGAGCCTAGAGATTTGCCATGGTCAATCTATGTGGTGAGCCTACAAATGGAAGGCAATCTCTACTTGATGCGCCACTTCAATAATAAAGTGCCTATTGGCTTATGTGTTTTAGATATGACAAAAAACGTTGGAGGCAATTTGAAGTGGAGTGAGGAGACATTTAACAATGCTTTGGATGGGATCTTGGCTATTGCTGGAGGGTCAACAGATCCTGGATTTGTCTTTCTTGCATTTGTGGATTTCACTAACTTCACAAAATTGCAATGTGCCTTTCACGCCATGGGAGATAATCTGAGCTACCATTGTTGTGGTGCATTGCATCACTTTCCATCAGCTCCTTGCAAAGGAGCAATTCAATTCCTAACAGTTATTGCCTTCTTGGGACAAGGCAATGCATTTGAAGACCTGAGAAGAAGATCAGAGGAACATCCCATGCCAATTGATTGTTCTCTTCTTCAAGTAGCAGATAACGATATGTCAGATTTGCAATATTTGGAGGCCAAAAAAAGAGCTTTGGTCAAGCACTACATTCGTACATATTGTTTTGAAGACCGCAAGCTTGTTGATGTTTTTGGTGATGGCTCCTTGGTTGCACAAGAAGGAATACAACAGAAAAAAGAAGTTATCTGCTTAATTGATAGTGTGGAGGAGGCAAAAAGCATGGAGACCATGCTGCTAGACTTTGTTAAGTCTCATGAAGATATAGAAAAATGGGCTGGACTTCAACAATCCACTTCGCAATCAGGCGACATTGTGCCTGTTACAGAGGAGTGCTCTCCACAAAGAGAAGAAGAACAACAACAACACCATCCTCTGTCAATGGAGGACTTTTTGGAAATGGAGACACGTATGTTTTGAGTTTCTTGTGCATGTTAGTGTTTCTTGTTACTGATTTGATACTCTTAATGTTAGATTTTGCTTTATATAGTATTGATTGAGCTTGTATTTTTTATCTCAAGCATTCAAGGTTTGAATGTAAATAGTAAATTACTTGAGTTTTTGAATGGTGGATCTGTAGACTAAAACTATAACATTTAATACTCACAAAGACTTAATTACTTAAGAGCTTGAACTCAATAAGTTTTGGACCTTTTATCAATACCCCCTTGATATGATACATTAGATCGTAGCATGGTTAAATGGTGATGCTTCATAAATTGAACCTAGCTTAGACAGGTGCTGGAGCCTAAATTTAAACTAACCTTGCTAGAAGGGAGCTTATGTTTGGACTTTGAGAACTAGCATAAGTAATCAATTAGAGCATAGATTAGACATGTGGTGGTGGCCGGCCTTAGAGACCAAAATCTTAATGAGCTTGGAAAGGTATTTAAGTACTGCAATTTACTTAGTTTTAGTACTCATTAAATGCATAGCTTGACAAAAGGTGGACCTTACATGGATCCTAATTTCAAGAGGTGTGGTAGACCTTCAAAACAAGCTCATATAGCTTGGACATGTGGTAGACCTTGCATGAAGACTAGTTTAGACAAGTGTGGTACACCTTGTAACCAACACCCATTTGTTATATTAGCTTGGACAAGTGGTGGACCTTGCTTTTATGTTTCAATGGAGCATATTTTGGACAGGTGGTAGACCTTGTTTCTCTCCATGCTTCAATGGAGAGAAACTTTAGCTTGGACAAGTGGTGGACCTTGTTTTTATGTTTTAAAGGAGCATATTTCGGACAAGTGGTAGACATAGTTTCTCTCCATGGTTCAATGGAACCCACCTTAGACAAGTGAAGTACCTTGAAACCAAACCCCCATAATACAACCTACTAAATAGGTTGGAAAATTGGTGGGATATGAAACCATCCATGATAGAGCATAGTATAGGTGAAAACGTAGTGGTCCTTATATCAATTACCCATGCATAGCTTGGACAAGTGGTGGACCTTGATTCTCTCTATGTTTCAATGGATCCTATCTTGGACTAGAGATATATCTTACTTAGTTCCATGCTTCAATGGATTGTAGCTTGGATAAGGAGTGGAACTTCAAACAAAACTCCACAGCATAGCATATATTAACAATTCATGGGTTTTATAGAGATTGTCTTGCCTATTTTGGAGAGTTGGTACACCTTTATTCTCCATTCTTCAATGGATCTGAGGTTGGACAAGCGGAGCTGGAGAAGTGGTCAACCTTAAAATGAAACCTCCCATGCTACAACCCATCATAGATCGTATATGTAGTGGACCTTGAAACTCTTTTATGTCCCTAGCTTAGAGAAGCATTGCACTCTTGATTATCTCCATACATGAAGGCAAGGTTGGACAAGTGGTGGACCTTCAAACCAGAATCTCTATGCAATAATAGGCAAGTGGTGGAGCTTGTTTTCTCCATGTTCCAATGGAGCCTAGCTTAGACAAACAATGGAGCTTGCTTCTCTCCATGTTTCAATGGATCCTAGCTTAGAAAAGTGGTGGAGCTTTGCTTCTCTCCATGTTCCAATGGACCATAGCTTAGACAAGTGGTAGACCTTGAAAAACACCCCCCGTATACAACATATTATGGGGTTTTCATGTTTCAATGGCTCCTAGCTTGGACAAATGGTAGAGCTTGCTTCTCTTTATGTTTCAATGGATCCAATCTTAGCCAAGGGGTGGACCTTGAAACAAGAATCCCCCCCCCCCCATGTACAACGTATTATGGGTTTTGAAAGCACTGGGAGAAAATAATAGCTTTGATAAGTGGTGGACCTTGCTTCTCTCCATGCTTCAATGGAGCCGAGGTTGGACACATGTTGGAGAGAAGATGGTTGCCCATGAAATAAGACCATGCATGCTATAATCAATCATATGTTGTACACATGGTGGACCTTGCAATTGTTTTATATGCCTAACTTGGACAAGTGGAGGACCCTTGATTACCTCCAGATATCAACAACAAGCCAAGTTTGGACAAGTGTAGTACCACCAAACCAGAATCTATATGCTACAATAGAGTATAGGTAGGACACGCGATGAACCTTGATATCAAACCATCCATGCTACTAGAGATGATAGGTTTCACATGTGGTGGAACCTTGTATCAATGTTCTATGTGTAGTTTTTGACTAGTGATAGACCTTGAAACTAATCCCTCTAGGCTACAAGAAAAAAGAGATGGATGAGGAGGCTAGACTACTTTTGTTGCATCAATGCATCCCATGTTACCACATATACTATAGGGTTCTTGGATAAGTGTTGGATCTTGTGTCAATGCTCCATGTCTAGCTTGGACAAGTGGTGGACCTTGGTTCTCTCTATGCTTCAAATGGGCAATAGATTGGAGACACAGTGGCCTTTTTTTTCCAATGATTTTATTTTTTGGAAACCTTGGAGGCACCATGTAAGAGGCACTCTAAGTCTTCCATACAATGGACCTATTGGACTATAAAATAATGATATCTTTCTTTGATATTGTCATTATTTTATGCATAATATTTTCTTCTTTTTGCAGACACAAAGGAGTTAAGTGATATAAAAACTAGATGTATTTCACACTATGATTGGCATGAAGATCCTTTTGGGACACCAACTTTTCCTATTCCCAAAGATGTAATTTTCCATATTAACGGTGTGGATTTTGAAGTGCGACTTTCATGTATTGAAGGAGCTGGTTATGGGCTATTTGTGCATACTACCCTGGAAAGTGGTTTGACTATTCTAAACTATGGAGGGCATAAGTATAGATTTCAAGACTGGAAAAAGATATGCAAAATATTTCCAAGAGCTTATAAATATTCTCTTCTAGAGGATCCAAACATAGAAGAAGAGGAAGATCAATCATACATTATTGGTTGTGTAGAAGAAGGAAACGTGTCGGGCTATATAAATAGTTCTCACAGTACAAATGTCTGTCCCAACGTACGCTATACATTTGATCCAAATTTCCACCTTGGCATAAATGCACCTCTTCACACATCAAGTCAGAAGAATATGGCCATGTATGCATTGAGACTATTTGTCAAGTTGAAGCAGGAGAAGAGTTGTTTGCTGACTATAACTTTACTTGACATTGTAAAGTATTGTACATGGATGGAAATCTCAAGTACATGCATCATTTTCATTTTTCATGGATGAAATCTCAAGTGAATATAACATTTGATTATTGTTTAGTTTATGCTCAACGAGAATCTAGAGTGCTCTTATGCTTTGTGTGTTGTCTAACATATTTGACTACCTTGGCCATAGAATCTTGATTCTACTCTAGATTTGTGATAAATCTTACCAAAATTTAATCAATGTCTAGGTTGGACAAGTGGTGGGGCTTCAAACATTACTGTCTTAAACAAGTGGAGTTATCTTACTTGAATAAGTGGTGGCCTTTGAATCCAAATCTAAGCCAAATCTCTAATTATTTTCTTGTAGTCTAGGTTGGACATTTGGTGGACCTTGTATCCATGTTTCCTCAACAAGGGTGGCTTTTAGTTTTCACTTTAAGTACTCATCTTTAATAAAGTGTAGGATGGAAAATGTTGAGTTAGTAGATTGTATTTTAGACAAGTGGTGTTTGGTGTACGAATGCTGAAAATGGTTGCAAGGATTCTAACAACGACTTTACCTTAAATAAATTTCTTACTAGGAGTTCTACATATAAATATGGTGAATAAAATTCTAGTGGTTTTGAGATACCATTTGTGTGTGTGTTTTCTTAGATTCACAAACTGGGATGGATAATGCTCCTATGGTTCAGTCAACAACTATAGAATCCATAGATTCTATGGTTTCTAAAGTGCCCAAGATGGATGATATTTCTATACTAGAGTCTAGTGTTGTGCAACTTGAGCAAGCTTCCAATAATGAGAACCAAGAAATCGATGCTTCAAAAATGCAACATACATCAAAAGAGACTGAAAAGTCCACTCACGAGCTATTGCCAATTGGTACTACGTCATGTAGCGTAGATGTTGAGAAATCCATGCTTACAATTATATTGGATTTAAATGGTCTATTGTTGAAACGTTCCCCTCAACCATCCTCACACCACAACTCAGTGCAAATGGATTCAAAAAGATATATTATACTCAGGCCAGGTTGCATCCAATTCTTGAAGACTATTTTACAAAGGTTTAATGTTGCAATTTGGTCGACAGCTACTAGGAATAATGTGTATCAAATCCTTGCAGCACTAAACAACTTAGCTGAGGATACATTGCCTTTCTTTGCAATTTGGTCGCAAGATGTTTGCTACACCGCTCAAACTCAAAAATTGTTTAGACCCGACAATCCAAACGTTGAGGCAATGTTCAAGCCTCTAGCCAAAATTGCCATGGGGTTTGAATGTGATCCACAAAGAACAGTGCTTATTGATGACTCTCCTTACAAGGGATGTATTTCACCAGCAAACAATTGCATTTTTCCACCACAATTTGATGCTGAGAAGATGGTTGACAATATGCTCTTGGAGGAGCTACTGCCATACTTGATTCAGCTTGATGAGAGAAGGGATGTGCGTGATTTAATTGCTTCTAATCGTTATGGACAACCTATAGTGACAAATGATAGTGAATACAAACAAATCATGGAGTATTGGAAGCAGAAAAATGATGTTTGGTCAGCTAAGGTGTTCTTTACAAGAAGAATACCACCTGCAAAAGGTGACAGAGATGAAACTATCATTGAAGATGCAAGTGACACAAGCCACCGCAATGAAATGAGAAGAGCCCAAATACAAGAGATCTTGGCAAAGGAGCGTACACCCATTGAAAGCATGAAGGCGTCACAATTGACCACTTTAGCTAGGCAATTGGGTTGTAACACAAAAGGAGTTTTGAAGGCAACCACAGCAAAGGCTTATATAAATAAGGTGAAAGCTGAGAACAATCTTCTAAGGCTGGATAGAAAGCAACCCTAAGGTACTAGTGACATGTCATATATTCTTGATACACATGCTTGAACACTCATGTGCATGGTATCTAACAAATCTTTCTTTTTATTCCTTCTTGCAGGATCTTACAAAGGATACTACTAGATGGAGCTCAATCAATAGAGATTTTGATATTTTTGCTCAAAATAATGAAGCAGTCACCTACATTTTTTGTTTATCAATTTCTTGAGAGACTTTATTTTAGTTTGTAATCATCAAATGAAATGAAAAGTATCCTTCTTATTAAGATTGTTGATCTTTTTCTTGTTCAAACCTTTCAATTGTGATTTATAGTTTTGTTAGCATGAGATTGTGCTTTTTTAGTTTGAAAAAAACTGTCAAAGATCCAAGTCTTTTTGGCTTTACTTAAGTTATTAATTGTGAAAGATCCAAGTCTTTTTGCTTTACTTAAGTTATTGATTGCCTATGTAATAGTCCTTAAAACAATATCGGATGGCTTTCTTGCTCCCATGTCTCACATTGGTCTTTAGGTAAGACAAGTGGTGACCTTGAAAGTATGGTCTCATATCTCGATCAAGTGAAGAGACATGAAGCTTAAATATCACTACTATGTATCTAGTGTTAAACTCCATCGAGACAAAGACTAGATAGCCAAATTGCAGTCGAGTTTAAGTGAAAAATCCATTTGAGCTAAGGTAAAACTTATAGTGCCTCATTTTTCTAGGATTCTACCCCATCAAGGAAGTTATAATCTAGCACAAACCAATTAAGACTCTTTTGGAGCCTAGATAGGACAATTCGTGGAACTTATGAAACTTATTATTGAGTTAGAGTCTAGTTTAGATAAGCAAAAGATCTTCAAACCAGCACTTGACTTTCTTACTATTCAATATTCAAAGTCCCTTGAGGCTAACAAATTACATACCCACTTGTAACCTAACTAATGAGTAATTATATAGATCTAAGCAAGTATATATAATGAGTCTTCAAACTAATAATCCAAGGGAAGAGAGTAGCAAGGTCCACTACTTGTCCAAGCTCAGCTCTAGACAACATAGAAAGATGCTAGTTCTACTAATTGTCTAATTATAGGCATGGAGAAATGATAGAAGGTTGACCACTTGTCCAACCTATCATCTCTAGTAAGATGGGAGGTTTGGCCTTAAGATTCACCATGTAACCAACCTATACATCATTGTATTATGAAGAGTAAAAAAGCAAAGCTCCACCACTTGTCCAAGCTAGTTCTAAAATCCACATGGAGATAAGCAAGCTCCACCATTTGTCGAATCTCTCTTCCATTAAAACATGAAAAAACTCATCTATGTTGTACAGGGGGACTTTTTTCCAAGGTCCACCACTTGTCCAAGCTAGGATCCCTAGTAGCACGAGTGGTTTGGTCTCAAGATACACCACTTGTACACTCTATGTCATTATATTAAGAAGAACTATGTATTAAGGTCCACCACTTGTCCAACCTATAAGGTTATATCTTAAATGGTATCCTTTCTCACCACTTGAAATGCCCATGATATGTTTTACACGGGGGTTTCATTCCAAGGTCCACCACTTGTCCAAGCTAACTCTATTCAAACATAGAGAGAAGCAAAGGTCCACCACTTGTCCAAGCTAACTCTATTCAAACATAGAGAGAAGCAAAGGTTCACCACTTGTCAAAGCTAGGCTCCGTTGAAGTATGGAGAGAAGTAACCTCCATCATTTTTCCAAGATAGGTGCCATTCAAACATGGAAAGAATCAAGATCTACCATGTCTCCGAGATTCTAGGCTCCATTGAAACACCCTAAAACCATGATATTTTGTACATGGGGTGTTTACATTCAAGGTCTACCACTTCTCTACCGTATTATACCTAGTAGCATGAGTGATTTTTTCTTAAGATTCACCACTTATCCACTCTATGTCATTATATTAAGAATAACTGGGTGTTAAGGTCCACCACTTGTCCAACCTATAAGGGTATATCTTAAATGGTATCCTTCACCACTTGTCAAGGTTCATCACCACTTTTCCAACCTATAAGGTTATATCTTGAATGATATTTTTCCTCATCACTTGTAATGTCCATGCTATGTTTTACAAAGGGGTTTTGTTCCAAGACCCACCACTTGTCCAAGCTAACTCCATTGAAACATAGAGAGAAGCAAAGGTCCACCACTTGTCCAAGATAGGCTCCATTGAAACATGGAGAGAAGGATGATCCACCATTTCTCCAAGATAGGTTCCATTGAAACATTGAGAGAAGCAATCTCCACCATGTCTCCAAGCTAGGCTCCATTGAAATACCCTAAACCCATAATTTTGTACATGAGGGGTTTACATTCAAGGTCCACCACTTGTCCAACCTATTATCCCTAGTAGCAAGAGTGGTTTGGTCTCAAGATTCACCACTTGTACACTCTATGTCATTATATTAAGAAGAAATATGTGTTAAAGTCCACCACTTGTCCAGCCTATAAGGTTATATTTTAAATAGTATCCTTTCTCACCACTTGAAATGCCCATGATATGTTTTACATGGGGGTTTCATTCCAAGGTCCACCACTTGTCCAAGCTAACTCTATTAAAACATATAGAGAAAGAAAGGTCCACCACTTGTCCAAGCTAGGCTCATTGAAACATGGAGAGAAGGAACCTCCACTGTTTCTCCTAGATAGGCTCCATTGAAACATGGAGAGAAATAAGCTCCACCATGTCTCCAAGTTGCTAGGCTCCATTGAAATACCCAATACCCATAATTTTTTGTACATGGGGGGTTTACATTCAAGGTTCACCACTTGTCCACTCTATGTCATTATATTAAGAGGAATTAGGTGTTAAGGTCCACCACTTGTCCAACCTATAATGTTATAGCTTGAATGGTATTTTTTCTCACCACTTGTAATGTCCATGACATGATTTACATGGGGGTTTTGTTCCAAGGTACACCACTTGTCCAAGATAAATCTATTGAAACATAGAGAGAAACAAAGGTCCACCACTTTTCCAAGCTAGGCTGCATTGAAACATGGACCTTAATACCAAATTATTTCTAGTAGCATGAGTGATATTTTGTACATGGGGCGTTTACATTCAAGGTCCACCACTTGTCCAACCTATTTCCCTAGTAGGTTTGGTCCCAATTTCACCACTTATCCACTCTATGTCATTATATTAAGAATAATTGGGTGTTAAGGTCCACCACTTGTCCAACCTATAAGGTTATATATTGAATGGTATTTTTTCTCACCACTTGTAATGCCCATGATATGTTTTACATGGGGTTTTTGTTCCAAGGTCCACCACTTTTCCAAGATAACTCTATTTAAACATAGAGAGAAACAAAGGTCCACCACTTGTCCAAGCTAGGCTCCATTGAAACATGGAGAGAATGATGCTGCACCATTTATCCAAGATAGGCTGCATTGAAACATGGAGAGAAGCAAGCTTTACCATGTTTCCAAGCTAGGCTCCATTGAAACACTCTAGGGGGTTTTATTTCAAGGCCCACCACTTGTTTAACCTATTATCCCTAGTAGCATGAGTGGTTTGGTTTCAAGATTCACCACTTGTACACTCTATGTCATTATATTGTGTTAAGGTCCACCACTTGTCCAACCTATAAGGTTATATCTTAAATGGTATCCTTTCTCGCCACTTGAAATGCCCATGATATGTTTTACATGGGAGTTTCATTCCAAGATCCACCACTTGTCCAAGCTAACCATATTCAAACATAGAGAGAAACAAAGGTCCACGACTTGTCCAAGCTAGGCTCCATTGAAACATGGAGAGAAGGAACCTCCACCATTTCTCCTAATAGGCTCCATTAAAACATGGAGAGAAGTAAGTTCCACCATGTCTCCAAGATGCTAGGCTCCATTGAAATACGCAAAACCCATGATATTTTGTACATGGGTGATTTACATTCAAGGTCAACCATTTCTCCAACCTATTATCCCTAGTAGGTTTGGTCTCACAATTCACCACTTTTCCACTATATGTCATTATAATAAGAGGAATTGGGTGCTAAGGTCCACCACTTGTCCAGCCTATAAGGTTATACCTTGAATGGTATTTTTTCTCACCACTTGTAATGCCCATGACATGCTTTACATGGGGGTTTTGTTCCAAGGTTCACCACTTGTCCAAGCAAATTCTATTGAAACATAGAGAGAAACAAAGGTCCACCACTTTTCCAAGCTAGGCTCCATTGAAACATGGACCTTAATACCAAATTATTCCTAGTAGCATGAGTAATATTTTGTACATGGGGGGTTTGCATTCAAGGTCCACCACTTGTCCAACGTACTTTTCCTAGTAGGTTTGGTCGCAAGATTCACCACTTGTCCACTCTATGTCATTATATTAATAATAATTGGGTGTTAAGGTCCACCACTTTTCCAACCTATAAGGTTATATATTGAATGGTATTTTTTCTCACCACTTGTAATGTCCATGATATGTTTTACATGGGGATTTTGTTCCAAGGTCCACCACTTGTCCAAGCTAAATCTGTTCAAACATAGAGAGAAACAAACGTGCACCACTTGTCCAAGGTAGGCTCCATTGAAACATGGAGAGAATGATGCTCCACCATTTATCCAAGATAGACTCCATTGAAACATGGAGAGAAGTAAGCTCCACCATGTTTCCAAGATGCTAGAGTCCATTGAAATACCCAAAACCCCTGATACTTTGTACATGGGGGGTTTACATTCAAGGTCCACCACTTGTCCAACCTATTATCCCTAGTAGCATGAGTGGCTTGGTCTCAGGATTCACCACTTGTCCACTCTATATCATTATATTAAGAAAAATTGGGTTTCCATATCTAAATGGATCTTTGCTTGGATAAGTGGTAGACCTTGAGACCTAAATACCCATTCTACACTAGAGCATTGGTTAAGCCTTATACACTTCAAGCATACCTTTAACAACAAGTAGTAGTTATTAGTTGACTTAAGTCTAGTTGAACTCCATGGTATTGAGACTAAGAGAGAGTGTAGCATAAAAAAGAGTCAGGATTTTAATTTGACTTTCTTTCTATTAATGAGTAGATCATAGATGGATTTTGGTATCTAATAAAACCTTAGGGTAGACAATGTAAAACTCATGTCTATTGTTGTGTTTGCATTAAGTGTTCTTGTTCTTTAATTTCAGAACCATTATAGAAAATTGGATTGGCTATATGCTGGCATAAATTGAAGAAAACTATTGAATTACCCATCCAACCTCCTCCAAGACCTTGTCCAAGGAATGAATCACCTCCTTATCACCTACCACTTGCTTTCAAGGACATCAAAAGAGTACTTATCTTGGATCTAGAGGGGTTACTTCTCAAGACAGTTGAAATGAAACATGGAGATTCTATGCCATCTTGGGCTCAACACATGCGACTTGTGGAGGACAAAGATGAAGTTTATCATGTGGTGCGACCAGACGCACAAAGTTTTTTGGATTTTTGTGCTGAATACTTTGAGCTATGGATATGGAGTTGCTATAACTTAACAAGGGTGCAACGCATCACACAAAAGTGTTTTCCTGAGCAGTATACCAAGTTCAAGGTGTTTATGAGTAACAAAAATTGCCAAAATCCAAATATCATGTTAGGATTTACAAGGGTTTATCACAAAAATCTGAGTGATATTTGGAAGATATTTGAGGATTTGGATGCAAACAATACCTTAATTTTTGATGACACTCCATATAGGGTGATGTGGAACATGCCAGGGACATATCTTATATTTCCAAAGATGTGGAGACAAACTTCCGAGCAACTTCAAAACTTCTTGCAGAGAACCATAATTCCATGGTTGGTAGGATGGTTGTATGCAAGAGATAAGAGAGTCTATACATACAACACAATTGTAAATCAGTATAGTGATTCTGAGACAAATTATGTCCTTGGTGTGTACTTGTCAACACGAAAGCATTGAATAAATATGGCTATAAGATGCTTTTTTTATTCTAGTGTGTATCTTTCAACATTTGTATAATTTGATATAGTCTTTTTTTTTTTAAAAAAGGTGTGTCAATTTTATGAACACTTGAATGGAGTGCACCCTACTCTAAGGGGACTTCAATGTACTATTGGAGTGCATCCTATTGTAAGGGGACTCTGATGTATTGCTAGAGTGCACCCAAATTTTTGGGGACTCATCTTTTATTTGATTGGGGCCTATGTTGGGTCATATAGTAAAAGAAATTCATTTTTTGTCAATTCATATCGAGGTTGCATTTATTTGGAACTATGAAAGAATTGATGTTTGATGTCAAAATAAAACTTGTAAGTGTGGATCAGAGAATTCATAGACTTTAAATATGTGAGCGGGATCTTTTTCTTGGGCACAAATGTTTGCTTCAAGAATTTTGTCATTACATACTTTATGTGAAAGAGTTTTAGAACCTAAAAGATGTTGGAATTAGGGTTGCAGAGAAACACACACAGCTTGGAGAAGACGAAGGAAGCTCAAGGCACACAATAGAGAGTGTGTTACTTAGTGTGCAATGGAAAGATAGATAGCCCTAGAGTGATGGGCGTATATACAATGCACGGGGGAAAAAACCTCCTAAAGAGGGAAAAAATGCCCCGGCAGTCCTAGTGTGTTCACACACATCACTACCACATGTATATGGTAACAAATCCCCCCTGGAGTGATGCGGTGAACGAGAGCTGGCACATGAGTAAAGGGAAGTGCCATGCCCTGAGGACAGGATCAGTCCACAAAGGGGAGTAAGCCCAAAGCTTTGCGGAAAGCTTCAAGCTTCTCACGAGACAATGCCTTTGTGAAAAGATCTGCAAGGTTGTCCTGTGTTGGCACATAAGCCAAGCTGATCTCTCCTGCTGAGAGCCTCTCCCTGACATAGTGGTAATGCACCTCAATGTGCTTTGTGCGAGCATGAAAAACTGGGTTCCTCGCAACTGCCAATGCGCTCTGACTGTCAGTGTAGATAGTGTTGGCAGTGTCCTGTCCAACACCCAAGCCAGCCATAAGGCGTCTGAGCCATACACACTCAACCGTAGCTGTGAAGACTGCCCTGTACTCAGCCTCACAACTCGAAGTGGCCACAGTAGGTTGCTTCTTGCTCAACCATGATATACATGAACTGCCAAGCATGAAACAAAAACCACTTGTGGACACTCGCGTGTCAAAACAACCAGCCCAATCTGAGTCCGAAAAAGCATGTAAGTCTGGCGGCAATGATCCCCCCTTGGGATAAAACAAGCCAAGATGTAAAGTGCCACTAAGGTAGTGGAAAATCCTCTTGACAGCCTGCCAATGCTTAGACCCTGGGCTATGCATAAATCTGCTGACCTGCGAGACTGCAAACTGAATATCTGGCCTCGTGTTGCATACATAAATGAGGCAGCCAACAGCAGTTTGGTAAAGAGTGACATCAGCAGGATCGCCAGCATCATGTAGACTCAACTTCAAACCTGTTTCCATGGGAGTGGCAATAGGTTTGCAATCCTCAAGTCCAAACTTACATAGCAATGTCTCTATGTAACTTTTCTGACACAAGGCAATACCACCATCACACTGCTTAAACTGTATACCCAAGTAATGATGCAACAGCCCCAAATCTCATCTTGAAAGTAGCATTCAAATCAGCCTTAAATTCAGCAATATGTCTCTCATTTGGTCCAGTGATCAGCAAATCATCAACATAAAGAACCACAATGAGAAATACATCATCCTCACGCTTTACATACAATGTGCTTTCTGTTGGACTGTTACGAAAGCCTCGTTTAACCAAATGAGTGTCAGCTTTCTCATACCAAGCACGAGGAGATTGCTTCAACCCATACAAAGCCTTCTTACATTTGCACACTTTGTCCTCTTGTCCTTTTATGACAAAACCGCGAGGCTGCGTTACATAAACTTCCTCAAATATGTCACCATTCAAGAAAGCAGTAACAATGTCTGATTGATGTACATCCCAACCAAAATGAGCTGCCAATGCACATAGAAAACGCACAGTAGTCATACGACAAGTGGGAGCAAAAGTCTCTTCATAATCTATGCCTTTTTGTTGTGCATAACCCTTTGCAACAAGTCGAGCCTTATGGCGATCGATCTCACCATCCGGCTTGCGTTTCAACTTGTAAACCCACTTCGTACCAATGGCCTTTTTGCCAGGAGGCAAATCACATAAAGTCCATGTGTCATTCTCTATAAGTGCATCATATTCTGATTTCATGGCAGCAATCCAATTTTCTGAATTCTGTGCTTCATCAAAAGACAGAGGCTCCTCAACATCATGTAAACTAGACACAGCCAAAGCATAACAATCTGATGCATAAGATGCATGGCGAGAGCCTGAACGAGTACGACTAGATAAAGGTGCATCCAATTTACTGTCACGCAAAGTGTGCACCAGCCATTTTGGCATACCTCTAGCCTGCTCATTTTCAGCCCTTTCCTCATCAAGTACATCATGTACATCTGCATCAGTAATAGGCTGTTCTAAAACATTTTCAGAAACCCCCATAGGCTGTACATTTGCCTCATTGGAACTTACATTCGTATTTCCACCACTGAAAAGAGGCAACAAAGTGTCATAAATGTCCTGTGAGCTTACATTACTGTCTCTAGTACAAGACAGCAAGGGTTGAACAGAATCTTCCACAAACACTACATCCCGTGAAACCAAAATACGTTTTGTTTGCGGATGATACAACCTGTAACCTTTGCTTTCAGCACTATAACCAACAAAAATACATTTGACAGCCTTATCATCCAATTTTCTGCGCTGCACTTGTGGCACCAAAGCATATGCCAAACAGCCAAAAACACGCATGTGCTCAATAGAAGGTTTTCTATCATGCCATGCTTCATATGGAGTAATAGACTGCAAAGCTTTCGTAGGACACCTGTTAAGTACATAAGTGGCACTCATGTTGGCCTCAAGCCAAAAAGAATGCGGCAAAGCTTGACTTTTGACCATACATCGTGCCATTTCCGTTAGTGACCTGTTTTTCCTCTCAGCAACACCATTTTGCTGAGGTGTATAAGGCACTGTACATTGGTGTTTTATCCCACGACTAGCCAGAAATGCATTAAATTCATGAGACATATACTCCCCCCCTCGATCGGAACGGAGGGTGCCCATAGTACATTTTGAGACATTTTCAGCCATAGCCAAAAATTGTTTGAAGCACATAAAAACTTCGGACTTCGCTTTAAGCGGAAATACCCACGCATGCCTGGAGTAATCATCAATGAAAGTCACGAAGTACAGGTAATTGCCCAAGGACGGAGTTTGCATGGGCCCACAAACGTCACTATGCACAAGCTGCAACCTGCATGTGGCCCTAACTGAACCATCCTTTGGAAACTTAGAACGCTGCATTTTACCCAGAATACAGCCTTCACAAACATGTTTGATAGGTGCTTCAAGAGGCGGCAAAGAAGCAACCATATCAGATTTCTGCAAACGCAGCAAACTGGAAAAATTCAGATGACCAAAACGTGCATGCCAAAGTTTTGCATCTGAAATAGCCCTTGAATCTGCAACAGCATTTGCAAAATTTTGTCCACACTTGTCATACAAAGTGAGCTTATACAGCCCACGGCACAAAAGCCCAGATGCAACAATTTCATCACCAAAACTGAGATCATGAACTGTACATCTGTCATCCACAAATTTGACTACAAGTCCAAGTCTAGCAAGTGCGGATACAGACAAGAGATTCTTCTTGATCCCAGGTACATAAAGTGCATCAACAAGTGTGAAGGAACTGCCATTAGCAGCAGTGAGCACAATCTTTCCAACTCCCTGAACTGGATAAGAGGCGTTGTTGGCACAAGTGACTGAATTCCCATGAGGGACAGACTCGAGAGAGGTAAACAATTCACGATGTGAGGTAATGTGCTTTGTAGCACCACTGTCGAAATACCACACATGTGAATCTGCAGCAACTGACAAGCATGCATCATGGACAGCAGGATTGTAAGTGCACTCTGCGCTAAAAGCCCATTCTGCATCAACATCAGCATCACAATCTCCTTTCACAGAAGACTCAACAATGGCTGCATTTGTAGTGGAACCAGCATTTGCAGTGGAACCACCCTCTTTCTTCTTAGCCTCTTTGGCCTTCAACTTAGGACACGACTTGATCAAGTGATCATTGGCTTTACAATAATGGCAACGCATCTTCTTTTTGCCCTTATCACCAGAATTGCCAGACGAAGTGCTGCCAGCAGAAGCATTAGGAACAGAATTTTTGCCACTCGCAGCAGAACCATAAGAAGTGGCTGCATTACTGTTACCACCCTTTCTTTGAGAAGCAATAAAAGCCTGTTCAACTGCACGCTGCCTAGTCCTGTTTTTTCTAGAAAGTGACTCTTGCAACAGCAATGTGCATAATGCATCAAACTTGACAACTTCAGGATTTCCTTGGGTCATCAGTCTCCAAGTACTAGCAAAAGTCTGGTAGGAATCTGGTAAGGCATCAAGAACAGTCTGCACAAGGGAACTGTCAGAAATGACTTCACCTGCAGAAATGAGTTGCTCATTGATATCCTTGACACTAGCAAGGAAAGTGTCCATATCATCTTCCTCATGCATAATCTTCGACTCTAGCTCTTTACGCAGCAAAGCAATTTTAGCCTCATTGCGGCTTGCATAAAGACTTGCTAGAATATCCCAAGCCTGTTTTGCAGATTTTGCTGAACGGATGTGAGGAATAATGGTGTGCTTCACAGACAACGCAATCAATGCATGAGCCTGCGCATCCTTAACATCCCAACGAGCTTGTTCTGCTGTAGGCAAAACAACTCTAACAGCTGCAATCCTTGCAGCAAGACCTGCAACATCCTCAACATCGCCTACATCTTCAGAACCAGGACGTACATCAATGCCCTGCACAATGTTCCAGACACCTTTTGACACAAGAACATGTTGCATCATATAAGCCCACATAGGGTAGTTGTCCCCATCCAACCTGTCCTCAGCAGCAAACATCTTGAACACATCTGTGTTGTTGTTGTCAGCCATGGTAAATGCTGCACCTGATGTGAAAACTGCCCGAAAATAGGAGAAATGGAGCGGGAACAACTTGTGCTATATAGCACAAACCGTAGAAGACTATAAGGCACCTGTTATGCAGAAAACAGCACTGACAGAAAATCTGCACAAAATGACAAAATAGCCTGTGCAGTACTGCCCGTAGTGGAAACGGAGGCCGAAATGAGCCCAAATCAAAATTCTGAGCAGACCAAGCTCTTCGAGCTGTCCCAAAATATTTGTCGACCTGCGAACGCTCGCCAAAGCTCACTGAAATCGGAGAAAGTGAGCAGGCGTGTGCTGGAGCAGCTGGCGACTAAGCCCGGGAGGACGTGACCTGCTCTGATACCAATTGTTGGAATTAGGGTTGCAGAGAAACACACACAGCTTGGAGAAGACGAAGGAAGCTCAAGGCACACAATAGAGAGTGTGTTACTTAGTGTGCAATGGAAAGATAGATAGCCCTAGAGTGATGGGCGTATATACAATGCACGGGGGAAAAAACCTCCTAAAGAGGGAAAAAATGCCTCGGCAGTCCTAGTGTGTTCACACACATCACTACCACATGTATATGGTAACAAAAGACTTTGAAAACAAAACTATGGAATCTAAGTGCATGTATTCTTGAATGGCTTGAAAGTTGATGTATACATGCATGTCGCCTTGATGAAGATTTAGATCTGACAAGATGGAAAGATATAATTCTTGGATGTTACCTTTGTCAATTTGGTAATAACATATTTAACTTTCTTTTAATATGGGTGGAAAATATATTATTATGTGCATTTGGAACCTAATTGCTTGACCTTCAAACCAAGATTCCTATGTTATTTTTTCATATACTTTTTTGTACTGAATTAAGATTGTGGATGCAAGGTCCACCACTTGTTCAAGCTAGATCTAAGAAAGTATATATAATGAGTCTTCAAACTAGTAAACCAAGGGAAGAGAGAAGCAGGGTCCATCACTTGTCCAAGCTCATCTCTAGACAACATAGAGAGATGTTATGTCTACTAATTGTCCAATATAGTCATGGAGAAATGATAGAAGGTTGATCCACTTGTCCAACCTATCATCTCTAGTAAAATGGGAGGTTTGGCCGGCCTTAAGATTCACCATGTAACCAACATATACTTCATTGTATTATGAAGAGTAGAAAAGAAAAGCTCCACCACTTGTCTAAGGTAGTTTCAAAATCAACATGGAGAGAAGAAAGCTTCACCATTTGTCCAAGATAGGTTCCATTAAAACATGGAAAACCTCATATATGTTGTACATGGAAGCTTTTTTCCAAGGTCCACCACTTGTCCAAGCTAGGATCCATTAAAACATGGATAGAAACAAGGCTCCACAACTCGTCCAACCTTTATAGCTGCGA
Source organism: Adiantum capillus-veneris (assembly GCF_014529385.1). Lineage (NCBI taxonomy): Eukaryota > Viridiplantae > Streptophyta > Polypodiopsida > Polypodiales > Pteridaceae > Adiantum > Adiantum capillus-veneris. The sequence continues at coordinate 35,007,192 of NC_140955.1, read as the reverse complement.
AGTGTACCGGTTGTTTAAACTAGGCATGGGAAAATAATAGAAGGTCCACCACTTATCCAATATATTATCTCTAATAGCATGGGAGGTTTGGTCTCAAGATTTAGGAATTGGCTGACCTGTATTTCATTGTATTATGATGAATTTGGTTTTAAAGTCAACTACTTATCCAAGCTATAAGTTTATATCTTGAATGGTATTCCTTCCCATCACTTAGAAAACCAATGATATGTTGTACATGGGAGGGTTTGTTACAAGGTCCACCACTTGTCCAAGCTAGTTTCATTGAAACATGGATGAAGACAAGCTCCACCATTTGTTAAAGCTAGACTCCATTGAAATCTAGAAAATCCATTCTATGTTGTACATGGGGTTTTTGTTTTAAGGTCCAACACTTGTCCAAGCTAAGATCCATTGAAACATGGAGTAGAGAAACACTCCACCACTTGTCCAAGCTAGGCAACATTGATAGTAGTTGGTTTATTTTGAAGATCCACCACGTGTCTAAGCTAACTCTATTGAAACATAGAGAGAAGCAAAGGTCCACCAACTGTTCAAGCTAGGCTCCATTGAAACATGGACAGAAGCAAGCTCCACCATTTCTCCAAGATAGACTCCATTGAAACATGGACAGAATCAAAGGTCCACCATTTCTCCAAGCCAAGATCTAGTTGTCCAACCTATAAGGTTATATCTTAAATGGTAATCTTTCTAATCACTTGGAATACCTATGATATGTTTTACATGGGGGTTTTGTTCCAAGATCACCACTTGTCCAAGATAACTCTATTGAAACATAGAGAGAAGCAAAGGTCCACCACTTGTCCAAGCTAGTCTCCATTGAAACAAGGAGAGAAGCAAGCTCCATCATTTCTCCAAGATAGGCTAGCATGGATAAGTGCACCTTGAAACCAACCTTCCTATGAGGCAATAGAGCATATGCTACATATTTTATGTATGCCCCATGCCTCAAATTAAGAAGTTATAGATTAGAAGTGGACCTTGCTTAAATGTCACATGCAATAAATTAAGGAAAAATAGCCAAGTGGATTGTATTCCTCAATGGATCCTTGCTTTCACAAGTTGTGAACCTTGAGTCACTTTTACATTAACTTGGACAAGTGGTGGACCTAGAAACCAAGCTCTCCATGTTGAGATAAGTTGTAGGTAGGACAGTAGAACATAGACAACGATAATGGATGCAATATATTCCTCTCCTAATAATCCAATTGATTGAAACCATGATATTTTAGTTGTTTTCATTGTGTATTGTATGTGCATAAAGTGGAATGAGACCTTAAGAAAACTCAAATTTTTGACAAAATCTCTATATTTTATACATGACATATTGAAAGTTGTCCAACCTGGGAATTGGGATTTTCCCACTTTACCTAATATGGTCTTAGGTCCTTGTGAGGTACTTCTTTGGATGATTCTTTTGAATACCTCCAAGAGTGAGCTCCCCATGGTGCATGAATGCATGCCACATACGCTTGACCTTATTTGTTAGGTCTATAATTGAAGATATTGTTGAGATCATGATATAAGTGAATAGTACAACTAAGAAAATCAAATATTGAGGGGTCTAAAAAAATATGTACATGTCAAATATAAATAATATAGGTGGAAAAAATATAAAGGGGTCAAAATAAATCTCTCTCATTATAAGTCTACCATAAAAAGATGAATATTTTTGGTGTTCTAATTTATGAGAGTAAAAGAGAATAGATGTAGGAAGGAAAAATCATAATAGTGAAAAAATATACACATAAATAAAACTAGTTTTTTTGGATTTTTGTTGGGATGGAGTTACACCAAAAATAAGAGAAGCTTGCATGAAATTATTTTTATATGGAATAAAGAGTATGCAAAATGGTAAGAAAAAATATGGTAATGGTGAGTCAATGTACATAGCATAAATAACACACCATAGGTAGAAATATTTAAATAAATACCAAAATAATTATGAAAAATCATTTTATTTAGGCCCTATATACAATGAAATATTTACACACAAATGGGCCATAATATACCTATATTTTTTATATTTTTTTGGCTCAACTCGCTTAGTGACTAGCTAATTAAGGGTTTTTAAGAAGATATGGGAAAAGTCCCCTAACTCACACACACCTATATACAATGAAATGGTAGGGATAGCCACAATGTTTGGATGATTTTGGTAGGGTGGGTTAACTCACTATGGCAATTACAGAGAGCCGAAAAACGGCTATCATTAGCCCTCCCCCAGGATGATGGTATATTCATGTACCATCATAGAGCATCTTTTCCAAAGAGAGTGCTTCAGAGTCCTTGACGAGGTCTTCATTGTTTGGCCCCTCAGAATTTTGGTTTGAGTTACACTCATGCTTCACGGAACAATACCTACATGAGATAGCCGCCTTTTGACAGATCTTTGGTAGATCCTTTGGTAGAAGGCGACTCAAATAAGGCTTCAAGCGATACCCGTTTACCTTCCTGGAGTGCTCTTTCCCATTTAAGTCCATAAGTTGATAGTAACTTGAATTGAAAGCCTTATTAACTATGTATGGCCCTTGCCATCTAGTTTCAAATTTGGCATCAAAATGATTGTCGAGTCAATTGTCATACCTTAGCACAAGATCTCCTTCATTGATGCCTTTGTCCTTTAGTTTCTTGTCAAGCTTCTCCTTCGCCTGCGTAGCTTTCCTCTTGTAGCACTCGTATGCTGCTTCTCTTTTCCACTCAAGCTCAGCTAAGGTAAGAAGTCGATCCATCCATGCTTCTTGATCATCCTGTGCTGCTTTGCCATGAAGTCGTATTGTTGGAATGTTGAGCTCAATTGGTTGTAAAGCCTCTTGACCATAGACCAAGTGAAATGGTGTGAACTCCGTGGCTTCCTTGTAGGTAGTCCGATAGGCCCACAATGCTCCATCCAAGAAGTCATCCCAGAGCTTTCCCAGAGCTTTGTCTTGTTCTTTACCACCTTTCGGATGATTCCTGCAATGATGCCATTAGCCTTCTCTACCAAACCATTTGACTGAGGGTAGTAGGGTGTACTATGACGATGTAGAATGTGAAGTTCTTCACAGACTTCTGTGAGCAAGCCGTTTCTAAACCCTGGACCATTATCAGAAACAATCTCCAAAGGTGTGCCAAATCTACAATAAATGTGAGTGTAGACAAATTTGCTCACTGTCCTCTCATTTACTCTCGCCACACTTTGAGCTTCTACCCATCTCATCATGTAGTCTATGGCCACCAAGATATACGATTTCCCATTTTTAGTCCTAGGCAATGGACCCATAGCATCAATGCCCCATTTTTCAAATGGACCATTTGTAAGGACTAACTGACGTGGACCATGTAACAGACGCTTGTTTCCATTAATTTGACAATTGTGACAGCTTTTATACCAATGTTGAACATCAATGTGCAAGCTTGGCCAAACATATCTGGCAAGCAAAATCTTTTTTGCGGTGAGTTCCTGTGCAAAATGACCACCACATGCTTCCTCATGCAAACATTTTAGAATGGCTGGGATTTCCTCAATAGTTGGTACTCTTCTGCACACTTGATCCTTCCCTCTTTGGTAGTGGGATTCTTCTAGGAAGAGATACGTGCTTGCCTTCTTCATGAGTCTCCTCTTCTGAGCCTTCGTGAAGTCTTGTGGAAACTCACCCTCCAAAATGTAGCTAATAATGGGAGTCAATGACTCCAATCCCTGGTATCTCGGTTGCTTGACAGTTGCTGCCACCATGATGACCTGCACTTCTTTCTCAACACATGTAACTGCTTGTTGTGCAAGTAAATCGTCATCTTCATTTTGTTTCCTAGGAATATGATATAGTTGTACTTCTTCAAATTGATTAAACAATCTACAAATGGCGTGAACTTTTGTCCTTAAGCTTTCATTCTTGCATGCCCAAATGCCTAAAATTTGCTTCACAATGAGAAGTGCATCCCCTTTTACCATGAGACGTTGTATACCTTGGCCAATGCATATCTTTAAACCATGAAATAGTGTGTCGTATTTTGCTTCATTGTTGCTAGTTGAACCTGGTAGATTGACCTTCTCTTTCATGACCACTTCTCCACTTGGGTTGAGCAATACTAGCCCTCCCCCTGCTTTTCCTGTGGTTCGTCGAAAAGCTCCATCAAAGAACAAGGTAAAGGCATTAGGAATACTTTAGGTGGTGGCAATGGTAGGGTCTTTACTTCAGGCACCTTAATCTCCTTCTCATGTACCCTATAAGTAAGGATACCTGCCAATTGTGCAAGCACACTATCTTCTACTTTGAAAGAGTATTGAAACTCTTGTAACTTTATAATCCACTTTGAGATCCTAGTACTAAGATTCATTTGAGATGACACCCAAGGGAACAAATTTTCTGCAGTGAGAATTACAAAAGGTTTTGGTAGCAGGTAGGATCTAAACTTTCTCACCGCAAACATGAGAGAAAGCATCATGAGTTTTGCCTCTGTGTAGCCTCTCTCTAAATCATTCATGACCCTACTAGCAAAGTAGATGGGTCGCATTCTGGTACTGTGGGGATCTTGTTGTAGCAAAACCGCACCAATTGTTTCTTTCCCAACACTAGAGCTAACAAAGAATGTGTACTCCCAACAAGGAGGCATGAGTGTTGGTAGCTCTGACAAAATGACTTTAATGTTACAAAAGTACTCTTCAAGCTCATAAGACCATGTAAATTCTACTTGTTGTGTCAACTTTTGCAAAGGGTGAAGCAACTCCAAAGCTAAGTGAATGAAGCGTGACATATACTTCACCTTTTGAATGGATGAGATTACCTTTTTGAGATTCTTGGGTGATGGGAGCTCAATAAGAGCCTTTGCCTTTGAAGGATCCACCTCAATGCCTTTATAGGAAACCTTGTGACCAAGCAAGATCACTTCATCCTCACCTATATGACACTTGTCGGGGTTGAGTTGACCTCCCATATCATAGAGCTTCTTTAAACCTTCTTCTACCCTTTGTAGATGAAATGATTTTGAGCTATAAATGCAAAAATCATCAATGAACACCCTAATTGACTTTCCAAAGAATGCTTGAAACATCATGTTCATGAAACGTTGGAATATTGCTGTAAGGTCCCCAACCCGCCTATACCGAGATCGGGATGGGATCTTTGACAGGTCTCTAAGTCTAATAAAAATCAGAGTCTCTAAACAAGAAAAATCCAAGGAATAGACCTTTACCATTGACAATGGTTTGGGTCTATAGCCTTAGAAGAAGACCTAGTCCTGTCTCGCAGCGGAAAGGGACAACGTATTAAAAGTCCCAAAAACTATTTTGGCCCTATAACTGCCACAATTGGGTTAAGGTATCCTCAACCAACGCTTTTTTCCCCCTAACAGATGTGAGGGCACAGCCGCTAGTGGACTCCTCTTCCAAGTGAAGAAGTTTTCTAAAACGTTTTAGTGCGCAAGGATGGATAGTTACCTGACTAATCAGGTCCACCCGTCCATGATTGACAACCTTAGTCAATCCCCACTTACCACCCCGCACTCACACATGATTCGTTTATCTTACTATCACATTGTTTTAAACATTTAAAATAATGGTTTCTTTTAACGTTTCATCACAGTAATTCCTTGAAGACAGCATTGAAAGCATTCTTTTAGCAAACAGACATCTTTAAACTTAAGACAGGGTACTGTCAATCAAAACATTATCCATAATAACCATGATCAGTACTCGTCTTGTCTCAAGACCACCTAAGGGTGAAAAACGGCACCCATTCCTTATTCAAATCCGGAGTGGATAAACCCCCACCCAAGGTTCCGGGTGCCCATACACCAAACCAGTTGCCCATACAACCGGGCGGCTCCCCTAGGATAAAAAAACGGTATCCTAACTTATGTAGAAACATCAAGACATGACACGGAGTAGAAACTCATCGTTCATGGGGGTAACCGACTTAACCGTGGCTAGAAAGCCAATCATTATCATCAATTTATATCAAGGAGTCGGAGGTGTCTTGAGACAAGCTGTCTTAAGGATGATCAAACATATCTTTCCTAATTCAACCAGTTTTAACCCAAACAATTCTTTCCTACATTCTAAAAAAATGCACGCTGGAAGTTACCTTCCGTTTTCAGCCAATTTATCCTTCTTACGTATGCAACGCTAACTTATAAAAGAACTTAAACTAATTAAAGACTTAATTGAATAATGGGAAACCCACCTGGGATTGATTGGCCATCTGTTGTTGCGCTGGCGCCTGAAGACTCTCCTCCGTAGGCCTACTACTAGGCCCGGCTTCGTCGCCATGCGATGCTCTAGTTCGTTTTGGAGCTACTTCCTCATCATCAGATGTAGGATTTTCTCGGGTTCTTTTTGGTGCCATAACTTCTTATCCTTATAAAAAGGACGTCTAATCATTAGGTAAATAATTCAAAATCTAGACTTAACCTTTGTATTCAACCGTAACCTATCCAAGGTTAAATTTATAGTGTTAATTGATAAATTCTTGACCTAGTAATTTTTTATTTGTCTATATAGGCATGATAACTTTTTCCACTGCTTCCCTAAGGGTTTTCTAAGCTCTCCTAACTTTCTTATAATTTTCTATATCTTTTTCCTAATTTTCCTATCAACTTTTAAGCTAATAATTTACTTATTTTGGGCTTAATATTTATTTTCTATTAAAGATTTCATTTCCTCAACTTGATATCATAGGTCTACACTTACTATAATTTTCCTAAAAACTTTTGACCGCAAGGTCTATTTATTTTAATTAATCATTCGCTAAAAATAGAAATTTTGGTCAATTATAATTTTCTACCTCACCAGTTAACTATGGTATAATTACCACAAGTAGATGAGGATAATTTTGACCTCTGGTAATTATCTTATCATTTTATAACTTAATTATATAATTTTCAACTTCAATTTTCAGCTAAAATTTGGATAATTTGACTTAGATAAATATCTATACTATTTTTCTAACCTTGGCATAATTATCACGGCCTCTTTATCCTATAATACAGCTCTAATAAATAGCATGTAATTATAGCACATGATTTACTAATTTCCTCCTTTACTTTTTAGCTAGAAATAGTATAATTTGACTTAGATAAATATCTATACTACTTTTCTAACCTTGGCATAATTATCACGGCCTCTTTACCCTATAATATAGCTCTGATAAATAGCATGTAATCATATATCATGATTTACTACATTTCCTCTTTAGTTTTTAGCTAAAAATAGTGTAATTTGACTTAGATAAATACCTATACTACTTTTCTAACCTTGATATAATTATCACGGCCTTTTGACCCTATAATACATCTCTGCTAAATAGCATGTAATTATAGTGCACGATTTACTAATTTCCCTCTTTACTTTTTAGCTAGAATTAGTACAATTTGACTTAGATAAATATCTATACTACTTTTCTAACCTTGGAATAATTATCACGGCCTCTTTACCCTATAATACAGCTCTAAAAAATAGCATGTAATTATAGCACATGATTTACTAATTTCCCCCTTTCATTTACGCCTAAAAACAGCGTAATTCCACTAAGATAATTAGTTAAACTAATTTTCTGAGCTTCTGCTAATTATCACAGGTTTTAACACACCTAATTAACCACTGGTAAATATATCACAGCATTTTAATTCCATTTACTAATTTCCCCTATTAAAATTGTTCAAAAAACACAGTAATTATGCCTAATTAATTATCTAGATTAAGTATATGAGCTTGTCCTAATTATCACAGGTTCCTTAACATCTAATTAACCACTGATAAATGTATCTCAACAATTGAAGTCAATTTACTAATTTCCCCTATTTAAATTGGTCCAAAAATAGAGTAATTCTACCTAATTAATTAGCTAGATTCATTATCTGAGCTTTTCCTAATTATCACGGGTTTCTTAACTCCCAATTAACCACCGATAAATATATTATGGCAATTGAAATAAAGTTACTAATTTCCCCTATTTAAATAGCTCAAAAAACAGAGTAATTCTGCATAATTAATTAGCTAGATTCATTATCTGAGATTTTTCTAATTATCACGGGTTCATTAACACCCAATTAACCACTGATAAATATATTATAGCAATTGAAATCAATTTACTAATTTCCTTTATTTAAATAGCTCTAAAAACAGAGTAATTTTGCATAATTAATTAGCTAAATTCATTATCTGAGCTTTTTCTAATTATTACAGGTTTCTTAGCACTGAATTAACCACTGATAAATATATTATACCAATTGAAATCAATTTACTAATTTCCCCTATTTAAATAGCTCAAAAAACAGAGTAATTTTGCATAATTAACTAGCTAGATTCATTATCTGATCTTTTCCTAATTATCACGGGTTCCTTAACACCCAATTAACCATTGATAAATATATTATAGCAGTTGAAATCAATTTACTAATTTCCCCTATTTAAATAGCTCAAAAAACAGAGTAATTCTGCATAATTAATTAAGAAAATTATAGGATAATTTTCCTAGCTTAATGATTATCTAATGCAACTCTGATAATTACCTCATCTTAATCTAAGCTTAATTAATATATTTATCATTAATTCATGGTTAATTTGGCTAATTTCAGCCATAATATGATATGATAATTAATTAGCTTAATATTACTAAGAATAATTACAATAATCAACAGAGATTAATTAATTTAAAGAGGTTTAAGGAGCATGCATAGGCCTAATCTTTGATTTATTAACAATTTATCTTAATCTAACCTTGCTAATTAAGAAGGATTAGGTTAATTACCGTTAGGGTTAATCAATTAGAGATTAAACTCTAATGATTTCTGCGTAGTGTTCTCTCTAGATGAGAGAGAGAGTAGCAAGGCTCCGAGTCTGTGTAAAATGTGAAGCTAGGGGTCCTATTTATAGTTTTTTGGCACTCATAAGCTCTCACCGGCTGAAAAAGGCAGTTGCTTGAAGTTCAAGCAGCCCCCAGCAAGTCAAAAAACGACCCCTGCTGCTAAATGAGTCCCTGGCAGGTCAGTGATGACCCTCCCATTACCTGCCAGCTTTTAAAATATCAATTATGCTATATTTTGACCTATTTTTACTTAATTGGTAAATATCTAGGAGGCCTTTAATAAAGTCTATGCTTAAATGATTACTGCAACCCTTCAATTTTACCTATTTTATTCAATTCACAGTGTAAACTTCCAGGGGTCATAACTATGCCAGTTTTTATCGGAATTCAATTCTGAAAATTTCTAGCCCGGGGTTTGCTGTGCTTAAGATTCCAAAAATACCAATATTTTCCATGGTCGGACAATTCTACATTGCTTTTTCAATAATCATATTAGTTTGATTAAGCTTTATACAACCTTTAAGGTTTCAGAAACTGAAAACCTTACAATTGCAGGAGCATTTGTCAAACCAAATGGCATGACTCTAAAAGCATAACAACCCCAAGGAGTGATGAAGGTTGTTTTTAACTGATCTTCCAATGCGATACCTATTTGAAAGTAACCCGAGTAGCCATCACACACAGTGTACTTCTCATGACCAGCTACCTCATTTAGTATCCATCTTGAAATGGAAGGGGAAAGTGATCTCTTTTTGTTGCCTCATTGAGTAGACGGTAATCCACACACACCCTCCACTTGCCATTTTTCTTAGGAGTGACAACAACGGTAGAGACCCACTCTGAATTCTCCACTGGATAAATGAAACCTTCTGCTAGAAGCTTTCTTACCTCCTTGAGTAAAGCCTACTCCTTGATGACTCCTAGCCTTCGTAGCTTCTGAGCCTTAGGTGTGGCCTCTGGCTTCAACTCAATTTTGTGTTGAACAACATCTACTCCACGAACATCGGTGTAGTCTTTAGCAAAAAGCCTAGGAAATTTCCTTAACACACCTTTGAGCTCCTCTCTTTCATCCTTTGTAAGTGTTGTAGATAACATACCTTCTAGCATTCTTTCATCTTCCACTTTTTGGTTTTCTTGGGAACCTACCTCTTCCAAACCTGGGCAAGAGGTCTCTTGGTTGTTTGGATTAAAACTTACCCCCATGACTTCGATGGAAGACTCCTCTTCAGTAATGATGCCGCTACTTTCTCCTTCTGAAGTGCTATCAGTCCAGCCTTCCTCCGTCTCACTTTGAGATGATTCTTCATGGAGCTCCTTTTGGCGTTGCTCCTTCATGTCAAAGACAACCTTCTTCTGATTGTCATTCCTGCAAATTAGCTTTCCACTCTCCCAATCCTGCAAAGCTCGCATTTTCATTATCCATGGTCTCCCTAGGATAAATGGGTAACCGTTTCCTTTGGTAAACATAACATAAAAATCCACCGCCTTCTTAATGCCAAAGGCCTCTACAAAAACATTTTTACAAATGCCTACACACCTAGCTTTGCTATTGTTTGCCATCTTGACTTTAATTTCAGGTGTCTCATGGATGTGCATGCCTAGTTTTTGCATGAGTCCCTCTGTCATGATGCAAATTTGTGCACCCCCATCCACTAGACCTTTCCTAACCAATCTTCCTTTGATGTAACAATCTAACACAGGTGTAATATCCTCATTCATTTCAGCATGTGCAATTTTTACAACAGGCACACTCTCTTTTACCTTTCTCCTAGTGCTAACTGCCTTTGTTAAATCCCTCCTAACTTGTGGGCATAATGCAAGAAACTGAGGCCATGAGATATCAGGACCCTTACCTCTCATGTCTTCCAATAGGTTGTATGGAGCCATACCATGTCCAAGAGGGAAGTCTTGGAGATTGATACGACGTCGAGTCCTCTTAGCTTCCTTGGTCTCCTTTGCCTTCTTTTCTCGTCTATGGTCACTTTGGGATGTGACACCTTCTTTCTCTTTACCTTTTCCTCGGTCACGCTTAATGCCATTTGCTTCCATGTCAACCTCATTTGAGTTTTTCACCTCTACTACATGCACATTTGGGTATGGCAAAGGTGGAACTCCTTCCACTCCTTGTGGAGGTGGTCTTGCTCCATTTGGCCTTTGTAGAAGCTGTGGTTGCTGACTAGTTTCTTCTCCTGCATTCATCACTGGGTAATTCAAGTTAGGTCTCCCTGGCTCCCCACGGGGCCAAGGACAATTATACATCCCATGTCGAGACTCTCCGCAATTCCAACATTGTAAGACTCTCCTAGGTCGTGGATCTTGCTCTTCAGACTTCCTTGCTTGTCCTTTTGGACCTACAGCTTGTGCAAGGTGAATTGACAAGCTGCTTAAGATTCATTTAACTTTTCAATCACTTCCGCCGTTACCTCAGGAAGCTCCCTAGATGTTGATGCTTGTGACTTACCTTTGGGTATAAGACCTTCTATTGGAACCTCCCCCTTTAAGCACTTGATGTTTTTTATATTTCTCAGCAGCCCTAGTTTCAGCTGCTTCAAAGGTAGCAGGTGCACCGGCCTCAACTTTTATCTTAAGGTCAGGAAAGAGTCCGGCTATGAACCTCTCCTTCTTTAGGAACTCTGCACCATCACCAGGGTTAGCAACATTTCTCACCCATACAACCCAAAGACGTAGAAACTCTTGCTTGTACAAGTAGTAGTCATCTAAGTCTTTTTGCTTATGAGAAACAATGTCTTGCCATAGCTTTTGAGTGTCTTGGGGATCAAAGAAGTATCTCTTGAAATGATTCACAACTTCCGTGTAATTCCCTTTAACTTCCTCAGGCAAAGAGTCAAACCAAGTGCTAGCATCTTTCCTAAGGACCACCTCAAACATCTCTACACGTTCTTGATCAGTTACTATCCTCTTGATACGACAAGACATCTTGAAATTTGCTAAAAATAATTCTGCATCCTCTCCAGGCTCTCCAAAGAAAAGAGGATATCCGTACATTTGGCGTTGGGTCTCCATTGAATCGGTTTCAAAGTGACAACACGTTTTTGTTTTTCTTTCTTAAAAAATTTACACAATAATGTTTTCTAAACTGCAATCTATTCTACAACAAAATAAAAATATTCACATCAAATGACCTATGATAATCAATAAGAGGCAGGATGACAGGGTTTGGTGATGCAAGAATTTCTCCTACTCTTAGGGCACCAAACATGAACACCATACGTTGTTGAAAATGGATTTTTCTACTAATTGCAATGTTTATTCTACTGTGTGGAGTGAAATGAAAGGGGAAAACCTCTATTCTTGGGCCATTATCCATGGTCTATGCATGACCTAATTCTTAAAACAAAACAAAAATATAGACGTCCAAACTAAGGTCGTACCTAATGAGAGACAAAATAAAAGGATTTACTGATGCGTTTATCTCTGCCAACCTAAGAGGACCTAAAATTCTACGAATTACACGTTGAAATTGCAACTTAGTACTAACAATTATGTGTACCTTTTGCCTTGCAATGGGAATGAAGGGATCATACAAATTCTCATGATTCATTGAAGCTACTTGATTATGCTAAAGGTTGAGCCTTCACAAAGATACACAAGCCGTCCTCGGTGGGGGCACCAATTTGAGGCGGACGGACGTGATATCTCCTTGTACTCAACCACACAAAGAGAGGGGAATGCAAGATAGCGACACACACCAAACACAAACATTCACCACGCCAGAGAGAGATAAAGCACACAAATCAACTTAAGCAACTCACTCTTAGCCTTAAAGACTAGATGCACACAAAGCTTGATGAGAAATAGAGAGACAACACAAAACTTGACCTTGTTGCCAATACACAAATTGTCTTAGGGTCACGAGAGCCCTCTCACCGAGCACCCTCTTACAATTGAAAGTTTTGGCAAACAATTCAACAAGCCCTCAAACCACCAAGCATGAAATGGCACAATAAACTTCAAGGACAATATACCTTCAACCACCTGATGAGCCAACTTATCAAATCAGTTTGGAGAGAAGAGTCGTAGTTGCAGCATACAATTGCACCCAAAACTATGAATCTTATTTATGGACAAGAGTACGCTACAAGTGTGATTGCAGAGTATAGTATCACTCCACTCCTCTAGATGGCATAACTAACTTCAAGCTTCTCCATGAACCTATGTGTAGTGATGGAATAGAGCACTCACAATGCACACACTCTACACAACTAGGCTTGAAGAGTGGTGTGTTATGTGTTGAGAATGGTGTGGTGTAGTGTGATCATATGATAATTTACAAGGGAGAGAAGGGCTCTATTTATAGGTTTTAGAAGCCCCGATTAGGATTAGGCCTAATCAAGTTTATTTGAAGGAATAAAAGATTATGTATATTTTTAAACTTTTAATGAGGGTGGGTCTCTCTTGTCCTTTGAGTCACATGGATGTGGGCTCAAGAGAAGAGAATTATTGAGGATGAAAGGAGAGAGGATTGAGTGAATAATTGGGGAGTGCCTACTCTAGTAGAGGGTGCATTTTACAATAAGGTTAGTGGTTAGTAGTTAGTAATTATCACTAAAAAATATTTACAAAATCATTCACCAAATGGTGAGATATATGATGAGAAAAGTTAGAGAAGAGATAAGCTTGTAAAGAGAGGTTGAAGCTTTGGAGAAGTTGACATTCACCTCTTTACAGCACTGGTAGAAGAAGCGGTCAGCATGGCGAAGTAACGCGTGTCGATGAAGCTATGTTATCTTCAAACCTTGGAAAATTCATGATAAAAGCCTTCATTTACAGAGGTTATCCTTGGATTTTTGCTGATTTTTTGAAGTTCTTTACAAAGCTGAGGAGAGTATGGTAATATGGATATATATGTAGAGAGAAATGGGAACACCTACGGTGTAGAAATGGAGGATGAAGGCTATGGAGGTGTGAGAGAAGTGGCAATGGTAAAGAGGGTGATTTAAAACATGGGAGTTGCAGGTTTGGGAGTGGGAAGGAGAGGGAGGAGTGTGTGTGAAAGAGGAAAATGATAAAGTGGAAGAGGGAGTGTGGCTGCATAGCATGGGCAAACTGGGGTCCACCAATAAAATCATAGCTCACAGCTCGTAGTTAAAAAATATATGAAAAAATTTGAGGTGAAAGTTCCGCCCATGAGCTACAACTTTTGTTTGTATCACCCTTTCAAATTCAGCAAAACCGACGTTTTTTTCCACTACACAAGGTTCCTATGAGGTACTTCTTTGGATGATTCTTTTGAATACCTCCAAGAGTGAGCTCCCCATGGTGCATGCATGCATGCCACATATCCTTGACCTTATTTGGTAGGTCTATAATTGAAGATATTGTTGAGATCATGATATAAGTGAATAGTACAATTAAGAAAATCAAATATTGAGGGGTCTAAAAAAATATGTACATGTCAAATATAAATAATATAGGTGGAAAAAATATAAAGGGGTCAAAATAAATCTCTCTCATTATAAGTCTACCATAAAAAGATGAATATTTTTGGTGTTTTAATTTATGAGAGTAAAAGAGAATAGATGTAGGAAGGAAAAATCACAATAGTGAAAAAATATACACATAAATAAAACTAGTTTTTTTGGATTTTTGTTGGGATGGAGTTACACCAAAAATAAGAGAAGCTTGCATGAAATTATTTTTATATGGAATAAAGAGTATGCAAAATGGTAAGAAAAATATGGTAATGGTGAGTCAATGTACATAGCATAAATAACACACCATAGGTAGAAATATTTAAATAAATATCAAAATAATTAAGAAAAATCCTTTTATTTAGGCCCTATATACAATGAAATATTTACACAGAAATGGGCCATAATATACTTATACTTTTTTGGCTTAACTAGCCTAGTGACTAGCTAATTAAGGGTTTTTAAGAAGATATGGGAAAAGTCCCCTAATTCACACACACCTATATACAGTGAAATGGTAGGGATAGCCACAGTGTTTGGATGATTTTGGTAGGGTGGGTTAACTCACTATGGCAATTACGGAGAGCCGAAAATGGCTATCAGTGGTAAAATCATCACTTTTGTTTTAAGGTTTAAAAATGAATATCGACTAAACCTCTTGTGTTTCTTTTCAGAGCCAAAGGAAAGAAATATGTTTATTTAGAGTGGAATGATTCATTTGAAAGAGAAAATTCTTCTTTTCAACCTTTCATGGGGCCTCATTGAAGCCATCAACCACCCCTACTCAGTAACTACTTACCTTGAAGCAACAAAGGAGGGTTCTTATATTGAGAGTCTTACCATAGCCCGAGCGAGAATTTCTGAGCAAAAAAAACCCAAGCAAAGTTCTAAATGGAATGGACACATGTTGTTCTATGTGGTAAGGCAAGCATAGCAGCCATGGCAAGATGATAATGCCTGATCTCTACAAGCTATAACCTCTCCAACTTAGAGTAGTCAAGAATGTACTTGTCGTTATTCAATTCACCAGCAAATGCAATAGAGTCAAAGAACTTGCCACTAGTTTAGACCTATGGCATTTCCAAAATTTTATGATGTGCAAGACCAAGGGGAAGCCCACTCAACAAATTAGGAACTAGTGTCGAAGTGAACCCTTCTCTTGCCTTCAACCCATTGTGTCAACAACAGTTGAGTATCCAACAACATTCTAAAAGAGAGTGGACCAACTCCTCTAGATTGAGCTCTAGCTTGGAACTAAGGGACTCCACTCCATGCTTGCTCCATAAATATTTCCACCACCACTAGCAATTATATTCTTTCCAAGTCAGAGGGAATCAAATCCATAGGAAGCAATCGAACAAGCCATTGAAGATCGAGAAGGTTGCCATCTCCCACAACGCGAGGAAGCCATGACTTCTTGGAGAAGGAGGGCCATGCATAGAACTTCTTGGTGGCCATGTAAAGAAGGAAAGATCCATTCGAGGGGGAAAAGCAGAGGGAGGGGTAGGACTTTGTGGAAGAAGCTACAGATGAAGAGGATGGGCACATGGTGGCACTATGCAAAGAAGAGATAGGTGAAGAGCGTGCTACAACCATCCACCATAGCTACATATAGAAGCAAGCTTGTCAAGTAGCTTTCCTCACTCTTTCACCTAGGAGAAAACTCCTCTCTCTCTCTCTCTCTCTCTCTCTCTCTCTCTCTCTCTCTCTCTCTCTCTCTCTCTGTGAGATCCCCAATCCACCAATACCAAAATTAGGATGGGGTCCTTGACAAGTCTCTAGGCCTAATAGAACCAACGTCTCTAAACAAGAATAATCTAAGGAGTAAACCTTTACCATTGACAATGGCTTGGGTCTGTAGCCCTAGAAGAAGACCTAGTCCTGTCTCACAGCGAAAACGGGACAACATATTAAAAGTCCAAAACTATTTTGGCCGTAATAACTTCCACAAATTGGGCTAAGGTATCCTCAACCAACTCTTTTTCCCCCTAACAGATGTGAGGACACAGCCATTGGTGAACTCCTCTTCCAATTGGAGAAGTTTACTAAATAATTTTAGTGCATGGGAATGGATAGTTACCTGACTAATCAGGTCCACCCGTCCATGATTAACAACCTTAGTCAATCCCCACTTACCACCCTACACTCACACATGATTCTTTTGTTTTTCTAAAATTACTACCACATTGTTTTAACATTTAAAATAATGGTTTCTTTTAACTTTTCATCACAGTGATTCCTTCAATCAAGTATTAAAGACAGCATTGGAAAGCATTCTTTTAGAAAACAAACATATTTAAACTTGAGACAGAGTACTGTCAATCAAAAACATTGACCATAATAATCATGACCAGTACTCTTCTTGTATCAAGACCACCTAAGGGTGAAAAACGTCACCCATTCCTTGTTCACAATCCGGGGTGGATAAACTCCCACCCAAGGTTCGGGATGCCCATACACCAAACTAGTTGCCCATACAACTAGTTTGGTGTATGGGCAACTAGTTGTTCACAATCCGGGGTGGATAAACTCCCACCCAAGGTTCGGGATGCCCATACACCAAACTAGTTGCCCATACAACCGGGTGGCTCCCCTAGTATAAAACTGGTATCCTAATTTATGTAGAAACATCAAGACATGACAGGGAGTAGGAACTCATCGTTCATGGGGATAAACGACTTATCCGTGGCTAGAAAGCCATCATTATTCATCAAAATATACCACGGAGTCGAAGGTGTCTTGAGACAAGCTGCCTTAAGGATGACCAAACATATCTTTTCTAGTTCAATCTCTAGGCTAATCCAAACAGTTCTTTCCTAATTTACAAACAATGCACGTTGATTTCTTGGAAGTTACCTTCCCGTTTTCAGCCATTTATTCCTTTTCTGATTCTTATTCACTCCTTACATATGCAAGGTTAACTTATAAAAGAACTTAGACCATTTAAAGACTTAATTGAATAATGGGAAACCCACCTAGGATTGATTTTCCATCTGCTGTTGCGCTGGCGCCTGAAGACTCTCCTTCGTAGGCCTACTACTAGGCCCAACCTCATGGTCATGGGACACCCTAGCCCTCTTGTGAGTTGTATCCTTCTCATCGGACTGAGGATTTTTCCGGGTTCTCTTTAGAGCCATAGTGATAGCCATATAAAAAAATACTTAATCAATTAGAGAATTAATTGAATAATCTCTCTTATTTCTTTTACCCAAAAATAGGGATTTTTGGACTTAGTAAATATCTTCGATAAATATCTGGGTGAGATATTTTTATCTTAACTTTCTGGTAGTAATATTGTGCTTCCATAATCATCCTATAATTATTGGAGCTATTTACGTAAGTTTCTTATTTAATTTCTCTTTGAAAATACCCTAATTTAGTTTTAGTAACTTATGAATCACTTATCTACTCCTGGGATATTTATCTTGGAAAATTTTGATGTATTATAATCCTAGTAATTATCTTGCTAACTTTTAAATTGATTTATTATTTTTTCCATTTAATTTTTAGTCAAAAGCCAACAACATTAGCTTAAGTAATTAGTTAAACTAATTATTTGTACTTAAGATAATTATCTTGACTTCCTAATATTGTTTTTCATCTTTGGTAATTACTATGTAATTATATAAACTAATTAGCTAATTTCCCTTCTTAATCTATAGTCAAAATTAGACAATATTAGCTAAGGTAATTATCTAAACTAATTATCTATACTTAACATAATCATGCCAACTTTGTAATGCTATTCTCCATCTTTGTTAATTATTATGTAGCTATATAAATTAATTAGCTAATTTTTTTTCTCAATTTATACTCAAAATCAAACAATATTAGCTAAGATAATTAGCTAAACTAATTATCTATACTCAAAATAATTACCCCAACTTTTTAATGTTGTTTTCTATCTTTGATAGTTACTATGTAATTATCTAAAATAACTAGCTAATTTTACTTCTCAATTTATAATCAAAATCATACAATATTAGCTAAGGTAATTAGCTAAACTGATTATCTATAATTAACAAAATTATACATCCTTTCTACTGTTGCTTTCTATTTGTTATTTACTATGTAATTATATAAACTAATTAGATAATTTCTCTTCTCAATTTAGAGTCAAAATCAGACAATATTAGCTAAGGTAGTTAGCTAACCTGATTATTTGTACTTAAGATAATTATCTTGACTTTATAATGTTGTTTTCCATCTTTGGTAATTACTATGTAATTATCTAAACTAATTAGCTAATTTTCCTTCTCAATTTATAGTCAAAATCAAACAATATTAGCTAAGTAATTAGCTAAACTAATTATCTATACTTAACATAATTATCCCAACTTTTTAGTATTGTTTTCCATCTTGCTTAATTATTATGTAATTATATTAACTAATTACCTAATTTCCCTTCTCAATTTATAGTCAAAATCAAACAATATTAGCTAAGGTAATTATCCCAACTAATTATCTATACTTAAGATAATTATCCCAACTTCCTAATGTTGTTTCCCATATTTGATAATTACTATGTAATTATATAAACTACTTAGCTACTTTTCCGTCTCAATTTATAGTCAAACTCAAACAATATTAGCTAAGGTAATTATCTAAAATAATTATATGTACTTAAGATAATTATCATGACTTTCTAATGCTATTTTCCATCTATAGTAATTACTATGTAGTTATCTAAACTAATTAGCTAATTTCCCTTCTCAATTTATAGTCAAAATCAAACAATATTAGCTAAGATAATTAGTTAAACTAGTTATTTGTATTTAACATAATTATCCCAACTTTCTAATGCCATTTTCCATCTTTCTTAATTACTATGTCATTATATAAACTAATTACCTAATTTCCCTTCTCAATTTATAGTCAAAATCAGACAATATTAGCTAAGATAATTAGCTAAACTAATTCTTTGATTGTTTCCCATCTCTGCTAATTCCTATGTAGCTAGATAAACTAATTTGCTAATTTCCCTTCTGATTCTTTGTTTATGACCTAATTACCTTGGCTTTCTAACAAGGTTTCCTGGCTCTGCTAATTACTGTGTAATTTTCTAAGTGTATAAGTAATTGTCCGTTCATTTTATGTTTAAAAATAGTTAATTTTTGCCTAATTAATTAGATAGATACTTAGAAAATCAAGATCTAATTTCCCTAGTTTCTAAACACCATAACCAAGCTCTGAAAATTATACTAAATTTATTTAAGTTTAAAAACTATTTTTCTTCATGAATCAATCTAAAATTAATCATTTTTAGCATAATATGCAGCAATTGATTAATTAGATTACTGATCAAACTTAAGAAATTAGTGAACAGTAGCCTAATGATAATCTAGAGAGTAGTTAACAGCGGGAATGCTTAATCTCCTTAATTAATAGTTTAATTAGGAAAATTAGTCAAAACTTAAGCTATTTTCTTAATTAACTAAAATTAAACTAATTATCTCGATTAATTACAAAGAGTTTTTACTCTCTAAGTAATTTCTGTGAGGTATTCTCTTATTCGCAAGAGAAACCTGCCAGGACTCCGAGTTTGAGTTCTATTCTGGAGAGGGGGTAAAGTTTTAGGGCTCATAGACTGTGTTTGGCAGTTTCTTGCACTACAAGGCAGCCCCCAACCTCTTCCTAGCGCCCCCTACTGCTTAATTTGGCTTGGGCAGGCTCGTCACTCCTCCACACAGCCTCCAGATGCTCCAAATCGATCCTGCTAATTTTTGACCTATCACATGCTTAATTTTGAAAATATCTATAAATATCTAAAATATCTAGAGGGTTTTATGATAAAAGTCTTTTACAACAATGATTACCAAGACCTTACAATTTATTTAGTTAATTTAATCAACAGTCTAAACTTCCAATGGCCATAACTGTGTCAGTTTTTATCAAAATTCAGTTGTTCTGAAAATTTCTAACCATAGTAAAGTCATGATTACGATTCCAAAAATACCAATATTTGCCAAGGTTGGACAATCCTACATTGATCTTTCAATAATCATATCAGTTTGATTAAGCTTTATACAATCTTTAAGGTTTCAGAAACTAGAAACCTTACATCCCCCCCCCCCCCCCCCCCCCCGTGCTTGCCATCTCCCTATCGAGGTCTTACAAGGATGGAAGAGCACTCACACTTCCTCACAAGAAGACATCACGCGTATCATTTCTATGTCTTTTCCATGGCATCCCAACATGGCAGGACATAGCCTCCTATATCTCTGTGCTAACGTGTATTTACAAATGGGAACCTATACCTGGGCCCTTCGAACGAGAGAGAGAGAGAGAGAGAGAGAGAGAGAGAGAGAGAGAGAGAGAGAGAGAGAGAGAGAGAGAGAGAGAGAGAGAGAGAGAGACGTGATAGATCTCGCTCTATCCATGCGCCTAGTCCTGACGCATAGCAGAGCCAAAGGTCTCTCAACTCTTGAGTCTTTCTTTTTTGTCCGGTTTGGTAGCATAGAGAGAGAGAGAGAGAGAGAGAGAGAGAGAGAGAGAGAGAGAGAGAGAGAGAGAGAGAAACACGTGATAGATCTCTCTCTATCCACGCACCTAGTCTTGACGCATCGTAGAGCCAAAGGTCTCTCAACTCTTGAGTCTCTCTTTTTTGTCCAATCTGGTAGCATCTCTCTCTCTCTCTCTCTCTCTCTCTCCCCCCCCCCCCCCCCCCCCCATATCACCGGCATTGGCCTTCTCCTTAAATTTTTAGAGGATATCTCTTGAGGTACCTTCTAATGAAGCAACTCAAAAACTTTTGTGACACCTACTTGGATCTTGAGCACGAGTGATATAGTAGGTGCATTGATTGATCTTGGGGGACATAGGAACGATTCATTGAGTAGGGTTTTGTCAACAAAAGATAGTGGCTTGAGCAAAAATAGCAAGCATGGTAGTTGGGTAGACGGATCAACACCATGTAGGGGGGAACTGGCTACAACCTCTGGGGCGAGGTAATCAAGGCTTCCAAAGCTTTGTTTTGTGGAGGGGTTGTAGGAGTTCCAAGCGAAGGATTGGGCAACACAGAGGGTAGTTGTCTACAAAGGCAAAGGGGGAGGGTGCGTAGCTAGGTGGGGGAGTGCAAGCTGGGGGGGTGGGGGGGTTTGATATTTTAAATTTCTTGATCTTGCTTAGTTTCTTCTTTGCTCAAAAAGGTCCGGTCGATGTATGAGATTCTTCTTATCTTAGATATAGAGGGTTTACTACTTCATTCAGTTGAAATGCGACATGGTGTATTGTTCCATCATGGGCCAAGCACATTCAAATTGTCAATGACAAAGATGAAGTTTATCATGTGGTGCATTGTGATGCAGAAGCTTTATTGGACTTTTGTTTTGATTATTTTTAACCTTGGATATGGAGCTGCTATAACCTAACCAAAGCTCAATATATACTTGAGATATTCTTTCCTAGGCATTATTCAAAATTCAAGATATTTATGAGCAATAAGAATTGTCAAAATATAAATATTATGATTGGCTATAAAAGAGTTTATCATAAGAATTTGACTTTGTTTTGGAGGGTGTTTAAGGATCTACATGCTAGCAACACATTAATTTTTTGTGATACTCCATATAGACCGTGTGGAATATGTCGGGAACTTATCTCATATTTCCAAAGTTTTGGAGACAAACCCCTGAAAAACTTCAAAGCTTCTTAGAAGACACAATAATTCCATCGTTAGTCGGATGTTTGTGTGCAATAAACAAGAGGATTTATACTTCCAATATGATTGTGAACAAAGTAGAGGACAACTTATGTCATGAATTTGTACTTGTCAAGAAGACAATGTTGAGAGTCATATGTTGAAGTTGTTTGGAAAGGATGGGTGACATAGATAGCAATTGTACACAAAACCACATATCAATTAGAACTTGTTCTTTGTAGACCACTAATAATCACTTTTGATTATGGTAGGAAGCTCTAAACTCCATAGCCATCATCTCTTTCTCCCTCTACTTTTGTTTTTGCTATGTGTAGGAAAACTACGCACTTGGTTGATACTTTTCTATATACGCAGGCATGTATCAAATTTCCAAAAGTGTACAATGATGATTCATGCTTGTCTTATCATGTTTAGCACATTGATATTAATAGCCATTTTTTTGGATATCCACGTTTGCTATAGAGAGTTTCTTTGCCGAAGAAAAACCACCTAAACACTATGGCTATTCTCACTTTTTCATTGTACATAGATGTGTGTGAGTTAGAGAGATATATGGAACTTTCTCTATATCTCTCTTAAAAACCCTCAGCGGGCCAGTCATTTGGCTAGATGAACCAAAAATACATTAATATATATATATATATTATGGCCCACTTGTGTGTAAGTATTTTATTGTACGGAGACCTAAATATGGGTGTTTTTAATTATTATTATCTTTATATTTATTTTACTGTGTATGCCTAAATGTGCGATATTTGCCTTATTATGCTACATACATTGACTCACTGATACCATAATTTTTTCTTACCATTGTGCATGCTTTCTATTCTATAGATAAACGTATTCATGCAAGCCTCTCTAAATTTTGGTGAATCTACTCCAAGGAAAATCCATAAAAATATTTTTCACACCCAATCATTCCTTTTCTCTAGATTACATCAATAAATATAAATGAGGACCCCATCATTAATTTTCTTATATTTTCATATCTTTAAATTTTTTTCATTTTATATTTATATAGAGGTGGCATTATTTTAGATTCCATGAACATTTTATGGAATAATTTGTTTCCTCGCATCATGTATATATATCATATTTGTGAATTGTCCACATCTATTAACTGGTTATGCTCTCATGTAAAGAGGGGCTCACTCCTGGAGCTTTATGTAGATTCAACAAAAGGAGGGCCACTAAAGACTTTTATAGTGAGAGAAAAATAAGTATTTTTGTGGAATTTTTGGCATCTACTTCCACTTTGATTTTGAATAATTGGTCAACATAAAATATATAGCCCACAAGTTGAAAATATCCTCAGATTGTTTCCTGAATTTTGGAGCTAGTTGTTGTGAGATATGAATTTTTTTGGTGGACCTAGTCTATCCATACTCCCACACAAGGAGTCATCCAATTCTTCTCTCACCTCTCCACACACACACTCATTGCTCTCTATCCCGCACTCAAACCTTCACCTTTCATAAAATCTTTCATCCTCTTCACCATTACCCCTCCTTCTCACCTCCATAGCCCTTATAGGAACTTCTACATACATACACAATCTCTATGTCTCTCTCTATGACTTCTAAGTTACAATTCTATCTTACCGCTTCTCAATATATATAAAAATTCAGCATGTTAACCATGTTTGATCTCTACAAATTGGGGGTTCTTGTGAACCAAAATCCTCATTTTCATTATTGGTGATAAAGGCGGTGACAACGTTAAAAAGAAAAGAAAAATAAGATAACCGTTGATCATTTTTTGACAATCTACACAAGGGTGAGTCCAAGTTTTTCAAGGCTTTACCATCACAAGGATTCCCTCACCTCATTCACCCATCTTTCTTCAACCATTCAACTCATTCTACCCATGTGAATATATCATTAACCTTTTTTAGTGATTACTAACACTTACTAATAACCTGCTAGCACAAATGTCTATTGACCTAACCTTAAAAGGAACCTTACCTCAAGACTTGAACATATAGTAAAAACTCTCTCTCTCTCTCTCTAACTTTTTTGCTTGCTTTCCATGCAATTGTAGGAAGTCAATGTGAGGGATTTTGATGCATAAAAGCAAGATCTTGAGCATGGAATGGATGCAAGACATAAATAGGTGCTTTGGGAGATGGGATGCATTACACTTTCTACATGATGCCTCAATTGACTCCCAAGTGAATAGATATTTTCTACAACGCCAATGTATTACGGCTTGGGAGAAATTGGGTGGGTCATGCTTCATACATGGATATTGCACCCAACTACAAAACCATGTTCTTCACTAAAAGAGGAAAAAGTACTCACCCTTACATGCTTGATCCTATCCCCTTGTCAGTGATACACACTATCACATCTATTTGGCTTAGATCCCACTCCCTTCGATGTGAGATAGGGCGTTGGGGAAATGGAAAAGAGTCAAATCAATTGTGCACATTATACTCACTACAAGTTCGAGAGTCTGAGTACCACAGACTACTAGAGTTCTCAACTTTTGGTCACATCTGAACTTGTTTCCCTCACATTTTTAGCCATGAATTACACTCACAAACTTTCCTTTCCCAGCCATAGTGTGAGCTCTCTATTGCGACTCTCATCACCACAATTTTGGAGCATCAAGAGTCACTCATTAGCCATACACATACTACATCACACGTAACTTTGGTCCCATAGGTCATATTTGATCTATTTATAAAAGAAGGATGCAACATTGAGAGAGAGAGAGAGAGAGAGAGAGAGATGACACTTTGAAGAGAAGAAAATGCTAAAGGAAAGTAAGGAGAATAGAGAGTTTTGTATGGACACAAAAGGTCTTTTGACTTTCCACCTTCATATGTCTGTTGACTTTTCACTTTCATCTGTCTTTTTATTTTCTAAACTCATCCTTCACTTATGCACTTAATATGTTTTGAGATTATTTTTTATTTTCTTGATGTTGGGGAGACCTAATCTATCTATATATCTCTCTCTCTTTTCCCTCTCCCCTTAACGCTCTAATTTCACTTCATCTACCATCAATAATATCTTCTCTTGAGCCCTTAAGGATCTATTAGCTGGTCATGCTCTCATGCAAAGAGGGGCTCACTCTTGGAGCCTTATGGAAACTCAACAAAAAGAGGGCCACTAAAGAGTTTTGCAATGAGAAAAAATAGGTATTTCAATGGATTTTTTTTAAAGAAGTGGTCAACATGAAATATGTAGCCCACAATTTGAAAAATATCCTCAGATTGTTTCATGAATTTGGGAGCTAGTGGTGGTGAGATATGATTTCGTTCATGGACCGCATTCTCTATGTATACTTCCACACAAGGATTCATCCAAGTTGTTAGCAACAAGCTAACCAGGATACACTTTTTGGAGCTCTCATTGTAAAAAAAATTATTATTTTGATCAATGTAACTTTGTAATCGATGAGCCGTGGCTACAAGCTTCCAGATTGTATCAACCTATCTTTAGTTAGAGCTCCCAGACTATTAGTTTTGACCACCAAAACCTTGGCTAAGGTGTAAAGGCCAATTTTTGTAAGTAATTATTAAGTTTTTAGATAATAAAATACACATCGGGAGCTAACAATGCTCACTTCTCTCCTTCTCGCGCTTCCTACTTCCTCCTTAGTTGTCACATTGCAGTCGCGTCTGTTGCGTTGCAACCTTAGGTAAGAGCTCTACGCATTGATGTAAGCATTTTACGGTATTTTGTAGCTTTTGGCATCGCCACCGTGGCCTAATTTCATCATAAGTAGGATTTTACACTTCAAAATCAAAAACTAAGTATAGGCGGGGTATCGGGGCATCATTACTAAGCATTTAGCTGCATTCTGGGTTGAAAACAAATAGGTCAAAAACTCACTGATGTTAATAATTGCAATTTTTGCACTTGACCTAAAGTGGGAATTGAGACCATAAGCATGTGTGATTACGTCTTATAAACATGTCCTAAAAGTTTTGTTACGTTTGGATGTCGTTTGATGTTGTAACGGATGTGATTTGTTTGCCGATGAGAGTAATTGGCTTTTGGTGATTTTAGTACTTGAGCGTAGCTTGAGTTAGATGTGAGTTATTTATTGTTTTCCAAGAAATTGACAACCTCTTGTAGCCTCTATGCACTAGTTGAGTCAGCTTCATCCCATGGAATGACAATTATATTCGTGTCGTCTTTTGTTGTGTAGAGGTAGCTTGGACGTAATCGTACTTACGAGTGCTTTTAGGATTGTAGAATTAGATTAGGGTTTTGAGAATAATTGGTAGATGAGACAAGTCTTAAGATCAATGCTCAAGAAACCATAAAAAACAAGAAAACGAGTGTTTGTGGGACACTTTCCACAACCCCATTGCAGTTGAACCTAGGAGTAGGGTAATAAGAATCCAAGGTGGGTTTCAAAATATTACTCTCTCCAAAAGAAACACTTGTGAGTTGTTATGTGAAGTTGCTTAATTTCAGGACTACGGCCAAAAATAGCACGAAAAGATTGCCAACCACCCAATCCAACTGGAGAGTATATGCTTTAAACGCTGTATGAACCAGTGGGTAAGATCAAGGACACAATGAGGTAAAAATTTCAAGAGTTTGTAAAAACTCAAATTATTTACTTTTTCTTGACATTTTAGGTCAAATTAAGTTTTGACTTGACTCAAAGGCTTAAAATAGCTCATAAAAAGACTATCTAGTGAAAAAGTTCAAAAAAGTGCTCATTTTAGGCCTAAAGTAAATAATCACAATTATTTACTTTCAGCTCAAAACTGACCAAGGTTGATACTAGAGACTCTATGCATGTGTACAAACAACTTTTGTAAAGGACCATAGAATTTGGATCACCAAATTGACCAAAAATTGGGTAAAAACTAAAGTCTATACTGACTTTTGGGAACTTGAGTGTAGATTGGAAAAAATTTTGTTCAAACTCAATGAAACTTGATTCATAGGCTTATATTGATGTGATAGACATGTGTACATGCTCAATTGATCAAAAAGATGCAAAAATTTGCTAGAAGTAAATAATCACGATTGTTTACATCTGCTCCATTTTTCAAATTTTTGACCCAAGTTAGCATAACACTTGCTTTAGCATGTTATAATAAGCCCACAAATCAAATTTGGTAAGATTTGGATCATTGGATTGAAAATTCTGGCCAAATTTGCAAAGTCAGTTTGCAGATAAAAAACTGATAACCATTTGAACAAAAAATTATCCAAAATTGATTAAACTTGGCTAGGGACCTTCAATTGAGATACTTAATAGATCTATGTCAAGATTGGGACAAAAACTTGTAAAAAAATAGTTGGAGTAAATAATCACGATTATTGACATCTGCTACAAAAAATGATAATCTTGCACATTTGAGTATACCACAAGGTCAAGCACATCAAGTAGACCACACAAATCAATTTTGGTGAAATTTGGACCACAAAAGTGAGACTTAAGCCAAATTCTTAAAAACTCAGTTTGCGGATACGAAACAGTTACTAAACTTGAACAAATTTTGTCCAAACTTGGTGAAAATTGTCCAGGGACGTTAACAAGGTGTATACTTGGCAAATCAAGCCAAAAAGTGCAAAAATTTGAGAAAAGTAAATAATCGTGATTATTTACTAGTGCTACACAGAGACACCATTTTTTACTTTTCAACTTGTACAGTGTTAGACCAACATAATACGAGGCCACCGGGAAATTTTGGATTCAGTCGGATCCAAACTGGTACATGTTCACTCAGTTTTTAGGTTGCAGATTAGTCCTTTGACTTTTTGCAAAAGTGGAATCTGAAAGTCTCAACTGATGACTCACTTAGCTTGATTTGGAGTGATACACATAGACTTGTCACAATAGTTAGCAAAAACTACACAGTCTTTGTGAAACAATAGCTAACTTGATCAAAATTGATACAGGAATCAGGTTGCAGACAAGAAATTGATAGCTTGACAGAAGTTGCAATCGTGGAAGAAATTGACAACAAGTCAATCCCACGGTAAGTACTCTATCCATGGCTTCACAAGTCTTTATGAACCTTAGATGTGGTCGTATACTAGAAAATCAAGGCATATTTGGAAAAACCTCCAGTAGAGTATCCACTGAAGAAAGTGTGAATCAAGGCAATCCCTTGCACACTATCCTTAAGGAATTCTCAGACACTTTCTCATATTCAACATCCGAAATGTCTTCCTATTCAACTCACTCACAAGCGGGAATGACAGTGCGCTATAAGCATGTACTCTCTTTTTATAAGACTAATTGCCATGGAGCTCAGGTTTACTTGGATCCTAATGAAGAGTATGCTATTCACATTGATGACCATGGTATTGAGTTTGAAGAGGAAATTAGGGCAAACAAACAAGAAAAAATGTACATGGATAGAAATGGAACTCAGTATTTACAAGTTGGAAACCCTGACATGATAGACAAATGGGGGTTAGAAGTAAATATCATAATTCTAGATATGGCAGCAAAAGAAGGACCACCTACTTTAGAATTCGAGGGATACGATCAAGTTGATTTGAAGCCTTTGAAACAGCATGGTACGGATAATCTTTGGATCGGGGTTTATTGTTGAGAGGATAGAAACGTCAAGGATCTTTTATGGACTTTGCATGCCAAATCAGGACAACTCACACCCATGAAGATCATCTATATCTTCAAGATCAAAGATAAGGGTTCAACAGATCTACCGACCTACATGTTTAAGGATTGCTATAACAATAACTTTGTTATGATAATTCCTGAGGAGGTGGAACAAACCAAATACCAAGGGTACTCCATAAGGAATTGGATATTGGGCCAAGGACCAAAAACTATTCCAAGAGAAGAACACCGTGAGAGATCTTCTGAGAGTAATTTTAAGAAACCAAAAATGACCTCATCACGAAGAAAACCGGGTGACACTAAGGCCAGTCCAAGGCTACATCACCATTTACAATCGAAACTGGTTTGAAGGACTCGGAACGAGACCAACTGCCAGGAGACCGAGAGTTGAACCAAAAAGACGTGTCAGACCAGTTGATTTTCAGAAATGGGTCACAAAATACAATGGATCTGGGGATCCATATGACCACTTAGCAAGCTTTGAGCAAGTTTTAAGAGCAAAATGCATATTTGATTTCCATACTCAATTCGAGGGGTTTTGAATGACATTAGAAGGGAAAGCATTGACATGGTTCCAAAACATTCCACCAAGGTCAATCATGGACTTGAATACATTAGCTCAAGGATTTGTAGCTACTTGTTCCAAAATGAGGATCAAACACAATACGGTAGATCAAATTGGAAAAGTGTGAGATGTCTATCTTGAGTCAAACCTCGAGTGGAAAGCCTGGCAATGGCCCAAGCATAGGCATTTCTGTACTCCACAAACAAGGAGTATATATCACACTCTAGTG
Source organism: Adiantum capillus-veneris (assembly GCF_014529385.1). NCBI lineage: Eukaryota > Viridiplantae > Streptophyta > Polypodiopsida > Polypodiales > Pteridaceae > Adiantum > Adiantum capillus-veneris. The sequence goes on along the minus strand of NC_140955.1, from coordinate 34,977,938 downwards.
TTCAAGATTGATTGGTTCTCCCCCCTTAACAAATAGTGGGGCTCACAATAGTCAGAAGCAAGATGGGTATTGGTAGTCCACTAACATCTAGAATCCACAGTGGCCAATATTGATGAAGTTATTCTTGTGTGGCTCTGCTAACAGGAATGAAGATTTTGGACAGAGGTATTGGCTCATATAGGTGTGAGAATCTCTCTCATTTGTTCAAAGAGTGCCTGACAATTAGTGTCTATTGGTGGATCAAAGCGATTGGATAATGCAGCCTAGCAAGAACTCAGACCAACATAATTATTGTTAGGGATTGTGAAACTCGAATGAAGCAATACATTGCAAGATGCCCAAAGCTCGAGATACCTGCAGAAGAAAGACTAGTATCATTGTCTCTAGAGGGACTACTAAGCAAAGAACTTCATGCTATACTGTATAGCAAGAAACATACAACCCTAGAAGAGTGTGTGTTAGATGCTATTGACTTAGGAGACAATTGTGATATTTTCAATGAAGAATATGTCCCTAAGGATAACCAAAGTGAGAAAACAACAAACTAGTATCTGCAAAAGAAAGACTAGTATCATTGTTTCTAGAAGGACTGCTAAACAAAGAACTTCATGCTATAGTGTATAGCAAGAAGCATACACCCCTAGAAGAGTGTGTGTCAGATGCTATTGACTTCGGAGACAATTGTGATATTTTCAATGAAGAAGATGTCCCTAAGGATAACCAAAGCGAGAAAACATCCACCAAACCAGCACAAGTCGGAACGGCTACTGCAGCACCGCTTTCAGCCATATAAGACATGCTCAAAAGGATGAATGACACGATGAATAACATGCAAAAAGAACCTATGAGGGAACAAGGACAAGGGATACCTCAACAAGGACAACCAATAAGGTCACAGAAATGGTGTGCAATCGGGGGATGAGTGCTATTACCGACCAAAGTATGATGTGAATGTTCAATACGTGCCTATGAGGCCGCAAGGACAACCCATGTACATATATCAGCCTAATATGGCCCCAGCTCAAAGACCATCGATGGGTATGGAAAGACCTCAGCCCGTGTTGGGCCAAAAACCTCCATATCTGGGACATAATGCAGTGCCTGTAAAGTACATGCATCCAGAGGGAGTCATAGATAAACAAGCACCAGTGCCTGTTACACCCTATGCTGAGCCTAGTCCATCTACAATCATGGTAGAAAGAGATTGGTATAATTCACATCCACCACCATTGGAATAACCTGTGACTTATGCTACACCAAAGCTTGCACCAATGTATTATGTAGCTAATCAAGGTGTTAGACCTCCTATGGTAAGACCCATGATTAAGCCAAGAATTGAAAACTGTCATAACTTTGGTACAGATGATCATTGGAAGAATGAATGTCCAAAGCCTGACAAGGACCTCATGCTAGTTGAAGCTTATTGCATACAATGTTGCAAAAAGGGAGGACACTTCCCTGAAGATTGTCCAAAAAATCATTTAAACAAGGGTAAAACAGTAGTGAACGTAGTCCAAGTGATACCTAGTAGCTCATCTGAGAGTGAACCGATTGTTCAATCAAGGTAATCACCAGAGCCTAAGCTAAGAAAAAGAAACATAACTCCTCTGATGATTCAAAAAATACAAAAATTTTCTTTCAAAAGACCAAGAGAAGCAGAATAAAAAGGTATGAGATGAGAAAACAGAAACAAAGGATTGAAATTGAGGAGAAAGCAAAGAAGTTGTTGCAGGAAAAGGTGAAAAAAACTGGAAGCAAAATCAAAGAAACCACCGTGAAATCTGGAGGACCAATTTTGGTAGACAAAATTTTTGAGCCTATTAATGCAGCCTTGGAAGCTTACCAAGCACGACTTAAAGCAATCCAAAACATTGAAAACAAATGGAAATAATATCCTTCTCCAGACATGGAAGCAGCTAAGCTTGAAGCTTATCAAAATTTGGTAAGAATCATGCAGGAGATGCTAGAAAAACAAAAACCCAAGCTTGAGAGTATGGCAAAACTTGAGGAGCTTGTGGTAGGAACCAATAAGGAAAAATTTAAAGTGGTGGTAGAACCCCACCTTGAAACAAAAGAGCCAAAACTTATAGTGCCGGACAGTGAAGATGCCATAGACGGAATTCCATTCGTAGAAGAAGACTAGCCAGGACACTTATGGAAAAAAGTTAGAGAGATTAATGATGGGAGCTTAACTCTGAAGTCAGCTACTATAGAGGAAGTTTTCTTAGACAACCTACCTCCTGATATGGACATGGATGTACAATCCTTGTATGGAGATTGCGGATCTGAAGCTTCATAAATGTCTAAACCATTGACCTTGAAAACATTACCCTCGTACTTGGGAGATAATGAAGGTGAATCCATAGTGTGTAAAACCACTCAAGTAAAAAGAGCTTAACGGACCCTAGAAGTAGACAACATCCATTCAATCATGTCTACACCCATCCAATGCACTCTTACTTTAGGAGAGCTATTAAAAATTAGACCATATTTATGACATGATCTACAGAAAACTCTAGAGAAGGTGGGAATAACAGGACTAATCGCAAAAAATTTGGGAAAATTGAAACACAAAATGGTAAACAAAGAGATTAGATTTGTTCCAATGAACAAAGTTGGAGAATACTATGAAAGGGAAGAAGGAAACACCACCCTTCCAATGCAATATAATGATATAGAAACCATGGCAATACTGGATAGTAAAGTAGGCATAGCCATAGTCACAAAATCAGTATGGGAATCTTGGAGACAACCAACCATTAGACAAACTCAAATGAAATTGCAATTGGCTGATGGACACATTGAAAGACCCTTAGGACTGCTTGAAAAAGTGATAGTTAACTCCTGTGGAATTGAATATCAACACACTTTTGCCATAGTAGACTTTGGGAAGTAACTCAATTACAAAATCATCTTGGGAAGACCTTTCATGCGACAAATACAACTCATTCAAGATTGGGAAAACAATTATCTGTAATTGAAGCAGGTGGGATCAATAACAAGAGTTAATCTAAAAGATCACACTTATAGAGATGTCATGAAAACACCCATACAAGAATTTGATTCAGTCTCTTCGGCTGAGACCAAGATTCCATCATGGTTGAACAAAGGCACTCCTATTTGGATGTGCGGAGCTTCAAAAAACGGGAGCTTAAAACGAGAAGAATGTATCTTAGAAAGGGATTTCACAGACGAAGCCTATGTACCTGAACCCTTTCCAGAGCATTTTTTTGAACCATTTGAGTGGACTCAAATCTTAGCAACAATGGATGTATGTGTAAACACGTCTATGCCTACTCAATTTTGCAATGAGGACGGCTATGACATAATTCCCATACAAATGATCTCAACCCTTCACATTGAAGACAAAATTCATGAATTCAGGGACTTGATGAAAGCTCAACAAGTCTTTTTAGACCTCTACTATGATGCAACATATGAGTTAGAAGAACATTCAGCTACCTCAGATGATTTGGGGTCGGAAAAAGAACATGTGAGAGCTAAACTAATGAAAAGAGGGGAGGAAAAGTTTTTTGACTTTCCAAACCAGAAATTGAGAAGACAAAAATGGTATAGATGAAAAAGAGACACGAGAAACTTGAAAGCTAGATCTATGTCATTGGTCTCCAGTAGAACACAATTCCTGATGGAGATAGATGCACATGATTGTGTCAAGGAAAAAATCACTGGTAGATATCCTTTAAATGAAGAACATGAAATGACAAAAACAGTGAGAAAAACAAGAAAGGAAACTCAAGAAAAACCTAAGAACCAATACAAGGATTCAACCATGACACGAGTTGAACGAAAAAAGAAATATCAAGAGTTGAAAAAAGCTCTAAAGGAGATATATACGACTAAAATGGAAACCACTGAAGAGGATGGTAAAGATGTAATGAGTGTTCCATCCCATTACAAGAAATATACTATCCAACAGAAAATCATAGTCGAACAATCTGTGAGAGAACTACAAAAACAGGGCAAGTCCTACGAGGAGCCTAAAAACACAAAAAAGATAGAACTAGCGGAACCAGGAGAAGAGCCTAAACCAGCCTACATTACAAATGACCTTACAGAAGAATAAGAAGAGCTTTTATTAAGCTTATTGAAGGAATACCAAGATATCTTTGCTTGGTCTTATAAGGATCTCAAGGTTGATCCAGAAATCTGTCAATATACCATACCCATGAGAGACAGTGCGAAACCAAGAGACAAAGTCCATACACATATAATGAAAACTTTTTTAGGAAGATCAAAGAAGATATTGGAGACCAAATTCATTTATGAAATTGAACACACAGATTGGGTGTTTCCAATTGTGGTAGTACCCAAGAAAAATGGAAAATTACGAGTGTGTGTCAACCTCAAGAAAGTGAATGCAGCTACCATTAGAGACAACTTTCCTCTTTCAATCACTGAGCATGTTTTAGAACGAGTTGCAGGAAAAGAAGCTTACAGCTTTTTAGATGGATTTTCGGGATACAATCAACTTTTGGTTGATCCAAAAGATCAGCATAAAACTACCTTTGCAACGGAATTGGGTATTTTTGCCTATCAAGTTATGCCATTTGGATTAACTAATGATCCAACCACCTTTCAAAGATTGATGAGCCATGCTTTTAAAGAATATCTTAGGAATTTCTTGGAAATATATATGGATGATCTATGCGTACAATTGTTAATCCGGGCTGATCATTTTGAACACCTCAAAAAGGTATTCGAAAAATGTAGACTTTATAGGATTTTCTTAAATCCTGAAAAGTGCACATTCATGGGTAGACAAGGAAAAATTCTTGGACATATAGTGTCTAAGAATGGCATAGCTACTAATATGGATAAAATTCATGTTATTGATGATTTTCCTAGATAGACAACAGTCAAGGGGGTTCAAGCCTTCATGGGACATTGTGGATATTACAGACGGTTCATTTACATGTACGCTATAATTGAAAAACCCATGTATAGCTTGATTACACACTTTGAATGGACTGATGAGTGTGAAGATCCTTCATGACATTTAAGCAAGCTCTTACTTTAGCCCCAATATTGAAAGCACCAGATTGGAAATAATATATTCCACATACATGGAGATGCTTCCAATTTTTCCATCAGATGTATACTAGCTCAACGAAGAGATGGGAAAATTGGTTTTCTTAATTCTTATGCTAGCCGACAATTGAACATGGCGGAAAAGAATTATACCACCACCAAAAGGGAAGGATTAGGAATGATCTATGTTGTAAAAAAGTATAGACATTACCTATCAGCAAACAAATTTGTATTCATTGTGGATCACCAAGCCTTATTGTACTTGGTCAACAAGCCATGCAACACAGGAAGAATAGTGAGATGGTTCATCATTCTTCAGGAATTTGATTTCACTGTAGTTGTAAAAAAGGGCACCACTCATCAAAGAGCAGATCATTTGTCAAGGATTGTTCTCCGTAGAAATGATACCTTGATTGTCAAAAAATATGGTATCATTGATGACCATATCTCAAGTGGATTTGCATATATCACTTTCTCTTACAATCGGATTAATTGAGCAATTGGCTATGTATCAATTACTAGCTGGGAGGATATACAAAAGAAATCAAGATGGAATATTGCTATTGTGCATTAATCCTGAGGAGAAAACCTAATACCTAAGTCAAGCACATGTTACCATAAAAGGACTTCACTTTGCGGAAGACCAAACTATGTAAAGGATCTTGAGAGTATTTTAGCCAACTATGAGGAGGGATGTTCATTATTTTGTGAAAGATTGTCCTCAATGTAATAAAAAAACACCCATACCTCATGTAACATCGTTCCAAATGTCATCTATTCCTAAGTGGAGTAACTATATAGTTACTTACTTATCGAGCCGAACATTTCCTAAGGATATGAGTAAACACCGTCAAAGAGCAATTGAAACTGAAGCAAGAGATAATGCTCTTATTGGAAACCAATTGTATCAGAGATGTAAGGATCAACATCTGCATCTTTGTGCAAATGAATATGAATATATTTCCATGATTGAACAAGCACATGCTGGATTAGCTGGAGGTCACTTTTCTAGTGAGACCACCGCAAGAGCAATCTTAATGGTAGGCATATGGTGTCCAACACTCTTTGCAGATGCCAAGGAATATGTTCGAAGGTGTGATGCATGTCAACGAGCAAAATTTCCAATCCGTGTAGATAGCATGTCCTTAAGACCAATGATGGGGGACTAGAGCTTTCGCAAAATGGGGTATAGATTTTGGCCAATACAGCCACTTGCTTATAGAGCCCAAGCTCAATATATCATTTTAGCTACGGACTATTTGACCAAGTAGGCTGAGGCTAAACCAACTCAAAAGAATGATGCCATAACCACTGCCACATTCTTATATGAATATGTGTTCACAGGATATGGACTATAGGGGAACTCATTTGCTTAATGAGATGATTGAGTATCTGCTTAATGAACTTATGGTCATCCATAACAAATCAGCTCTCTATCATTCACAAGAAAATGGACAAGCTGAGCATACGAATAAAATTCTTAGCTCGGTGTTGACTAAAGTGGTTAGTTCAGGAAGGACAAATTGGGAAATGAATCCCCATGTAGCTCTATGGCGCTTATCGAGTTTCATTTAAAATAGCCTTAAATGCTACACCCTTTAACCTTGTTTATGGTCTTGATGCCATACTTCCAATAGATATTTTATTGCCGACACTAAGGGTAGCTAAGGATCTTGAGTGGACTGGACATGAATTGTCAGAGAGACTGGAAGATTTAGAAAAGCTAGATGAGAAAAGGCTAACTGCTGTAGCTCACATCTATGCACAAAAGCGAGAACAAAAATAGTTTTTTGATTCCCATCTAATTACAAAAATCTTCAAAAAAGGGAACTTAGTTTTAGTCTATTCCCTTAAGCAACACATTCCCAAGTTTAAGAAAAAGGGAAACGGACCGTTTATCATTGAAGGTGTATCTCCAAGTGTAGCAGTTAAGTTGTCCACCCTAGATGGTGAACCAATAGCCAATTCGATTAGTGGATGTCTGTTAAAGAAGTACAATTTTCCACTAACCAATGAATTGCTAGGAAGGATGCATGCAACTAAGCAAAGAAAGATAAAACTATAGCAGGTTATTGATGAAGCCCAAGAAGAAGCTTGACTTTGGGTACTCAAAAGGAAAGCTGCTCTCAAAACTCAACAAATACCTAATCCCATTAACACTCTGGAAATAGATGACCGACAATGGGAATTACAGAAAGATGCAGTGTCAACACACGATAAATGGTTAGATGGAATTGACCATCGCATCAAATTACAACTGCACAATCATAGCACAAATGCATTGGTCAACACAGGAGATCAAGTAAATGCAGTCAATTATTCCACCTACAAGAAAGCCACGAGTCAAGTTTTAACAGTAGCAATAGTGACTATCAAAGGATGCAACAAGAACCCAACACCAACATTGGGAGTAGTCAACTTGAATGTGATAGTACATGGATGTTCTTGCCCTCATCAATTTGTATGCTTACCAAATGGACACATGAATGAGACAATGATTCTTGGAATCCCATGGATGCGAACTTACAAAGCTGTACCAGATTGGGATACCAATGAGCTCAAGCTATCACCTAAAGGTGGACAACTCATTGTTCCAATTGCACCAAGCCAAGAGGAATGGAAAAGAGGTTATCAGCAGAGCAAACCACAAAGAAATCAATCTTCTCCATCTTATCCACAAGTAAATGATACAAGTAGCATGCAAGGAGTCGGGAAAATTTGGGTACCAAAAGCACAGCTTAAGGACAAGCCACATCAAATTTGGGTGCTCGAAACATCATCCACAGTACCAAAGACAATTCCAAGGTTCAAAACACAAGGAAGAGCATCTCCAAGCAAGGAACCTAACACAAAATGGATTTGCAAGAAAACGGAGCATTTATCTTCTTCGCAAACTGTAAAACCGATCAAGCAATGCAAAGTTAAGTCTCAAAAAACTCCACCACACCATTCTGACCAAAACAAAGCAAGATATCAATGACGGGTAAAAGCTTGACAACAATCATTATTGATACCAACAGTTCAAGAAATCAGCGTGCTAAAGCATCTTGATGGTACAATCAAGCAAAGAGCACACAAGCTACAAGATTTGCTCTTTGGAAGACAGCATCAAAAAACCTCGACATCAGAAACCCTTGAGTTAATTACTCAAGGCCCAACTCATGCACACCATAATGGTTTTAGTTGCATTACTATTCAAAATATGGTAGATTCAACCAAGGATATGCATAGACACAATTGTTCAACCCATACCCACAGTCGTCCTAGAGTACGCCATCTAGGAGGGGTGGAAGGGAACTAAGTAATTAAGGGCAATGTTTGAAGAGAGAGAAAAAAGTTTGATGTTAACGTGTGATTTTTTACAAAATTACCTAATAATTCCCTTATAAATCATCAACAGGGGAAATTTAACTGATAACATCTCCTCGATGAGTGTAAATAGTATATATTTATGAGAAAATCATCAAAAATTAGTCCTTTTTGGTTAATTTTTATCATTTTTTATATTGGGACTTAAAAATAAAGAAATCCAACAAAAAGCAATAAAGTTGTGTTTTGCGATGGATTTTCTTAACTATTGGATATTCACTTTGCATTTTTAGCGCATTTTGTTATTCTCTTTGATTTTTTCAATAAACAGGTCAAAAATTTAATAATAAATAGCAAATGAGCTCAGATTGGAAAAACTGAAGGACAAGCTCATGATCAAATGGACAAGGCACAGAGACACAAAAAATTTCAATCAAATCAGCAGATGGAAGCAGAAAGCCTAAATTAGGTGGCCATACTTACTTTTGCAAAATTCTTGCAGAATGAGCTACAAGAATCCGATTGGGAAAATTTTTGAGTCTAACATAGATTTTACGGCCTAGTAGGACTAACAGGGGAATTTGGAAAAAATGGTTCGGGAAGTCCAAATATAGATACCCAAGGTAAGCTAAAATCACCTCATTTCCACTTGTCACCTTGGGAGAGAGAGCTTTTCAACCTTCTTCGCGCGCATTTTCTGGAGTCCTCAGTCGCCTGTTTACAACGCCATCTCACACAAGACATGAGGGATGAGTTCTATACCTATCAATGATCCATTTTGTATGGCCGGTAGCTAGTCTAAACCCCAGGAAAAAACCCTAGAATCCGAGCGGTGCACGAAGACCTACGACAAAAAATTGACCATAGCGGGTTGTCAGCTCAACCAAATCATGCGAGACTTGAATTGTAGCATGCCTGTAGATGATAGAACACTTCTATATTAGCAATTGACCATTCGGCAGGGGTCGAGCGGGCCCCAAGTAGAAAAGCTAGGTTTTTGGCAGATGACAGAATTGGATTCTGACTCCACAGACAGATAATAGACTCGGTCTATACACAATGTATATGGTTAGTTTTTTGAAAATCAATCAAGCCAAGTCCTCGGAAAGGAGAAAACAGGTCAAAGGCTACAAAGCGTCAAATTTGACATACGAGGTCAAACTGACTCCAAATGGGCCAAAAATTGGAAGAGTTGCTTCAGGACTATGTAGTGGACAAGTCCATAGCCTCAAAAGTGACTAATTAACTCTACAGGCCATGTAGTCACAAAAATCAATGATTTTAGAGTCAACAAAGCATGAAGCAATGCCAACAACACAAAACTTTACCAAATTCAATTTAGGAATTGTTTAAGGTGTATATAATATGTTTAGGTCAAAATTCTTAAGTTTTGCAAGAAAAAGTTGACTGCTGTTAATAATCGTGATTATTTACTTTTGTAATATTTTGGATTGAAAATGGTACCATCATCTCACCTATCACTTGTGCACACCTATTACATGTCAAATTTTAAGTATGAGCCAAATTGATCAATGATAACTTATAAAATTTTCAAAAAACGCAAAGAAGTTTTTTCAAACCAATTTCTGAGTTATGAGTCACATTTTTTGATCCAAATCATCTCATATCACATACATAGGGTCTACATCATGCCTACAACCAATTTGCACCAAAAAATGTTCATTCTGATGAAAAAGTTAATATTTGCGATTATTTACTTTTTTGCCAAGATGGGAAAAATTGCAACTTTGCCTTCATGGGACCAAAGCACATGATGTCCGAAGCCCACTGACCAAGTTTGAACAAATTTGGAGCTCAAAATCTCAAAATTCCTTTATATCTACTGTTTCAGAGAAGAAAAGCCTAAATCTGGCACCATTCTCACCCTGTGCACTCAAAAGAGCCCACACTTCACTCAGAGTATCCAATTAATGTCTATTTCAAGCCCATGATGCTAAAATTGCAAAAAGTTGAAAAAATTCATCAGCAATAAATAATTGCGATTATTTACTTTTGTTGCAAATTTTTGCCTAGACTTTATGATTTTGATTTTTACATGTTTTTATGCATCTATGCATGTTCAAAAGTTGATTTGAAGCAAATTGGATTGAATTTGTCAGCAATTTAGACTGAAGGGCATTTTAGAGTGAATTTGCAGAAAATTTCTAACTTTGGCACTCTATTCACTTAACAGGAGCCATGCAAGTTGCGAAAAAGACCAAGAAGAAGGTCTCTCAAAAGGAGAAGCTGCAAGAGTTGCCACCATACCAATTGGGCCCCATTTCAGTGAACACAGCCATAGCAACCTATCTGTCGTTTTCACAGGTAAATTTAAAAGTTAAGAAGGACATCATGTAGAACTATAGCTTCTGCCAAAAGAGGTCTATGATGTTGCGGCAAAGCCTAAAACAAAAGAAGCTAACAGAAGGCTTGGACTTAGAGAATTCTACGAACAAGAGCCATGTGGTGTAGATTTTTAGAAAGCCTATGAGATTTTGTTTACAATAAAAGAAGATGGAACAGCCCAAATTACTGACCAACAAGGGCACAAGGTAGAAGTGGTAATTACAAAAGAAATAGAAGGGATGACCATGAGGGCTAGAGACAGAAAGACAGCAGGTACCTTCACCAAGAAAACCGCTATGGCAACCTTTGCTGATCTCATCTAGAAGCAAGTGGAAGAACCAGCACGATTATATCATCAACACTTCCACTTTCTAGAAAAGAGACCGCCAAGGTACACAACACCCAATCGTGAAGCTATGACTACATCTACACATGTTAAAGTTGACAACCAGGCAACCCATCGATCACGCACAATATGTGCTATCTGTTAGAAAATAAGACGTAGCTAAATAGATAATTGAGCAGATTACTTAATGGAGAGAGACAGATTTACATACACGAGATTATAGAGTAGAGAGAGAGAGAGAGAGTACACACGATATACGTGGTTCACCCAATGAGGGCTATGTCCACGAGAAAGCAGCCACTCAATGGCTTTAGCACTTCAAAAGAAGAATTATTTTACAAAGGGATTAAACCCTTGATAGAGCTCCCGCCTTGCTTCACTCTCACCACCTTACACTCACCTTGTTGCATCAACTTCACACTATGAAATGTGTGTAGAAATGGACTCCTTTTATAGGCCAAAAGGGCTGCCCTCTCTTATGAGAGACAGCCATGTGTAGCCGCCCTTGTGCGAATAAGTCCAAATCGGACCCTTCAATCTGCCCATGTGTGGCCGCCCTTGAGAAGACAAGTCCACTTTTGAATTCGGCCACCGGCCACCGGCCATTGGCTTCCAACCACCGGCCAACCGACCGGTTGTTTTTCAACCACTTTCCGGCCGCCGTCCGGCCATAATATTCCGGCGAAAAGGAATATTCCAGCGAAAAAAAGTCTCGGATGCGGAGCCGCCCCCGAGGCCTCTAAAGTTGCCCCTGATTCTTGTCCATGAAAATTTTGGTTTTCGGTGAGTGATTTTCCTTCACGCACGATGGCTTCTCCTCATAATGGGGGCCTTACAAATGTGCGCTTTTACCACAGAAAATTACAAGGGTAAATCAGGCTCCATACTTAACACTATCCACACTAAAGGGCAAGATGCGAAAGCTATCCACACTTAAGGGTACAAAGAAATAGGGCAAGATGCGAAATCTCAGACAATGGGGAAAGAAGAGCCCGCATTGAAGAGATGAAAAGAAAAGCAGTGGCCGCACATCAAGAAGAGCCTCAGCAAAAAAAGGTGAGGTTTGAAAGGGAAAAAGAAACCTACGAAATAAGCCGCCAAGCTGCAAGTGAGGACCCTAGAAAGTGGGTACCAAAAGAGTTAAAGGGGCCGAGAACAAATAACCCTGCAAGGAAAGAAGCAGAAGACCCCACATATTTTTTGGAAAGAATGTACTTGGAAGCGGAAGCACTAAAGTTAAAAGAAACTCAAGAAGCTGAGAGAAAAGCTAGAGAATATGCGATCGAGCAAGAAAGACAAGATGAAGCGACACAACAAAGTGAGGTCCATCATGAACAAAGTGAGATGTCTCTTAGACCATCGTCACTTGCTACAGAACAACACGACCACCCCATGCCAAGCCCTTCATCATCACCGACAGATAGACCCACATAGGGCAAGCAAACCAATGAAAAGGACCCTGAACCACAAGAGACAGCAGGATATGAACATGCAGCAACTACTTCCGAGCAAGGCAAAGCAAAAGAGCAAGAACCAAAAAGAGAATCAAGTCCTGAACCAAAGGAGGCAACAAGTTTTGAACAACCAAAGGCACAAGAAACAGAGGCCACACCGTCCACCACCACCCAGCTGGAAACAATCAAAGCAACCACACAACCACAAGGGGAGAAACAAACCCGACCGTTACCACAAACAGCCGCCACCACAGCCCCACCAAAGGAGCCACAAGAGATTGTTGAAACATCTAGGTAGCTCACAAAAACTGAAGACTGGCAAACAAATGATGAAGTGATTCTCCAAGTAAATGAATATGCAAATCAGATGCAGGAGATGATAGAGAAAATGCGATCAACAACACTTAGCCGCAGTGCTAAGGCTAGAGAGTTGGAGATGGTGATAGATGCTCTACAAGGAGAACTTGAGGAAAGGATGAATGTTATCACCGATCTACAAAGACAAACCCAAGAGTTGAAAGCTGAAGTTGAACAACACTACCTGGATAGAGAAAAGCAACAAAAGGAAATGGAAGAGCTAGGTGAGCTTCTCACGAAGTTAACAGATTCTTGTAAAACAAAAGACGAACAACTAACAGAGGTTACCAGAATGAACTCTTAACTACAACTTTGTCACCTCAAAAGATTCAAGTACAGCTAGACATAGCAAATGCTTCATTTCAATATTCAGAGAAGAGGATCAACAATGAGGCAAACTTCTTGCAACAGATAAGGGAAAAGCCTGCAGTTGCCTTGATCAAAGGTACAGACAAAGTGTATAAAACACTGGAGAAAAAGAATAAAGATCTTGAGCTAGAGCTAAATCTAGAGCAGTCACAATGCAGAGACCTTGCATTAATGTGGGTACAAAGAGAAGAAGAGCTACTCAAGGAGATAGCAAATCTCAAAAGAGTTAATCAACTACTACAAGATAGATAGCAAGAGATGCAGGAAGAAGCAGGTATATCAGAACAACCCCACATTGATATTCCCTCGGTCTCTTTCACTGAGATGGAAACACAACCCGCAGAAGGGCTAGGCAAAGAAGATGACTTTCAGGTACCATTAATAGAAGCCAATGAAGTGCCAATGGTCCAGCTATCAAAAGATAAAGAAGATACACTTAAGGAGAAGGTTGTCTAGGAGAAGGATGAGCAATGGAAAGCAGTGATGGATTGGGAGTTGAGAGTTCTCCATTCAGTCAATGTTACTCAACTCACTCCCAACCAAATTAATGCACAATGGCATCAACAATCACTTGCATATCCCTTGATCAAGGTAGAGCTACTACACGTTAAGGAACAATTATATAAAGACATGCAAGCAGAAGGCGTAGTTGAAGTCCCACCCCAAGTGGAGAAATAGCTTGCTGAACAAGAATCCTAGATACTTGATTCTGTTCACACAAGCACCTACGGCACTTCAAAAAGACCCAAGTTTTTGTCTTGTACCGAGAGTAAGGACGTGGCAAGCACATGAGGCAATGACAAAGAAGCAGCCTACATGGATGAATTATCCAAGATTGCCAGCTCCAAAAAAGGGAACGCCAATAGAGGAATACATGGTGAAAACCCTAATAGGCGTCATGGCATTCTTCAAAAGTCTCCCTGATCTTTCGTGTGCTATGGTCTACAAAATTTTCCGGATGCTGCTCACATGCATTGTAGTTTTTCACAAGCCAGAGCAAGCAGGAGCACCATGCATTTCCTTCTTTGAGGGCAATAAGGGTCTATGCTACGACCTAAGCGGCCAACCTTCCGAAGAAATCCTCTATGGCTTCTACGCCCGCTGCATGTTCTTGTCATCTCATAATATGTTGGCGTTTGAGGAAGAGTTCTACACAGGGTTTTTCACTTGGTGAACGAAGATTTTTGGGCAAGTAATCGGCAACCTAACTTCCAAATTCGTAGGCTACTCATCCATCAAGCTCAAGAACAGATTCACTATGCAATTTCTGCAGGTTCTAGACAAAGAAAGAAGGATCAGATATGAGAAGGCACTCCATGCACTTAAAGACTGCCTTGTGAGCCGTTAACCCGAAGATTATTTCAGCCCATAAAGCTGTGTCAAGGGACGACACAGGCGAGGAGGGGGGGAATGTTAGCAGCAAGCTAACCCGGATACCATTTTTAGAGATCTCATTGTAAAAACAATTATTATGTTGATGAATCGGGAATATTGTAACTCCTATTTTTCGGTGTAACTTTGTAGTTGATGAGCCGGAGCTACAAGCTTCCAGATTGTATCAACCTGTCTTTAGTTAGAGCTCCCAGACTATTAGTTTTAACCACCAAAAACCTTGGCTAAGGTATAAAGGCCAATTTTTGTAAGTTATTATTAAGTTTTTGGATAATGAAATACACAGTGTGAGCTAACGACGCTCACTTCTCTCCTTCTCACGCTTCCTACTCCCTCCTCGGTTGTCACATTACAATTGTGTCTGCTTGCAACCGCAGGTAAGAGCTCTAGGCATTGGCGTAAGAATTTCGTGGTATTTTGTAGCTTTTGGCGTCGCCGACTCGCGGCCTAATTTCATCATAAGTAGAAATTTACACTTCAAAATAAAAAACTAAGTATAGGCGGGGTATTGGAGCATCATTGGTAAGCATTTAGATGCATTCTGGGTCAAAAACGACTAGGTCAAAAACTCACTGTTGTTAATAATCATAATTTTTGCACTTGACCTAAGGTGGGAATTGAAACCATAAGCATGTGTGCTTAGGTCTTAGAAACATGTCCTAGAAGTTTCGTTACATTTAGATGTCATTTGATGCTGTAACGGATGTGATTTGTTTGCCGATAAGCGATTGTCTTTTGGTAATTTCAATCACTTGAGTGTAGCCTGAGTTAGATACGAGTTGTTTGCTGTTTTCCAAGAGATTTACAATCTCTATAGCCTCTATGCACTAGTGGAGTCAGCTTCGTCCCATGGATTGACAATTATATTCATGGTTCTCGCTACGTCTGTAATTAGATAGGAGTGATTTTAGACATTAGTCCCACACAAGTCTTCTCTCACGTCTCCAAACTTCCACACACACGCGCGCGCGCACACATGCACACACACTGTGAGGTCCCCACCCCGCCGTCTCCAATGGCGAATCTGATGGTGAACCCGGTGGCCACTAGATCTATTGCGGAAGCAAACAAAATGGTTCAGGGTTTCACTAGCGGACGATCTCTCATCACAAAGTGAGTTCGAGCCTACTAGCAGGAAGATCTAGCTCCACCTCGCAGGGGAAGTGTACTTGAACTATCTAGCGATCCTAAGACCCATCTTCCAAGAGGAGAGAAACCCGGAGTGCCTTTTTCCCCATGTTTCAGAGGCACGTACTCTTGAGATTTCACCGCTCTAGGTGCAATGAGTATTACTAATATCGAAGTAAGCACTATAGGGACAGAGAGTTCCCGACCAATCGGGACCACCCATCTCATAGGCATTGGCAACGTGAGCCAAGCCCCCACTTTCCACCCCCACACTCACACTTCCTTGTGTGACCTAATTACTACCACAAAGGTTGTTCAACATAAACATTCCTTGTTTTAATTCCGAAGCACATTGTTCGTTAAGACAGCCCTTCAACCAGTATTGCAAACAACACCAATACAAAATTCTAGTAAAAATTCTACTCAAACTTATTCATTAAAATTCCAATGTTCTGGAGGTACATCATCCCCCCTCCAGCGAGAGTTCACTCCTCCCGTTGTCGCCTAGCTGCCCATACAACTAGGTATGTCCACCGCATAGAAAGCACGTCATGGACACTCCCACCGCATAGAAAGCAAGACGTGGGTTCCCACCGCATAGAAAGCAAGTCGTGGGTATCCACCACATAAAAAGCAAGTCGTGGATTCAAGAGCCCTTAACGAGGAACTCTGCCCCCTGTGATCAGTAGGGGGGTCAGGACTGATTCAACATTGGAAATAAAATAAACATGTCGAGCTAAATTTTCCCTAGCAGACATTCTTTCCTAATTGCAACCAGCATACCCATCAATCATTTCCTTCCTACTTTAGAACTTAATGTACAATGAATTCAATGCGGAGGTTTCCGTCGGATTTCTCCAACATGTTTGGGGATATTTTCATTCCTAACTAAACGTGTGCAATGTTAAATTAAACAACTTGAATGAAATTATGATTTACCTCTTCCATTTCTTCGTCGATGGCCCGTGAGATGGCCGGTATTTGCTCTTCCATGGGAGCTTTTTCCTTTCCATTGACATTGCTTGTTCCTTACTCGCGGTCGTGGGCACCACCGAAGCAAGTTCTCTTAACCGGAGCCATTTTACTCACTACTTTAATTAGTTAGCTTGGAGAAAAATCTAAGGTTTGCAAGCGTCACAACAACCCAATAGATAAATTAGTAACATCAATTAATCCCTCCTATATGAGAGGTCTAGATTTTTCATATAGCAATCATTATGGATGACACATAATCCTATGGGAACCGGATCTAAAGATAATTACTCGGCTTACATGATTAAGAATAATAGGATTTCACTAATGGAATTACCAGAGAGATGAATTAAGCACGATTAATCTCTTTCCTAGCAATTAGAGGGTGCAGAATCACCGCATGCATAGGTGTGAGAAAAACCACCTCTTAGAGACTTAATGACAGATTAATCTTACCTTAATTATATCTTAATGCATAACAAAAACGAATCTAAATCAGCTACAATATTAATGCGTGATAGAAAGAGTGATTCTCATCAATCTACACAATTACCAGCTTACCGATTAATTACTATGCTACCTAGAGAGAGAAAATTCTAATAATCATGCATTAATCATTAATTAAGGATGATGAATGGCTGATAATTCAGCTATGGTGTGATGATTACATAATAGAATATGGTTAAAGAGAAATTAGAGAGTAATTGTAGAGAATTACGACTAGGAATAGGCATAATAGACGAGGAATTTAGATGGTAATGAAAATAATTTATAGAAGGCATTAATAAAACCGTGGTTACCGTGATTAAGGGTTGATAATCTTCTCAATTCTTTGATCTAATCGAGCTTCTTGAGGCGAGAATTCGACAGCACCTCCCTCCTTGCTTCTCCTTCAAAAGGTGTGTGTATCGGCAGCACCTTCCCCAGTGTGTGTGTGTAGGTGTGTGTGTGTGCACTGGGTGTGTGTGAGCATGTGTGTGTGTGTGAGAGAGAGAGTAGGCCTTTGAATAGGCTCCTACAGGCTGAAAATCGACCAGCCTTGCTAAATGCATCTGAAGGAGCACTCAGTCTCTGCATTGGCAAGTCCAGTTCCCCTACCCACCACGTGTCCAGTTGGTTTAGTTAACTGGTTCTCACACTTAGTTGCAAGCTTGGAAACTTCCCAAAGACTCCCACAAAGCAAGAGGACACCCCCTAGCTGCTAAAGCTGGTCTGGAGTGGCCTGGAACCTGTTCCCACACAGTCCCGGGCTCCGGTGCCTCCATGCTCAATTTTTGGAAAAATTGATTTTAGGCTAAAACGAGTCATACGAGTCGGATTTTGATGCCGTAAATTGCTATACGGAGCTCTAACTAAGACGTACTGGACCGAGTACCTGCCATATTTAGCAGCCCCCGAGGTCCGAAAATGCATTTCTTTGAAATTCGGGATACGAGTGTAGTTTTTCGAGACAATCAAAACTGGACGGGTCGGGTGACCAAAAACTTGGTATTTTTGAATTTTTTTTACAAAAATTATTTTAATTCACATTTCGAAGCTTTAAAACATTCTAAACATCATAGTACTGACAGAATTTGGAAAACTGCTAAAAATAGTAACTTTTTCCATTATGTTCATTTCATGGTACAATGGTGCTCTTTTGATCGGGGTCAGAGACCTTACAACCTCCCCAACGTGAAAAATTTGAGATATCCCCATCTCAAGAATGTGTTTGGGTAATCTTTTATGAGCGTTGGTTCGTCCTTCCAAGTTGCATCTTCTTCAGGGTAATCCTTCCACTTTAGTAGATGCTCCGTGATACTTTTGTTGCGTAGCTTTTTTTCCCTTGTTTCCAGTACGTAGTCAGGTTGGAGCTCGAGAACTCCTTGTGCTGACATGACTATCTGATCTGAGTCCAGTAATTGATCAGGGTTAGGAATATAGGGTTTGAGTAAGCTGACGTGGAATACATCATGAACCTTCAAGTTTGCAGGTAACTTTAGCTTGTAAGCTTGGTCATTCACAACCTTAACGATCTCGAATGGTCCACAATACCTTGGGCTAAGCTTCTTATATCTGCCTAGTGATAAGTTGCTTTTCTTTGGTCGGATTCGCAGAAAAACCTTATCCCCTTCTTTGAAAGTTCTTTCTGAACGGTTCTTATCTGTATAGTGCTTCTGTCTATCTTGAGATGCCTAAATGTCCTGTCGAATAGCTCTAGTCTGTGCTTCCATATCTTCTAACATCTTCCTAAATGCTTCTACCCTGATGGTTGGATCTGAGAAGTTCAGTGGTGCTAAGCAGTCCTGTCCATAAAGAGCTTTGAAAGGTGACATTCCAATGCTTCTGTGTTCGGCAGAATTATAAGCATACTCCACCAAAGGTAGATATTGTAACCACTTCTTTGGCTCTTGTGAACAATAGGCTCTGAGAATTTCCTCGATGACTTGATTAACTCTCTCAGTTTGCCCATCTGTCTGCGGATGATACGTTGTACTGAAGGCTAATTGTGACCCAATAGATTGGAAAAGAGAAGTCCAAAACTTTGATGTAAACTTGGCATCTCTATCACTGACGATATGCTTGGGCAGACCATGTAACCTAAAAATCTCCTTGATGAATACCCGACGAACATCTGAAGCAGTAAAGGTTGTCTTTACGGGTATTAGATGAGCCACTTTTGTGAGCATATCAACAACCACGAAAACAGAATCATAACCTCATGTAGAAGGTAATCCTGGGGTATGTCAAGAGGTTGAAGTTGCTCTGGTAACTTGATTCTTTTGGCCTTTATCTGCTGACAAGAAAGACATTGCCTCACATAGCGAAGTATGTATTTTTTCATCCCAGACAAAAAATAACTCCTCCTGACAGCGTGAAGAGTCTTAGCATAGCCTGGATGTCCGGATGTAGGGCTATCGTGGGCTTCATCAAAATGGCCTTCTTTAAGGCTGGATCTCTGGGTACACAGAGTCTATGTCTGTAGTAAAGACATCCTCCCATAAGAGAGTAATCTTTAGCTTCAGGCATCTTATTCTGCTGGACTAGAGATACTATACACTGGTATTCTGGATCTACTAAAGATGCTTCTTTGATTCTATCCCAGATAGGGTTATTTGGAATAGAGATAGCTCCGAGAAAGGATTTTCGGCTAAGACCATCTACAACTGCATTTTCCTTCCCTGGTCTATACTTTATGTCAAAGTCATATTCCTGTAATAGCTCTATCCATCGTCGTTGTCGCATATTGAGAATAGGTTGAGTAAAAATCCATTTTAAGCTTTTGTGGTCTGTCACCAGCTGAAACTTGCGTCCGAGAAGATAATGTCTCCATAACTTCAACGCATGAATAACTGCTAAAGGTTCAAATCATGACTAGGATAATTCTTCTGATGATCTCTCAGCTTTCGCGAAGTATACGCCACTGGTCTTCCTTCTTGAGTAAGAACTCCGCCTAGAGCAAATTTTCTAGCATCGGTTTCTGCTTCAAATTCCTTACTGAAATCTGGAAGCTTTAAAATAGGAGCTGAGACCAAGAACTCTTTTAGTTTAGAAAATCTAGACTCGTGCTCGGTCTTCCATTCGATACTCACCCCTTTCTTTAGGAATTCCGTCAAAGGTGCAGCAATATGTGCATAGTCCTTGACAAAAATCCTGTACCATCCCGTAATTCCAAGAAATCCTCTTACTTCACTGACGGTGGATGGTTGAGGCCAATCAACGATGTCCTTGACCTTGTCTGGGTCCACTAAAATCCCCTCAGCCAATATGACAAATCCAAGATAGTTGATTTTTCGTGAGCAAAAAGTGCACTTGCTCTCTTTAGCGTAAAGTTGGTGTTTTCGAAGAAGATCAAGTGCTTTGCGAACATGTTCTTCGTGATCTGCCTCGTTCTTAGAGTAGATCAGAATGTCATCAAAGAAAACCAAGAAAAAATCATCCAGGTAAGGTCTGAAAATATCCTGCATAAGTCGATTGAAGCTTGCAGGAGCATTTGTTAGACCAAAAGACATTACTGTGAACTCGTAGTGCCCATACCTAGTATTGAAAGCCGTCTTTGGAATATCCGATTCCTTGATCCTGATTTGTTAATATCATGACCTTAGATCTATCTTTGTAAATATTTTGTCACCGTGGAGTCTGTCAAAAGTTCATCAATCCTTGGAATTGGGTACTTGTTCTTGACAGTTACCTGGTTCAGTCCCCGGTAGTCTATGCATAGCCTTAAGGTCCCATCCTTCTTTTTCTGAAAAATAACTGGAGCACCCCAAGGAGAAGTACTGGGTCGAATGAATCCTTGCTCAATGAATTGCCTAAGTTGTTCCTTGAGTTTGATAGCCTCTGGAAGTTACATTTTATAAGGTATTTTTGAGATAGGTTTACATCCAGGGATAGTCTCGATCTCATGATCTACCTCTCTGTGCGGCGGAAGATTCGTAAGGTCTTCAGGGAATACATCATCATACTCTCTCAACCAATTTGGTCGAAATGAGGTATCTGATTGGTCCACCTTGTTGAGTTTTACTGCATAAATTTGATGACCCTTCCTTAGTCCCTTCAAAAGTCTGTTGGCCTTAACTAGAGTAGCCTTAGGTCTCCCATTTTCCCCCTGGATTAAGGCTTCATTACCCAAGTTATCTATAAAGGTAAAATTCCCTTGTGCACAATGTATGTGGGTCCTATTTTGCTTTAGCCAGTCCATCCCTAGTATCCCATCAAAGAATCCTAAGGGTAGGGTTCGAAATTGGGCAGAAGTTGGGTGTCCCCCTAAATCAAAATCGATTTTTCCTGCAGAATGTTGAGATACTACTTCCTTGCCATTTGCTAACTCTACAACTAGCTTGCTTGTTGGATACTTATCTAGCTTTAGCTTCCTCATGCATCTGGGTGAAAGAAATGAAAGAGTACTACCACAATCTATAAGGAAGTTAACTTGTTCACCTCTGAGAGATCCTGGAGTATGAATGACTGCGTATTGCTCACAACCATTGGGATTGTCAATTGCAACATGTAGGTTTGCTCTCTCCACTGCTTCGTCACCCACAGTTGGTTGTACCACTACGGCATTCACTCTAGCGGTAGCTCCACGCCCTCGCCCTCTGTTCATCCTTCCTCGTCCTCCTCTTCCATTAGCTTGGCCACGCCCACGGGTATTCAAGGGTATGGCATTGGCATTGGTTGCCTGAATGTTCCTGGGGAAATTGGATCTGTAATGCCCATGCTCACCGCAGCCATAGCATCGGACATCAGGGAACTCCATGGTTGTGGTGGTAGCCACAATAGGGCGTTGGTTATACGCTTGGTTGTCTGGTATGTTATCCCAAGCGGTGGTCCTTGCCCTCTTTGCCCAATGATTCCTCCTGTTCTGATTAACCTTTTGTACTTCAAGAGCTAGAGGTTTGGCCCTCAACAAGGCATCCTGTAGTGTTGTCGGCCTGAGAGCTTCCAACCGAGTATTCAAGGGATCGATTATTCCTTGGAAGAACCTTCTTACCTGTTGTTCCAAGGTCATCTTAGGAGCATATCTCCGAAGAGTGACAAACTTTGCATAGTATTCTTCGACAGATGAATTCAGCTGCCGAAGTGAAAAGAATTCATTCATCCTCAAGGTTCTATAGGCAGGCGGTAAATAACGCCCCATTATCGCAGCTTTGATGTCTTCCCAGGATTGGGAAGATCCCTTAATATCCATTTCCCTGCAATGTTGCTTCCACCATATCTTGGCATCGCCAGTCAAGCGGAACATCGCAAGCATGGTCTGATTTACGGGTTGGGTCCCCGTGGCTTCAAAGTAATCGTCCATGGCTTCCATCCATACTTCCGCATCTCTCTCCACATTTGCCCCCTCGCCCTTAAAGATCGGAGGTTGGGCTTGCTTAAGGAGGAGCTTTTTCTCTTGCGCTGTCGAGTACAGAGCAACAGGCGGTACCTACATGGATTATACGAATTCTTGATACATTACTTGGATTTCAAAATAGACACAAGACTTTAAATAAAATTCAAGATTCTACTTTATCAAGACACAGAGATTTAGAGACAAAAAGCACTTTATTGATGAAAATTTGTTACAATTGAAACCCCTCAAGGTTTAGGATAACTGATGATCAGCTTATTACATGGCTTTATGGATTGCGTATAAAATATGCCTAGGAGATGGTATTCACATGATGCACTACTTCATTCGTGTAATAGTTTCTATACTCATTCTTGAGTGGATAATAAACTAAGATATCAAGCCGGAGTTCCGCTTTCAATAATCCAAAGGTTTTGACTCGGTTCGCTGGGATCACGTTGGTGACCTTCTCCAAGAGCCAGTCGTAAATGGTTTGATTGGAGTTGTCTGAAACAATCTGGTCCAATCGTGTAGGCACCAAGTAGAATATCTCTATTACCCTCAAATCTTCTCCCCAACGTATCTTCTTCAAGTCGGTAGCCAGGCATCCTAGCTTCCGAGCGTTGATGTAGTAAACCCCTCCTGGACATGTCCAATCAAGTTCCCATCCTCTATCAATGCGAGTGGAGTGTGGCGTATAAGCCTTCAACAGTATCTCCATGACATCCTCGCCTGAACTGGTAAACTGGGGATCTTCGAGCCTGCTCATAAATAAGATCAAACACTTGGAACTTCCGATATTTGAGCACGGGGTCTTCCTGCAACACCAATGCAAGGAATTCGGATCAACTACCTATATACTTTCAGTTCCTTATTTAAATATTCAAACAGTACGACTTTATTTCCCAGCCTAACCAAGGCTCTGATACCAGGTGTGAGGTCCCCACCCCGCCCTCTCTAATGGCGGATCTGATGGTGAACCCGATGGCCACTAGATCTATTGCGGAAGCAAAAAAAATGGTTCAAGGTTTGGACTAGCGGACGATCTCTCATCACAAAGTGAGTCGGGGAGTTCGAGCCTACTAGCAGGAAGATCTAGCTCCACCTCGCAAGGGAAGCGTACTTGAACTATCTAGCGATCCTAAGACCCACCTTCCAAGAGGAGAGAAACCCCGAGTGCCTTTTTTCCCATGTTTCAGAGGCACGTACTCTCGAGATTTCACCGCTCTACGTGCAATGAGTATTACTAATATCGAAGTAAGCACTATGGGGACAGAGAGTTCTCGACCAATTGGGACCACCCATGTCGTAGGCATTGGCAACCTGAGCCAAGCCCCCACTTTCCACCCCCACACTCACACTTCCTTGTGTGACCTAATTACTACCACAAAGGTTGTTCAACATAAACATTCCTTCTTTTAATTCCGAAGCACATTGTTCGTTAAGACAGCCCTTCAACCAGTATTGCAAACAACACCAAGACATAATTCTAGTAAAAATTCTACTCAAACTTATTCATTAAAATTCCAATGTTCTGGAGGTACAACATCCCCCCTCCAACGAGAGTTCACTCCTCCCGTTGTCGCCTAGCTGCCCATACAACTAGGTATGTCCACCGCATAGAAAGCAAGACGTGGGTTCCCACCGCATAGAAAGCAAGTGGTGGGTATCCACCGCATAAAAAGCAAGTCGTGGATTCAAGAGCCCTTAACGAGGAACTCTGCCTCCTGTGATCAATAGGGGGGTCAGGACTGATTCAACATTGGAAATAAAATGAACATGTCAAGCTAAATTTTCCCTAGCAGACATTCTTTCCTAATTGCAACCAGCATACCCATCAATCATTTCCTTCCTACTTTAGAACTTAATGTACAATGAATTCAAGGCGGAGGTTTCCGTCGGATTTCTCCAACATGTTTGGGGATATTTTCATTCCTAACTAAACGTGTGCAATGTTAAATTAAACAACTTGAATGAAATTATGATCTACCTCTTCCATTTCTTCGTCGATGGCCCGTGAGATGGCCGGTATTTGCTCTTCCATGGGAGCTTTTTCCTTTCCATTGACATTGCTTGTTCCTTACTCGCGGTCGTGGGCACCACCGAAGCAAGTTCTCTTAACCGGGGCCATTTTACTCACTACTTTAATTAGTTAGCTTGGAGAAAAAGCTAAGGTTCGCAAGCGTCACAACAACCCAATAGATAAATTAGTAACATCAATTAATCCCTCCTATATGAGAGGTCTAGATTTTTCATATAGCAATCATTATGGATGACACATAATCCTATGGGAACCGGATCTAAAGATAATTACTCGGCTTACATGATTAAGAATAATAGGATTTCACTAATGGAATTACCTGAGAGATGAATTAAGCACGATTAATCTCTTTCCTAGCAATTAGAGGGTGCAGAATCACCGCATGCATAGGTGTGAGAAAAACCACCTCTTAGAGACTTAATGACAGATTAATCTTACCTTAATTATATCTTAATGCATAACAAAAATGAATCTAAATCAGCTACAATATTAATGCGTGATAGAAAGAGTGATTCTCATCAATCTACACAATTACCAGCTTACCGATTAATTACTATGCTACGTAGAGAGAGAAAATTCTAATAATCATGCACTAATCATTAATTAAAGATGATGAATGGCTGATAATTCAGCTATGGTGTGATGATTACATAATAGAATATGGTTAAAGAGAAATTAGAGGGTAATTCTAGAGAATTACGACTAGGAATAAGCATGATAGATGAGGAATTTAGATGGTAATGAAAAGAATTTATAGAAGGCATTAATTAAACCCTGGTTATTGTGATTAAGGGCTGATAATCTTCTCAATTCTCTGATCTAATCGAGCTTCTTGAGGAGAGAATTTGACAGCACCTCCCTCCTTGCTTCTCCTTCAAAATGTGTGTGTATCTGCAGCACCTTCCCCAGTGTGTCTGTGTAGGTGTGTGTGTGTGCACTGGGTGTGTGTGAGCATATGTGTGTGTGTGTGTGAGAGAGAGAGAGAAGGCCTTTAAATAGGCTCCTACAGGCTGAAAATCGACCAGCCTTGCTAAATGCATCTGAAGGAGCACTCAGTCTCTGCATTGGCAAGTCCAGTTCCCCTACCCACCAAGTGTCGAGTTGGTTTAGTTAACTGGTTCTCACACTTAGTTGCAAGCTTGGAAACTTCCCAAAGACTCCCACAAGGCAAGAGGGCGCCCCCTAGCTGTTAAAGCTGGTCTGAAGTGGCTTGGAACCTGTTCCCACACAGTCCCGGGCTCCGGTGCCTCCCCGCTCAATTTTTGGAAAAATTGATTTTAGGCTAAAACGGGTCATACGAGTCAGATTTTGATGCCGTAAATTGCTATACGGAGCTCTAACTAAGACATACTGGACCAAGTACCTGCCATATTTAGCAGCCCCCGGGGTTCAAAAATGCTTTTTTTTTAAATTCGAGGTACGGGTGCAGTTTTTCGAGACGATCAAAACTGAACAGGTCGAGTGACCAAAAACTTGGTATTTTTGATTTTTTTTACAAAAATTATTTTAATTCACATTTTGAAGCTTTAAAACATTCTTAACATCATAGCACTGACAGAATTTGGAAAACTATTAAAAATAGTAACTTTTTTCATTATGTTCATTTCATGGTACAATGGTGCTCTTTTGATCGGAGTCAGAGACCTTACACACACACACAACACACTCCTCTCTATCCTTCACTCAAACCTTTACCTTTTATAGCCTCTTTCATCCTCTTCATCATTACCCCTCCCTCTCACCTCCATAGATCTTATATGAACTTCTACATACATACACAATCTCTCTGTCGCTCTCTATCACTTCTAAGTTACAATTCTATCTTACCTCTTGTCAAAATACATAAAAATTCAACATGTAAATCATGCTTCACCTCTGCAAATTGGGGGTTCTTGTTAACCAAAATCCTAGTTTTCATTGTTGTTGATAAACCTTTGCGGTGACAATGTAAAAAAGAAAAGAAGAAAAAGAAGAGAAGAAGAAAAGAAGAATAAGATAATCGGTAGTCAACTTTAACAATCTACACAAGGGTGAGTCCAAGTTTCTTCAAGGATTCACCATCACAAAGATTCCCTCACCTCATTCACCATCTTCCTTCAACCAATTAACTCATTCTACCCATTGTAAATATACCATTAAACTTTTTTAGTGATTACTAACACCAACTACTAACCTGCTAACACATATGTCTATTGACCTAACCTTAAAAGAAACCTCACCTCAAGACAAACATATTGTAAAAATTCTCTCTCTTTCTCTTTCTCTCTCTCTCTCTCTCTCTCTCCCCCCCCCCCCCTCTTAACACTCTAATTTTACTTTATCTACCATCAATAATTCCTTGTCTTGAGCCCACATCCATGACTCAACCAGACAAGGAAGATCCATTGTATTTTGATATTAAAAAATCTTTTGGTTGCCCATATGTAGTAGAGTGGTGATCAAACTTCTTTTTTAAGAAAAATGTCTAGCTTTCAAAATTTATGGAAGGTAGAACTTGTCTTCTTCTTCTCTCTCCCTCTATCTATCTACATGTGTGTGTGTGTGTGTGTGTGTGTGTGTGTGTGTGTGTGTGTGTGTGGTTGATCCACTATTTCATTGCAAGGAAAATGTCATTTATCATCTTTTACTAAGAGTTCAGGATACTTCAATGTGAGCAGTTGTTGAAAATCAACCTCTCTCTCTCTCTCTCTCTCTCTCTCTCTCTCTCTCTCTCTCTCTCTCCCATCTTCCTTTCATTGATCAGTGACTCTCTAATCAAGCTCTCACTCTCTCTTTCTCTCTCATGCATATACATAGCCTCTCTCGACTCCCTTCTTTTGGATGATTGGTGTCCCTCTGATCTCTCTCTCTCTCTCTCTCTCTCTCTCTCTCTCTCTCTCTCTCTTTCACACACACACACACACACACACACGTGTTGACAGTGACCTATCTATTATCCCACAACGTGGTTCACACAAGCGGATGTCTTCCCACCAAATTTGACACTTGACCGGCCATGAACCTCCTCTCTCTCTCTCTCTCTCTCTCTCTCTCTCCCCGCGACATACTTGAGTTGCATCTAGAGCTAGCCCGTGGAAGGCCTAGCTTTGCTATAAGAAGGCAAGCCCCCCTCTCTTTATAGAAACATAATCAATATTCGAGTTTTTGTTAGTGCCAGTGTTATGTGTGTGCATGTACATACACACACTCACTACATAACCAACGAATTGAGGAAGGAGGGACAACAAAGGAAGAGGTGCCTTATGTCCAACAGTTTTTCAAGCACTTTAAGAAAAGATATAGAAGTGTCTCTTTATAGTTATTTTTTAAAATATTGAAATATAAACTTAACAATTTCTTCTAAAAATATCAATATTGGTCTTTAAAAAAATCCCTTGAAAAGACAAAGCTATATATATCTTCAAAAATTACAATTTCATTAAATGACAAATTCTCCACCAAAATTGTTATTTTTTTGTTATGTGCACATAAACTGGTGTGTCCTTTGTCTTTTAATTTCTACAAAGTTACCATTCACTTTTGCATTTTAAATCTTCTTACCCTTCACACACTCTCTCCCTCCCTCTCTCTCTCTCTCTCTCTCTCTCTCTCTCTCTCTCTCACACACACACACACACACTCTCCCTCTCTCTCTCTCTCTCTCTCTCTCTCTCTCTCACACACACACACACACACACATACACACTCTCTCTCTCTCACACACACACACAGGTGCACACACACATAGACAATGCGATGGTCGTCTCTCTCTCTCTCTCTCTCTCTCTCTCTCTCTCTCTCTCTCTCTCTCTCTCTTGCGTGGTTAGTAACATGGATAACAACCCCTTCATTTGCATGCATGTCTTTAAAGCGAGACATCCCCAAGTCGATGACATAATATTGGTCTAAAAAAGAAATCCCTTGAAAAGACAAAGCTAAATCAATGATCAAAAATCAAATTTTTATTAAATGACAAATTCTCCAACAAAAATGTTATTTTTTTCTTACATGCACATAAACCAGTACATTTACTTTATGTAAAGTAGAAAGTCCTTTGGCTTTTCATTTCTACAAAGCTACCATTCTCTTTCGTATTACCCTTCACATTCTCTCTCTCTCTCTCTCTCTCTCTCTCTCTCTCTTGCGTGGTTAGTAACATGGATAACAACCCCTTCATTTGCATGCATGTCTTTCAAGCGAGACATCCCCAAGTCGATGACATAATATTGGTCTAAAAAAGAAATCCCTTGAAAAGACAAAGCTAAATAAATGATCAAAAATCAGATTTTTATTAAATGACAAATTCTCCAACAAAATTGTTATTTTTTTCTTACGTGCACATAAACTGGTACATTTACTTTATGTAAAGTAGAAAGTCGTTTGGCTTTTCATTTCTACAAAGCTACCATTCTCTTTCGTATTACCCTTCACATTCTCTCTCTCTCTCTCTC
The DNA here is from genome assembly GCF_014529385.1 of Adiantum capillus-veneris. Taxonomy (NCBI): domain Eukaryota; kingdom Viridiplantae; phylum Streptophyta; class Polypodiopsida; order Polypodiales; family Pteridaceae; genus Adiantum; species Adiantum capillus-veneris. The sequence goes on along the minus strand of NC_140955.1, from coordinate 34,948,933 downwards.
TCTCTCTCTCTCTCTCTCTCTCTCTCTCTCTCTCATAGTTAGTAACGTGGATAGCAACTTCTTCATTTGCATGCATGTCTTTAAAGCGAGAAATCCCCAAGTCGATGACATATGAGCTTTATCATTTTTCTCAATCTGTTTAAACAAATACAAACTTGTATAAAATTTTAAAAAATATCAATATTAGTCTTTACAAAATCCCCTTGAAAAGATAAAGCCAAATATATTTTAAAGAATCATTTTTTAAAAAAATCCACTAAAATTATTTGTTTTTATGTGCATTTAGATTTGTACTTTATTATATGTAGAGTACAAAGTCTTTTGACTTTACAATCATTTCCAATAATCCTATCGTTCACTTCTGTATTTTAAATTAAGTAAAAGCTTTCTCTTAAGTGAACCTATGAGTGACATGTGGATGCCCTATGCTTCCTTCAAAATTTTAAGCACCATAGTTGTATTCTATGTATACAAAGTCTTTTGACTTTACAGCAATGTCCTACATTCCTATCCTTCACTTTTGCATTTTAAATTAAATGTTTTATAAAAGCTTTCGCTTAAGTAAACCTATGAGTGACACGTGGATGCCCTCTCCTTCCTTGAAAATTTTAAGTTCCATTATATATATAGTATAGAAGTTTCATGTGACCATTGCCTTATAGATAACGCTTAGAGAATAGAAGTCTTTTTTTTTTTTTTGCAACAGTGACTTCGGGTCACATACTAGTTTCCTTTGAAGTACCCAAATGCGATCCCTCTTCTTGAGCCTATTTTTGCAGGCCGAAAATAAAGCATGGAACACAATGTACAAAATGCAAAGCAGATTTGAGAGAAAATGGTCGACGAGGCTCAATTATCAATTATTTCGACGGATAAATGAGCCTGCGTAGTGGTGACGCCACTATAAGAGGAGTAGTCTATAACCGCTAACATTGCCGCGAAAAAACAAAGGAAAATAGAGAGAAAAAAAATTGCGAGCATGGCAATAATCGCGGCACAAAACGTGGTAGTGGTTTGAAAGCAATAAGTACGATAATAGGAGTAGTAATATACCCGCTGCTATTATTACAACTATTGCCGCTGTTATTACTGCACTTACCACTAAATGGCCATTCAAAAATAAAGATGCTCATTTGGGCCACCCAAAATAATGAGCACCTTTATTTTTGACATGCATAAAACAATGAGACATAAATTATTTTTTGAAAAAGTATACAAAAAAATCAAAGAATTGAAATTGAATTTACTTTACCTTAACAATTTAATGTGCAGAAGATCAACTATTTAAAAACTTACAAATAAAATGTAAATAGTTGTATATACACTGTGCCACATTGGGACTTTACGAAGTTTGACAAATGTTTTCCTATCTAATCCTCCTGGTTCTCATTGTCGCCCAGAGGCACGTATATTGATCACCTTGACTCTACATAAACCGAAACCAAATTAAACAATCATCAACATCTGAAAACAATTGATACAAAATTACTTGTTTAAACTTACCGCTTGTAGTGATCCAACTGCTGCATGGAATTGCTTACAAGAGATATGGTTGTTCTCGAACATCTATCGCCAAGTATCAAAATCTGTATGGCACTCTCGATACTTGACCATATCTCTGGTTGGTCGAGTAAGAGTGATATTTTCCTAAGTTAACAATAACAATAAAAAATCATCAACTACAATCTTTATAATCATCGATTTATGTTATATTTAATCAATCTTACATATTTGTCCTTCCAAGCTGCCTTGCCTCCTGAGCCATACTGCATGGGTGTTTGCCTGGCACGAGCTTTGCGTTGTTGTCTATAGGATGAGCCCATTGTAGCTTGATCGGTCTCTTCTTGCATTGCCCACTCCCACTCTGCGTCTTCCATGTTGCCACCACAATAGCTCTTGTTTGGATCTCTAACCTGGTTGGTTGCTACGACCGTACACTGTTTTTTTTCAAAAATGTTTTTATGTAGTCCTCCAACCATTGTTGTTAAAAATGTTGATTGGGGGCATTTGGAAATCTAGCATACAGCACGTCCTCAATGTAGCGTGCATGATTGGATAGTTGGTCTTTGAACTTTACAAAACAGTTTATATACATTGAATCTATAATAATTTGAAGATGGCGTCAAAATGTTCTGCCATGTGCTGTACCGAAGTACACCTCCCCGCCCTATTTTACCCTGTATTAGCACCCATGAGTGTCTAGCATGGGTGCATTGGTATCCTCGTCCTCTGTGTCAAGGGCGACACGCTCTAAAATAGGGGACTCTATTCCCCCATCACTACCAAAACAACCAAAGCCACAAGATCCGTTTGCTTCGTCTCTCTCAGCACTCCCTGCCTTGAGACGAGCGCCGACGCGTGTCGCTAGAGGAAGTTTATCGACGATGCTCTGGCAAATCAGGAGTGGAATGGAGTGGCATAGGACCCTGTGATGGGAGTGGGACCCTATGATGGGAGGGGAGTAGGACGATAACAAGGGACCGTAGATTGAGGTGCCATCGGTGCGAGGCTCTGGAGGTAAGGAGTCCCTCCATGACTCCCCCATGGTGTGGACTACGGAGAAAGATCATAGGTTGCAAGCTGCTACGGAGTGTAGCGGCCAAACAATCCCTCCATCGAATGGAGGTACTGGTTCCATAAAGAGAGCCCCCATTGTAGGTCTAGATCTATGATCTATGGAGGAACCTGAACAGGGTAGGTGTAGGATGGCCATGCCTGCAAATAACAAAAATAAACCTATGACACTCATGGTTTAGGGTTAACTAGCTAGAAATAATCTTTATTTCTTCGCCTCAAGACTCGGATCCACTGGAGGTGATGTCCACCCCAGGTGGGAGCCCACCAAGATGTGAACCAACCAAAAGAAAAGCCAGATGGATACTCCCCACCAGGTGGTCTCTTGTCTGACATCTACATTACAAAGAAAAATATGAGATTTAGCTTTCCTCCCTACTCACTCATCTATAAATACGTACACAAGTATATTAACACACAAGAACGTAGATACATATACATACTAGTAGATCTAAGTAGAGGCTAGAAGTGACAAAGGTCAAGTGGAACCTCTTTAGTTATCATCATAGTCTCAACCGTGGTAAAACCAAAGGTACGTTGCGGTAATCCATGCATGAGTGGATCAATGACCACAATGCCACGATTAAAAAAGGACTATACCCAAGAGGAAGCGTCTAACCTTCGGGTGCTATGCTCCCATAATTAGTGCCCACATACATGCGCAAAAAAATATGTATGTACACACAAATATATACACAATTACATTATGTAGCCATCGTTTTGAGTATAGATAAATAATTATGGTTGTAAATGTAGCCATTGTTTTGTGTTGTGCACAGTGCGAGAGTGCTCACTGCCTTTGTAGAGTGCTATAAAGAAGAGCTTCTTCATTGTGCTTCTTACACAACACCTCTTCATAGCAGCTCCTTGTTCGAGGGATTACTTTGCACATTGCATGTTTGCCTCCATTCTGAGGTATGGTATCGTTAAAACCTGTCCTACCTTATGCATATTCGGTTGGGGGGGGGGGGGGGGGGGGGGGAGAGAGAGAGACAGAGAGAGAGAGAGAGAGAGAGAGAGAGAGAGAGAGAAAGCTAGATAAGCTAAGGAGAAAAGAGTAGAAATTAATTTCTCAGGATTCATCGACTGCACGTAAAGAAGATCTTTTTCATAGCACTCTACAAAGCAGGTGCATACCCACACTTTGCACACCACAAAATGGTTGCTCCGCCTACAACCATTGCTCTTTATCTCCCTATCTCTTTATCTTCCTCTCTCTATCTATCTCTTTGTCCCGACAAATCTCTCTCTCTCTCTCTCTCTCTCTCTCTCTCTCTCTCTCTCTCTCTCTCTCTATCTATCTATCTCTTTCCCTCTATCTATCTCTCTCTCTCTCTTTCTCTATTTCTCCTCTCTCTATCTCTCCCTCTATCCTCCTCTCTCTCTCTCTATCTATCTATCTCTCTCTCTCCGTCCCTCTCCTCTCTTTCTTGTTGAAATTAGGGTTGCAGATAAACTCACATAGCTTGGATAAGACAAAGGAAGCTCAAGGCACACAATAGAGAGTGTGTTACTTAGTGTGCAATGGAAAGATAGATAGCCCCAGAGTGATGGGCGTATATACAATGCTCGGGGGGAAAAAACTCCTAAAGAGGGAAAAAATGCCCCGGCGGTCCTAGTGTGTTCACACACATCACTGCCACATGTATATAGTAACAAATCCCCCCTGGAGTGATGCGGTGAACAAGAGATGGCACATGAGTAAAGGGAAGTGCCATGCCCTGAGGACATGATCATTCCACAAAGGGGAGTAAGCCCAAAGCTTTGCGGAAAGCTTCAAGCTTCTCACGAGACAAAGCCTTTGTGAAAAGAACTGCAAGGTTGTCCTATGTTGGCACATAAGCTAAGCTGATCTCTCCTGTTGAGAGCCTCTCCCTGACATAGTGGTAATGCACCTCAATGTGCTTTGTGCGAGCATGAAAAACTAGGTTCCTCGCAAATGCCAATGCGCTCTGACTATCAGTGTAGATAGTGTTGGCAGTGTCCTGTCCAACACCCAAATCAGCCATAAGGCGTCTGAGCCATACACACTCAACCGTAGCTGTGAAGATTTCCCTGTACTCAAGCCTCACAACTCGAAGTGGCCAAAGTAGGTTGCTTCTTGCTCAACCATGATATACATGAACTGCCAAGTATGAAACAAAAACCACTTGTGGACACTCGGATGTCAAAACAACCAGCCCAATCTGAGTCCAAAAAAGCATGTAAGTCTGGCGGCAATGATCCCCCCTTGGGATAAAGCAAGCCAAGATGTAAAGTGCCACTAAGGTAGTGGAAAATCCTCTTGACAGCCTGCCAATGCTTAGACCCTAGGCTATGCATAATTTTGCTAGCATGTGAGACTGCAAACTGAATATCTAGCCTCGTGTTGCATACATAAATGAGGCAGCTAGTAAAAAGTGACATCAGCAGGATCACCAGCATCATGTAGACTCAACTTCAAACTTGTTTCCATGGGAGTGGCAATAGGTTTGCAATCGTCAAGTCCAAACTTACATAGCAATGTCTCTATATAACTTTTCTGACACAAGGCAATGCCACCATCACACTGCTTAAACTGTATACCCAAGTAATGATGCAATAGCCCCAAATCTTTCATCTTGAAAGTAGCATTCAAATCAGCCTTAAATTCAGCAATATGTCTCTCATTTGGTCCAGTGATCAGCAAATCATCGACATAAAGAACCACAATGAGAAGTACATCACCCTCACGCTTTACATACAATGTGATTTCTGTTGGACTGTTACGAAAGCCTTGTTTAACCAAATGAGTGTCAACTTTCTCATACCAAGCACGAGGAGATTTCTTCAACGCATACAAAGCCTTCTTACATCTGCACACTTTGTCCTCTTGTACTTTTATGACAAAACCGTGAGGCTGCGTTACATAAACTTCCTCAAATATGTCACCATTCAAGAAAGCAGTAACAATGTCTGATTGATGTACATCCCAACCAAAATGAGCTGCCAATGCACATAGAAAATGCACAGTAGTCATACGACAAGTGGGAGAAAAAGTCTCTTTATAATCTATGCCTTTTTGCCGTGCATAACCATTTGCAACAAGTCGAGCCTTATGGCGATCGATCTCACCATCCGGCTTGTGTTTCAACTTGTAAACCCACTTCGTACCAATGGCCTTTTTGCCAGGAGGAAAATCACATAAAGTCCATGTGTCATTTTGTATAAGTGCATCATATTCTGATTGCATGGTAGCCATCCAATTTTTTGAATTTTGTGCTTCATCAAAAGACAGAGGCTCCTCAACATCATGTAAGCTAGACACAGCCAAAGCATAACAATCTGATGCATTAGATGCATGGAGAGATCCTGAACGAGTGCGACTAGAAAAAAGTGCATCCAATTTATTGTGACGCAAAGTGTGCACCAGCCATTTTGGCATACCTCTAGCCTGCTCATTTTCAGCGCTTTCCTCATCAAGTACATCATGTACATCTGCATCAGTAATAGGCTGATCTGTAACATTTTTAGAAACCCCCATAGGCTATACATTTTCCTCATTGGAAATTACATTCGTATTTCCACCACTGAAAAGAGGCAACAAAGTGTCATAAATGTCATGTCAGCTTACATTACTGTCTCTAGTACATGACAGTAAGGGCTAAACAGAATCTTCCACAAACACTACATCCCGTGAAACTAGAATACGCTTTGTTTGTGGATGATATAACTTGTAACCTTTGCTTTCAGCACTATAACCAACAGAAATACATTTGACAACCTTATCATCCAATTTTTTGCGCTGTGTTTGTGGCACCAAAGCATATGCCAAACAGCCAAAAAACACTCATGTGCTCAATAGAAGGCTTTCTATCATGCCATGCTTCATATGGAGTAATACACTGCAAATCTTTTATTAAACACCTGTTAAGTACATAAGTGGCACACATATGGCCTCAAGCCAAAAAGAATGCAGCAAAGCTTGACTTTTGACCATACATCGTGCCATTTCTGTCAATGACTTGTTTTTCCTCTCACCAACACCATTTTTCTGAGGTGTATAAGGCATTGTGCATTGGTGTTTTATCCCACGACTAGCCAGAAATGCATTAAATTCATGAGACAGATACTCCCCCCCTCAATCGGAACGGAGGGTGCCCATAGTACATTTCGAGACATTTTCAGCCATAGCTAGAAATTGTTTGAAGCACATAAAAACTTTGGACTTCGTTTTAAGCAGAAATACCCATGCATGCCTAGAGTAATCATCAATGAAAGTCACGAAGTAAAGGTAATTCCCCAAGGACAGAGTTTGCATGGGCCCACAAACATTATGCACAAGATGCAACCTGCATGTGGCCCAAACTGAACCATCCTTTGGAAACTTAGAACGCTGCATCTTACCCAAAATAAAGCCTTCACAAACATGTTTGACAGGTGCTTCAAGAGGCGGTAAAGAAGCAACCATATCATATTTTTGCAAACACAGCAAACTGGCAAAATTCAGATGACCAAAACGTGCATGCCAAAGTTTTGCATCTGAAATAGCCCTTGAATCTGCAACAACATTTGCAAATTTTTTTCCACACTTATCATACAAAGTGAGCTTATACAGCCCACGGCACAAAAGGTCAGATGTAACAATTTCATCACCAAAACTAAGATCATGAACTGTACATCTGTCATCCACAAATTTGACTACAATTCCAAGTCTACCAAGTGCCAATACAAACAAGAGATTCTTCTTGATCCCAGGTACATAAAGTGCATCAACAAGTGTGAAGGAACTGCCATTTGCAGCAGTAAGCACAATCTTTCCAACTCCCTGAACCGGATAAGAGGCATTGTGTTGGCACAAGTTACTGAATTCCCATGAGGGACAGACTCAAGAGAGGTAAACAATTCACGATGTGAGGTGATATGCTTTGTAGCACCACTGTCAAAATATCACACATGTGAATCTGCACCAACTGACAAGCATGCATCATGGACAACAGGATTGTAAGTGCACTCTGTGCTAAAAGCCCATTCTGCATCAACATCAACAACACAGTCTCCTTTCACAGAAGACTCAACAACGACTGTATTTGTAGTGGAACCAGCATTTGCAGTGGAACCACCCTCTTTCTTCTTAGCCTCTTCGGCCTTCAACTTAGGACATGACTTGATCAAGTGATCATTAGGTTTACAATAATGGCAACACATCTTCTTTTTTCCCTTATCACAAGAATTTCCAGACAAATTGCTGCCAGCAGAAGCATTAGGAACAGAAGTTTTTCCACTCGTAGCAGAACCATAAGAAGTGGCCGCATTGCTGTTACCACCCTTTCTTTGAGAAGCAATAAAAGCCTGTTCAACTGCACACTGCCTAGTTCTGTTTTTTCTGGAAAGTGACTCTTGCAACAACAATGTGCATAATGCATCAAACTTGACAACTTCAGGATTTCCTTGGGTCATCAATCTCCAAGTACTAGCAAAAGTCTGGTAGGAATCTGGTAAAGCATCAAGAACAGTCTGCACAAGGGAATTATCTGAAATGACTTCACCTGAAGAAATAATTTTCTCATTGATATCCTTGACACCAGCAAGGAAAGTGTCCATATCATCTTCCTCATGCATAATCTTTGACTCCAGCTCTTTACGCAGCAAAGCAATTTTAGCCTCATTACGGCTTGCATAAAGACCTGCTAGAATATCCCAAGCCTGTTTTGCAGATTTTGTTGAACGAATGTGAGGAACAATAGTGCGCTTCACAGACAACGCAATCAATGCATGAGCCTACGCATCCTTAACATCCCAACAAGCTTCTTTTGCCGTAGGCAAAACAACTCTAATTGCATCAATCCTTGCAGCAAGACCTGCAACATCCTCAACATCGCCTACATCCTCAGAACCAGGACGTACATCAATGCCCTGCACAATGTTCCAGACGCCCTTTGACAGAAGAACATGTTGCATCATATAAGCCCACATAGGGCAGTTGTCCCCATCCAGCCTGTCCTCAACAGCAAACATCTTGAACACATTTGTGTTGTTGTCAGCCATGGTAAATGTTGCACCTGATGTGAAAACTGCCCGAAAATAGGAGAAACAGAGCGGGAACAACACGTGCTATATAGCACAAACCATAGAAGACTATGAGGCGCCTGTTATGCTAAAAATGGCACTGATAAAAATTCTACACAAAATGACGAAATAGCCTATGCAGTACTGCATGTAGTGGAAACGGAGGCCGAAATGAGCCCGAATCAAAAATCTGAGCAGACTAAGCTCTACGAGCTAAGCTCTACGAGCTTACCCAAAAATTTTGTCGACCTGCGAACGCTTGCCAAAGCTCATTGAAATCGGAGAAAGTGAGCAGGCGTGTGCTGGAGCAGCTGGCAACTAAGCCCGGGAGGACGCAACCTGCTCTGATACCAATTGTTGGAATTAGGGTTGCAGAGAAACGGACACAGATTCGAGAAGACAAAGGAAGCTCAAGGCACACAACAGAGAGTGTGTTACTTAGTGTGCAATGGAAAGATAGATAGTCCTAGAGTGATGGGCATATATACAATGCTCGGGGGAAAAACCCTCCTAATAGGGAAAAACATGCCCCAACGGTCCTAGTGTGTTCACACACATCACTACCACATGTATATGGTAACATTTCTCTCTCTCCCCCTCTCTTTCTCATTCTCACTCTCCCTCTTTCCCTCTCTCCCCCTCTCTCTCTCTCTCTCTCCCGCTCTTCCCCCCCCCCTCTTTCTCTCTCTTTCTCTCTCTTGTTCCCTCTCCCCCCCCCCCCCCTCTCTCTCTCTCTCTCTCTCTCTCTCTCTCTCTCTCTCTTCTCTCTCTCTCTCTCTCTCTATCTATCTATCTATCTCCCTTTCCTCTCCTTTTCCTCTTTCCCTCTCTTTCTCTATCTCTCCCTCTTTCTCTATTTTTCTCTCTTTCCCTCCCTCTATCTCTCCCTCTCTCCCTCTTACCCTCTATCTATCTCTCTCTCTCTATCTTTCTCCCTCTTTTCCTCTCTTTCTCTCTCTCTTCCCCCCCCCCCCTCTCTCTCTCTCTCTCTCTCTCTCTCTCTCTCTCTTTCCCTCTTTCCCTCTCTTTCTCTATCTCTCTCCCTCTTTCTCTATTTATCTCTCTCTTTCTCTTTCTCTATCTCTATTTATCTCTTTTCCTCTCTTTCTTTATCTATCTCCCTCTTTCTCTATCTCTCTCTATCTCTCTTTCCCTCTTTCTCTATTTATCTCTCTCTATCTCTATCTCTCTCCCTCTTTCTCTATTTATCTCTCTTTCACTCTCTCTCTATCTCTATTTATCTCTCTTTCCCTCTTTCTCTATCTCTCTCCCTCTCTCTCTATTTATCTCTCTCTTTCTCTCTATCTCCTCTATCACTCTCTCTCTCTCTCTCTCTCTCTCTCTCTCTCTCTCTCTCTCTCTTTCTCTCCCCCCCCCCCCCTCTCTCTATCTATCTATTTTCCCTCTTTCTCTATCTCTCTCATAATCCATTTCCTAACAAATACATTTGGCACATTCATTTGCAAACAAATCTAACAAAGAAAAGATTTTAACAAATCTAACATTTGCAAACAAATCTAGCAAATCTACCACGCATGAAGAGATTTCATCTACGTCACAATGCAACTTATATCAAATAAACGAGGTATGTCTCTCTATCTCTATCTTTCTCATTTTGTTTTTTCATTTATTCGTGTGCGTGTGTGTGTGTGTGCACGTGTTTCTATGCGTGTGTTTGTGGAGTAGAATACAATAGGGAAGGGGGGGGGGGGGGGGGGGGGGGGGGGGGGGGGGGTGGTGTTTTTTGTTTACCTTAGGTTGTAGTGCGGTTGTCCGTTAGGTTGAGCCTCCAAGCACTATGAAAATCTCCAAGTGTTTACCACGCTGTTTTACTGCGTTTTGTAGAGAGAAGGTGCAAACTCAGGTAGAGAAAGAAGAGAGAGGAGGGCAGGGGATTTTCTTTTGTGTTTGAAATATTGCCACGAATGTTTTTCGCGTTTATTACCGTTTTTATTATCGCATATATTACCGTGTTTCTTTTTTGATACAAAATTTAGCACCTAAACTTTCAAATTCTGGCTTAAACATCCCCCCCCCCCCCCCCCCCCCCCCCCCCCCCCCCTATCAAATTTTGGTGTTTCCCTTCTCTCAATAAAAATTAAAGAACATTGTATGAAATTTTTCAAATTTAAAAAGAGGAGAGAGAGAGAGAGAGAGAGAGAGAGAGAGAGAGAGAGAGAGAGAGAGAGAGAGAGAGAGAGAGAGAGAGAGAGAGAGAGGGAGGGGGGGAGGGAGGGAAGGAGGGGGAGATAATAAGATTACACTTGGTTACAACTAAAATAATCAATGTCAATTGATTAACATAATTGAGCATGTTCCCAAATCTAGAGAGAGGAAGAGGGGGGAGAGAGAGATGAATGGATTACATGACCAAAAAACTTCATAACTGCAAAATGTTTATGAATCATCTTCCAAAAGATCTCTACATGAGGCATCATCCAATTCTAAGCCCATGGCTCCTAAATCAATAAAGAGAGAAACGGAATTGTCGTTTGTGGATGCATTGGCTTCATTATCTTCGAGCTCGTAATCCTCCATCTCATCATCTTCATCATCATGAAAATCATCCTTGCTAAGACTTGGTGCCGCCGGACTTGATTCATCGACCTCCCTCTCCTTTGTTTCCACCTCATCCAAAGTCGGAGGTGGAAGAGGGTCGAAGATGGTCTCCACTTCATTAGTGGAAAAAATGGTTCTCCCTCGAGGTGTTACGGGAATAACGAACCAAAGTTTTGTTGGTGGATTGTTGGGATATAGATGACCTATAAAAGAGAAGCTCAAAGTGAGTAACATTGGTATAATTAATGCTACAAGAAAATAAGAATAAAAAAGGTACATGTCACTCACCTGTTTACAATTGCGCGGTAAAACTAAATTGTCATACCTCCCTGTGTGATGCACACTAGAGTCCACCATGTGGAGGCCATTCTCATGTCGTCTAGACACATTTGCAAACCACTTGCACTCGACGATAAAGGTATGAAAGGTTCTAAAATTAACCTTTAGTATCCTTTCAATAGTTACGCAGTACCTGGCTTCATCATCGTCTGTACCGTTTGTGTCAAAGCTGCCCATGATGGCACAATCCATGGTGGTTCTATTCTCGTCAATGCGGCGTGTACAAAAGTGACGACCCTTTAACCACATAGAACTAGTTAAAGGAAAGGCACTAAAAAATAGAAAAATATCTTATATCAAATACATACTAAAGATAATTCCAAAAAAAATAATTACAATATGGTTTAGGTATATGAGTACTCTACCTTTGGTACGCAACCTCGTGCATACTCCCATTCTTTGATGGTGATGTCTTCTCCGCGTGCTTTTGGCTCGGTCATTCTCTCATGAATCCACTCGGCACTAATGAGATCTAGGAAACATGCAAGGTGTCTAGGCACTTGGGGTGCCCTCCTTCCTCCATGTGATTTTTTCCATGCTTCTCTTTCTTGCAAATGCCTTGCCTTTGCCACTATCCACAAGTCCATCCACTTGGTCATAATCTTTGCATTGAGAGTACAAAAGTTATTGACCACTCGGGATAGATTCATATCCATGTTAAGTAGTATCCCCTTTCCACTTGGCAAGTGTGAAGTCATCCTTTCATGTTCCTTGTCTGACCACATGCGAGGCATTGAAGGATCAACTTGTGCCAAATACTCTGATATGTAAACAAATGCCTCTTGAACGATCCACCCTTCGGTCATACATGCCTCTAGTTGAGACTGTAGCCGCACAAAATCTTTGAGAGTCTTTAAAAACCTCTCTAAGAAGAACATCCATCGTGCGTGAACTACTCCACATATAGCGATCTCCTCCACCACGTGAATCAAGAGGTGAATTTGACTAGGAAGGACCGATCAAGGAAATGCATCTTCAATGGTGTACACAGTTTCTGTTGCAAGTGTTTGAGTAGCAGGGATATCATCTATTTCGATTTTCTTGGAGCTCACAAATCTGGAAGAAAACACACAAGGATACACTAAGTGCTAGTTGAAGTTATTGTGTACATAAAAAAGGTGTAGTTGAGTGGAGTCTTGTGGTGTACCTTACTAGCTCTCCTAGTTTGAAAATACCGTCCCTGACTTTCTTGTCCCAACATATACACATACTCACCGGCAGAATGAACTACAATGTAAATCATGGGAGGGAAAGTGAGTGAAAGTCATACACACAAAGTATAGATAGAATAGGGCGTATGAAGATTACCTAAAGAATCTTGTGCCAATCATGGGACGTCAACCCATACAATTGAACGCTTCCACCCTTCTTCGCTTTTGTGAAATCCCCCTTTAGCGACCTCATGTATCCTGTTGGTGTGTGAATAGAGGCAATGATACCTTTCACCTTGTCTAATTCTTCTTTGGCTAGAATCCATGGTGCTTTAAGAAGCACAATCTTTCCATTTGGGGCACGACGACGTGGAGTAGTAGAGGTGGGAAGACCTTTTAAAAGCCTCAAATCCTCCCTCACACCCAAAGAGTCCTTGCCAATAATGTGGTCCCATAGTGTTTGGGCTACATTCTTGAATATGTGCATGGGATCCAAGAGGTGTTGTATTTTTAAGTCCTTCCAATATGGAAGCCTTTAAAATATGGAATACCTTGACATACCTTTTGGTGGAGGACACGGAGTCGGATTGTTGTTGTGGTGTTCTTCCCAATGGGTTGCACAATCTGCCATCGTGAGCTTTAGAGGGGTCTTCCCATTTGTTGGAGCCTTGTGCTTGTTATGCCCTTGGGGTAAGAAATGATGGTTGTTTGGATAGATTACCTTGCACAAGGAATCAGGCCTCTCCGTCACCAAAAATGGCTTGCAAGTAGGACATTCATTGTGCCCCGATTGGACAATCCTGCATACATATCATATCGTTAGAGAGATGAGTGAACTAAATGGAGAGAGGGAAATATAGAGAGAGAGATAGAGGAAAGGGGGTTACCAAAAATATCTCCAAGCCCAGGATAGTTGTGCATAGTCGACATAAGGATTCCCCTCACAATGGCCTCTCTCCCCCCTTTGCAAGTGAGACATTGACAACATGAATGCCTCTCCATAACTCCTCCAACTCCTCGATGAGGGGCTTGAGGTAGATGTCAATATTTGACACTTTGTACTTCCCTGGCACAAGCAAGGAAAGAAGTATATTGCCCTTCTTGGTTGTCTCCCATGGTGGAATATTGTAGTTGATGAGATCACCACAGGCCAAGTGCTCCATGAAGTAGACTTAGTGCCGAAGTGGTTCACACCATCACTTGCTAACCCAAGCCTCAAGTGTCGAGGCTCCAACCCAAACTCTGGCCATTGAGTTTTGATGTGCCTCCATGCACATGAATTGGCAGGGACATGTATCATTCCATCATTTGAGCGGTGGTTGGCGTGCCACACGAGAAGCTCCACGGTAGATCTGCTTTAAAACATATGTTGAATGTGAGGAATTAATGGAAAATGTCTCAATACCTTACGGGGTAGGTGCACCCCGCTCACTTTAGTCTTGTATCGTGCCTCCTGCACACGGGACATGAGGTAGTATGTGCGTGCTCATTGCGGTATAGCATGCAATCGTTGACACACGCATGAATGTGCTCATACTCCATTCAAAGTGCAATGACATACCATCTAGCTCATTGAAGATCTAGAGGCATGTGGTGATCTTTTGGAAACATTTTGCCCATCAAACTACAACAAACAAGCGTATTAGTATAACTGCTAGAAGACGGCACCATAAAGCGAGTGAAGAGTATATAAAAGCCACATTCCATACTTACAAAAGTAGTGCATCGACACTTGCATTACTCCAACCGAATTTTTCTTGCAAGACGATGCTCGGAGCACCGAGTACCGTGCATCGTCGTAAATAGGTATTTGGGCACTCGCCATCAATCTATCCTCCATTTTGGTATCCCGTTTAGTGCAGGGCTGACAATTCTCCTTGCACACGTCATGCTCATGAGCTAGTAACTCATCACACATGTCAAACATGTGCTCATCCTCTACCTCAAAGTGCGATGGAGACACCATAGGAGCTGCCAAAGTAGAGTCAACGGGAGGATCACCATGCGGTGCACCCAAATTGCCCAGTCGCTCTTGCCTCTGTCGTTTGGCCTTGCACGCCGGTGCACCACCACCGAACATAGACCAATGGGGTATCTCCTCAAGCGATGGGTGAGTGGCGCTCTCATCTCTCCGAGCGTTTTTTCGAGGATGCCAAAGCCCTTCGTTCTTCACGTGCTCCAAGGCAATGCGTCTCAAGCAAGGGACTGCCCTTTTGCACTTGGCGCAAGGACAAGGGAGTTTTTCCTTGTGCCAGCGATCGCGCTCAGGGCCTCCAGGGGGACCACGATCATCCCAGTCGATGTCTTGCACACGCAAAATGTTGTTTATTTAGTCATGTGTCCTAAAAAATAAATAATTAAAAAAGCCATATATTCCATTAAAAAAATTGCACGAAGTTAAGTTCGAAGAGAATAAATGACAATGAGTGCTAAATTTATTTTTAACTGGAAGAGAACTTTAAAAATGCAATTAATAAACATTTAAAAGTACTACAAAATACACTATCCATAAAAAATTAAAAATCTTCATCAAAATTCTCAAAAGGTTAAAAAATGGAATAATGGCTAGCTAAGGATAGAGGGGGTGGTTTGTACCCCCCCTACAATCGCGGATTCGCATGTATCCGTTTGAAATGACCAGGCGCGATAATAGGCGCGGTAATTCCTGGCACCTAAAATAGGCAAGGAGGCAAAGTATGTTGCATTTTTGCTGCATACTTTTCTCTCCTTCCTCTTCGCCCCATCGCTCCCTCTCCAAGCTTCACCACCCCCCCCCCCCCCCCCCCCCCCCCCCCCCCCCCCCCCCCCCCCCCCCCCCCCCCCCCCCCCCCCCCCCTCACCCCTCCCTACCTCTTCCCACTCCACCTCCCAAACCATCACCCCCCCCCCCCGCCACACCTTCTCTCCCTACTCCATCTCAAGCACAACATCAACACACACACACACACACACACACACACACACAAACACACATGCAGATTTATGTCAAGGAGGAGTTCGTCGAAGGGGTTTTTTCGCGTTCGTCATTGGAAGCTCAACCTAGCCGGCAACTGCGCTACAATGAAAGGTAAACACAAAACAACGCTCCTCCCTCCTCATTCCCTATTGTTTTTTCTACTATACACACACGCGTGCACACACACACACCTACATAAACCCTAACAAAATAAAAAAAGTAGAGATATCATGACATACCTCGTTCATTTCCCAAATGATTCCGTTGTTGAAATGTCTCTTTGTGTGTGGTAGAGAAGAGATGCTTGTTTGAAAATGGTTGCGTTGCTCGGCTTGTTAGATTTGCAAATGTTAAAAATGTTAGGTTTGCTAGACATAGTGAATGTTAGATAGAAATGTTACATAGAAATATAGAGAGAGATAGATAAAGAGAGAGAGAGAGGGGGGGGAGATAGATAAATGGAGAGGGATAAATAGAGAGAGGGAGAGAGAGATAAATGGAGAGGGATAAATAGAGAGAGAGAGAGAGAGAGAGATAAATAGAGAGAGAGAAAGAGGGATAGATAGAGAGGAATAGAGAGAGAGAGAGAGAGAGAGAGAGAGAGAGAGAAGAGGGATAGAGAGAGAGAGTAGATAAATAGAGAGAGAGAGAGAGAGAGAGAGAGAGAGAGAGAGAGAAAGAGGGATAGATAGAGAGGAATAGAGAGAGAGAGAGAGAAGAGGGATAGAGAGAGAGAGAGAGAGAAAGACGGGGGGAGAGCGAGAGGAGAGAGAGAGAGAGAGAGAGAGAGAGAGAGAGAGAGAGAGAGAGCAAGGGAAGGAGGGAGGGAGGGAGAGAGAGATATAGAGGGAAAGAGAGAGAGAGAGAGAGAGAGAGAGAGAGAGAGAGAGAAGAGAAATAGAGATAGACAAAGTGGGATAGATAGAGAAAGAGGGAAAGAGAGAGAGAGAGAGATAGAGATAGAGGAAAAGAGAGAGAGAAAGATAGAGAAAGAGAGAGGGATAGAGAGAGAGAGAGAGAGAGAGAGAGGAGGGGAGAGAGAGAGAGAGAGAGAGAGAGAGAGAGAGAGAGAGAGAGAGAGAGAGGAAAAGAGAGAGATAGATAAAGAGAGAGAGAAAGATAGAGAAAGAGAGAGGGATAGAGAAAGAGGGAGGGAGAGAGAGACAGAGAGAGAGAGAGAGAAATAGAGAGATAGGGAAAGAGGGAGAAAGAGGGCCCAAGAGGGAGAAAGAGAATTAGAGATATCCATCGGCAAAAAGAGATAGTAGAGAGAGGAAGATAAAGAAATAGGGGGATAAAGAGCAATGGTTGTAGGTGGAGCAACCATTTTGTGGTGTGTACAGTGCGGGTATGCTCCTGCTTTTGTAGAGTGCTATGAAAAAGACCTTCTTTACGTGACATCGATAGACCCTTGAAAATTACTTTCTACTCTCTTTTCTTTAACTTCTCTATATTTCTCTCTATCTTCCTTCCTATCTCTTTCTCCCCTCCAAATAGGCATTAGGTTGGACAGCTTTTAACGATACCGTACCTCAGAATGGAGACAGACATGCATGCAGAATGGAGGCAAAGTAATCACTCAAACAAGGAGCTATTGTGAAGAGATGTTGCACAAAAAGCACAATAAAGAAGCTCTTCTTCATAGCACTCTACAGAAGCAGCAAACACTCTTGCACTGTGCACAACACAAAATATTAGCTACATTTACAACCATAACTCTTTATCTCTACTCAAAACGATGGCTATATTACATATATGTATGTATATTTGTGTGTACATATATATTTGTTTATGCATGTATGTAGGCACTAAGTACATGAGCATAGCACCCGAAGGTTAGACGCTTCCTCTTGGGTATATTCCCTTTTTAATTGTGGCACTGCGGTCATTGATCCACTCATGCATTGATTACTGCAACGTACCTTTGGTTTTACCACGATTGAAATTGCGATGATATCTAAAGAGGTTCCACTTGACCTTTGGCACTACTAGCCTCTACTTAGGTCTACTAGTATGTATGTGTATCTACGTGTTTGTGTGCTAATATACTTGTGTACGTATTTATAGATGAGTGAGTAGGGGTGAAAGCTTAATCTTATATTTCTCTTTGTAATGTAGATATCAAACAAGAGACAACGTGGTGGGGAGCAGCCAGCTGGCTCTTCTTTTGTTTGGTTCACCCCACCCGGGGTGGACATCGCCTCCAGTGGACCCGAGTCTTGAGTCGGTGAGAGCAAGCAAAGAACTAAAGAATGTTTCTGGCTAGTTAACCCTAAACCATGAGTGTCATAGGTTTATTTTTGTTATTTACAGGCATGGCCATCCTACAACTACCCTTCTCAGGTTTCCACCAGTCGTAGATCCAAACCTACAACGGGATTTCTCTTTATGAGACCGGTACCTCTGAGAGACAGATAATTTGTTTGATAGCTACACTATGCAGTAGTTTGTGAGCTATGAAATTTCTTCACAGTCAGGGAGTTAGGGAGGGACTCCTTACCTATAGAGCCTCGCACCGATAGCACCTCAGTTTACAACCCCTTCTTATCGTCCTACTGCCCTTCCATCGCAGGGTCCCACTCCCATTGTATCACAAGCTCCTACCCCACTTCATTCCACTCCTACTTTGCTAGAACACCATCGATGAACTTCGTCTAGTAGCGCACCTCGACGCTCGTCTCAGGATAGCGAGAGTCGTGAGAGACGAAGCAGCGAGACGGATCTTGTGGTTTCACCTATTTTGGTAGTGACTGGGGAACATAGTCCCCACTTTTAGAGCGTACCACCCCTGATGCAGAGGACGACGATACTGACACACCCATGCCAGACACGCATGAGTGCTACTATAGGGTTAAATATGGCGGGGAGGTGGACTTCGGCACTACACAGGGCAGGGCATTTTGACGCCATCTACAAATTATTATACATTCAACGTATAAGAACTATTTTATAAATTTTAGAGACCAACTGCCCAATCATGCACAGTACATTGAGGACGCGTTTTTAGCTAGATTTCCAAATGCCCTCGATAAACATTTTTCACAACAATGGTTGGAGAGATACATAAAGACATTTCTGAAAAACAAGTAGTCCAGTGTGTGGCGCACAACAGCCAACCAGGTCAGAGATCCAAATAGGAGCTACCGCGGTGGCAACATGGCATACGCGGAGTGGGAGTAGGCAATTCAAGAAAAGAGCGATCAAGCTGTGATGGGCTCATTATACAGACAACAACGGGAGGCTTCCGCCAGACAAACTTCCATGTACTATGGCTCAAGAGGCAAGGGAGCTTGGAAGGACAAATATATAAGATTGATTAAATTATAACGTCGATCGGTGATTATTAAGATTATAGATGATGATTTGTTATTGTTATTTCTGATTTTAAAAAATATCACTCTTTCTCGACCAACCAGAGAGATGGTCAAGTATCGGGAGCAACATACAGAATTTGATACTTGACATACAGAATTTGATACTTGGCAATGGTTGTTCAAAAACAACCACATATCTCGCGAGCAGTTCGACACAACGGTTGGATCACTACAAGCGGTAAGTTTAAACAAGTAATTTTGTGTCAATTGTTTTAAACTGTTGATAATTGTTTAATTTGATTTGGGTTTATGTAGAGTCAAGGTGATCAAGCGCACATTCCTGTCGAGATAGAGGAGGATTAGATAGAATAATATTTTGTCCAAACTTTTGTAAAGTCCCAATGTGACACAATGTATATACAACTATTTACTTTTTATTGTAACTTTTTTAAATGGTTGATCTTCTGCATATTAAATTGTCAAGGTAAAGTAGATTCAATTTCAATTCTTTGGTTTTTTTTATACTCTTCCAAAAAAACAATTGATGTTTCATTTTTTTATGCAGGTTAAAAATAAAGGTGTTCATTTTGGGCCACCCAAAACGAGGACCTTTATTTTTGAATGGACGTGTAGTGACAATAAGCTCGGTAATAGGAGCGGCAACTGTCATGGTAATAGAAACGGGTATATTGCCCCAACTATTACCGTGCTTATTACTGAGAAACCACTATCGTGTTGATAGCCGTGGTTATTGCCGCTCCCGTAATTTTTTCTCTCTCCTTTTTCCTTTGTTTTTTCGCGGCAATGCTAGCGGTTATATGTAACTCCTCTTATAGTGAAGGACAAGCATGGTAAACCCTCTTTGATGAATTCACCAAATGAAAATCGAAGCTCCTCCTTGACCTGAATGTGCATGTGTGTTTGTGTTTGTGTTTGTGTTTGTGTGTGTGTGTGTGTGTGTGTGTGTGTGTGTGTGTGTGTGTGTGTGTGTGTGTGTGTTGTTGTTGTTGTTGTGTTTGTGGGAGGGAGAAGGTGGAAAGAGATGGACTAGGGAGAGAGGGAGTGAGGGTGTGGGAGGTGGAGAGGGGGGAAGGAGCTTGAAGAACCGGCGATGGCAGAGAGGAAGGAGGTACTGTATGCAACAAAACATGCCATACTCTGCCCTTCTTCCTTTTTTAGGTGCCAGACATTACCGCGACCATTACGACATGTATTACCACAACTAGTCATTTCAAACGAGTACTAGAGTATCCGAGGTTGCAGGGGAGGGGGGTAGGTACAAACCACCCCCCTCTACCCTTAGATATCAACTATCTCATTTCTTAGCCTCTTGAGTTTTTTGATAAGATTTTTAATTTTTTAATGAGTACTTTTTTTTTAGTACTTTTACATGTTTTTTCATTGCATTTTTTAAGGCCACTTTTATTTAAAAATATTTGTAGCACTCATTGCACTTTATTCTCTTTGAATTTAACGTCATTTCTTTTTTTATTGAAATTTAGAACTTTTCTAATTAATTGTTTATTTTTTAGGTCACATATGACTAAATAAAAAATTTATCGTGTGTGCAGGACATCGACTGGGATGATCATGGCTCCCCTGAGGCCCTGAGTGCGATTGTTGGCTCAAAGAAAAACTTCCTTACCTTTGCGCCAAGTGCAAAAGGGCAATCTCTCGCTTGAGGTGCATTGCATTGGAGCACGTGGAGAACAAAGGGCTTTGGAATCCTTGAAAAAATGCTCAGAGAGATGAGAGCGTCACTCACCCATCGCTTGAGGAGATGCCCCATTGGTCTGTGTTCGAGGGTGGAGCACCGGGAAGCAAGGCTGAACTGCAAAGGCAAGAGAGATTAGACAATTTGGGTGCACCACATGGTGATCCTCCCATTAGCTCTACTTAGAAAGCTCCTGTGGCATCTCAGTTGCACTTTGAGGCAAAGGATGAGCACATGTTCAACATGTGTGATGAGTTACTGACTCATGAACTTGACGTGTGCGAGGAGGATTGGCAGCCTTGCAGTCAACGGGCAGTGGCAACAGAGGATAGATTGATGGCGAGTGCTCGAACATCTCTTTACGACGGTACACATTACTTGGTGCTCCGGGCATAGTTGAAAGTCCACGCCGCGCCCCCAATGGAAAGATTGCGCTTTCTAAAGCACCATGGATGCTTGACAAAGAAGAATTAGACAAAGTGAAGGGTACCATTGCTTCTATTCGCACACCAACAAGATACATGAGGTCGCTCAAGGGAGCTTTCACAAAAGTGAAGAAAGGTGGAAGCATTCAATTGTGTGGGTTGAAGTCCCATGATTGGCACAAGATGCTTTAGGTAATGTCCCTCTCCCTATTCTATATAGTTTGTGTGTATGACTTTCTCTCACTTTCCCTCTCCCTAATTTACATTGTCGTTCATTTTGCCGGCGAGTATGTGTATATGTCGGGACAAGAAAGTCAGGGATGCTATTTTCAAACTTGGAGAGCTAGTAAGATACACCACAAGACTTCACTCAACTATAGTTTTTTAATGTACACAATAATATCAACTAGCACTTAGTGTATCCTTGTGTGTTTTCTTGTAGATTTGTGAGCTCCAAGGAAATTGAAATAGATGCTATCCCTGCTACTCAAACACTTACAACAGAAACTATGTGTTTCATTGAGGATACATTTCCTTGATCGGTCCTTCTTAGTCAAATCCACCTCTTAGTTCATGTGGTGAAGGAGATTTCTATATGTGGAGTAGTGCACGCAAGATGGATGTTCTTCTTAGAGAGGTTTTTAAAGACTCTCAAAGATTTTGTGCGGCTACGGTCTCAACCAAAGGCATGTATGGTTGAAGGGTGTATCATGCAAGAGGCAATTGCTTACATCTCAGAGTATTTGGCACAAGTTGATCTTCAATGCCTCGCATGCGGTCAGACGAGGAAGATGCAAGGATGACTTTACACTTGCCAAGTGGAAAGGGAAAACTACTCAACATGGAAATGAATCTATTCCAAGTGGTCAATAACTTTTGTATTCTCAATGCAAAGATTATGACCAAGTGGGTGGACTTGTGGACAGTGGCAAAAGCAAGGTGTTTGCAAGAGAGAGAAGCATGGAAGCAAGCACATGGAGGAAGGAGGGCACCCCCAGTTCCTAGACACCTTGCATGATTCCCAGATCTCATTAGTGCGGAGTGGATTCATGAAAGGATGACCGAAGCAAAAGCGAGCGGAGAAGACATCACAAACAAAGAATGGGAGTATGCACGAGGCTGCATACCAAAGGTAGAGTACTCATATACCTAATCCATATTGTAAATTTTTTTCTTGATTTTATATTTGTATTTGAAAAGATATTTTTCTATTTTGTAGTGCCTTTCCTTTAACACTAGGTTGGTAATGGGACACTTTTATGTCCTGGGACACTTTTATGTCGTGTTAAGTGACCATTTTCCTTGAATTATGTCAAAAGTTTCAAAATGGATTTTGAGGTGCTATTTGTCTAGAGTGTTGTCTCATGAGCTGAAAAAAACTCGTCATTTTTTTGGAATATCAATTCCATCTTTAACCTTGTCCTTGCACAACATTCACAACCTAAACTGTGTGAAAAAACGGGTCTTGTTTTTGGCTTTTTTCAACTTTTTACAACTATACCACTCTAAAATTCATGTTTGTGAGGTCTATAATGCTAGAGAACTATCTTTAGTAGTCCTCAACATGTCCTGATGCTTCTAGGGAGAAATAAATGTTAAAGTTGTAAGTTATGACCAAATTACAAAAATTGTCAAATCCTGTTTTTTAGCCAATTTTAGCTCTTCTATGATTTTTTTGGTGGCTTTCATGATATCCAAATGTAGTTTTGATTTTCTATGACGCATATTGTAACATAAAGCTAATATTACTTGAGTTTTGGGGCACCTAATACCCTATTTTTCATAGTAGACAACGATGGTTTATTTTTTCAATTATAGAAGAAAACGAAACATTCTAGTATATCAAATATAGCTTTTTCAATATTGTTAGTTTCTTGTGACAACTACATGCATTTTGTAGGTAGTAACCATATCTAGTCATAAAGATCAAATTTGGCTAGATATTGAATAGTTTCTATGGGATTCTATAACTCATAATGTTGAACCCAGTTTTTTCATGTTTGTTGTATTTAGCACTTCATCTTTGTCCCCAAGATTCCCCTTGGTAAGAGATGTATTATTCTTTTGACACGCTCCATGGCTCCTTATGAACCTAAAGGACAATAGGGAACTAAGAAAACATACATATATTGTTTGTATTGAGCGTGGCTATAGAAACTTTGATGATAGGTTTGCAGAATGGTAAAAATTCAACTTTTTGTACCTATTTCTTTTGGCAAAACAAAAAATAGTGAGTGAGAAGCAATCATATGTTCTGATCACCAACCCATTGAAGTTAACTAGGGAATTTATCTCAAGTCCTACAAAAATCCCTAATCTTATTTTTATGCAACAAAACGTAAGAAATGACTGTTTTGATAAAAATGTAATGGTCCATCAACTTTGGAGGCTTGGTGTGACCAAAACATGAGAAATTTTACAAGTTTCTTATTTTTTCCATGTGTATTAGGCCTTGAATTATAACCTCATGAAAGGATTTTACAAAATGAGTGGATCTAGGATGGTTTTGGAGGTTTTTTTCAAAACCCTGAAAGGACACTTTTATGTCCTGTTAGGTTACCAACCTAGTGTTAACTCTATGTGGTCAAAGGCCGGCCGTCACTTTCGTACGCGCCACATTGACGAGCATAGAACCAACGTGGATTGTGCCATCCTGGGCAACTTTGACACAAATGGTGAGATGCTAGGTATTGTGGAACTATTGAAAGGATACTAAAGGTTATTTTTAGAACCTTTCATACCTTCATCTTCGAGTGCAAGTGGTTTGCAAATGTGTCTAGACAACATGAGAATGGCCTCTACATGCTAGACTCTAGTGTGCATCACAGAAGAAGGTATGACAATTTAGTTTTACCGCGCAATTGTGAGCAGCAGGTGAGTGACAACTACCTTTTTTATTTTTATTTGCTTGTAGCATTAATTATACCAATGTTACTCACTTTGAGCCTCTCTTTTATAGGTCATCTATATTCCATCGATCCACCAACCAAAACTTTGGTTCATGATTCCCGTAACACCTCGGGGGAGAATCATTTTTTCCACTAATTAAGTGGAGACCATCTTCTACCCTCTTCCACCTCCAACTTTGGATGAGGTGGATACAGAGGAGAGGGAGATCGATTAATCAAGTCCGGGACGGCAAGTCTTAGCAAAGAGGATTCCCATGATGATGAAGATGATGAGATGGAGGATGACGAATTCGAAGATGATGAATCCAACGCATCCACAAACGATAATTCCATTTCTCTCTTTATTGATTTACAAGCCGTGGGCTTAGAATTGGATGATGCTTCATGTAGGGATCTTTTGAAAGATGATTCATAAACATTTTTCATACTTTAAGTTAGGTAGATTTTTGTTCGTGTAATCCATTCATCTCTCTCTCCCCCTCTTCCTCTCTCTATCTTTGTGAGCATCCTCAATTATGTTAATCAAAGTGACAATGATTATTTTAGTTGTATCCAAGTGTAATCTTATTATCTCCCCCCCCCCCCCCCCCCTCTCTCTCTCTCTCTCTCTCTCTCTCTCTCTTTCTCTTTCTCTTTCTTTCTCTTTTCTTTTTTAAATTTGAAAATTTCATACAATATTCTTTAATTTTTATTGAGAGAAGGAAAACATCAAAATTTTGGGGGAGGGGGGGGATGTTTAAGCTTGTGTTGGCTCAGTTCTAGTATGCTTGCAAATTTGCTACTATGCCTATTTTGGCACAATTACATATGGTGAGGCTCAGTTACAAGTAACTAATAATTCAGCCTCGCATGACCACGTCAAGAGTCACATGGTGAGTGCCTTCATGTCATGTAAAGCTTTCGCAAGTTGCAAAAGGATTTCCCCTCCTCTTGGCATGCTGCTCTCACCACCTCCTGCAATAGTTCATAGGAGGAAGAAATAGTTCCTCACTTATCACCACTCTTATTTCTTAGAATAACATAATAGCATAGTAATGAAGCTGAAGAAGATGACAAGCGTAAGCATTGAAGCATGGCTCTTGGTTGGATTTGCATTCCACAGCCAAGATTGTTGGTGTAGGCTCTCAACTTCTCAACAAGCTTGGAGTAGGAGATGGAGCTATTGCACTTTGCACTTCACATAATGAGAGAATGTGTGTGTGTGTGTGTGTGTGTGTGTGTGTGTGTGTGGGAAAGTATACCCCTCTCATGCTTGGGCCACACCTCTCTCTCTCTCTTATTATTTTATTATATCATTTGGACATGTGTCCTCTTTTTTCTCTTTGAGAAAAAGAACTTAATTATTTATTTTTATGGATCTAAATTCTCATTGGACCCCTTTAAAGCCTATCGAATGGGATTCAAGCACATCATGCGAGTATCATATGGAGGATTTTGGCATGTGTCTTTTATGTTTCTTAAGTCATTTGGTTTGAATTAAACACTTCAAGCACTTAGTTAATCAAGCATGGAAACCATTTATGCCTCTTGAGATTTTATCTTTGAGTTGAACACTTGAAGAACCTTAATCATTAGAATTCCCACCTCAAGGTTAGCCCTAACTTTCCTAAGGTCAAATGACTTTTTAACACTAACTTTTGGAGGTCTTTAATGAAGCTAACCCTAAGGTCTTTTAAGCTCCATTAGATGCACGCCGATCTTTGATAGACTACCTCCTTTTGAACCCCTATTGAGATATAACCATCTCTCCTCTTGGTCCCTTGCCGAGGTAAATGTAGAAGCACTTATTGCACATTACTCTTTGGTAGACAGTCTTCTTTTGGGCCCCTATTGAGATGCAACCATTTATCCTTTTGTTCCCCTATTGAGATAGGTCTAGAAGCACATATCTATATCCTAACTCTTGTTTTCATTTTATCTTCCCATATTAAATGATTAGTTTAATATGAGAAAATCATTTGAATTGCTTAGTTATTAGATTTTATGACAAGTTTCAATAATAGGAACATAATTGGATTCAATGTCTCTATTCCACTCTCTTATTTTCTTCTATCCTTGCGTCTTTATTATGAGCAAGACATGGTAGAAGTGTACATCATAACCTTCTATACAACAAGAAGAAAATATTTCCCTTGGTCTACCTAGGGTTGACAAAGATGCTACCAAGTCAAGAAGTACAAACTGGGTAAGCCAGCACGTTTTTTAAGATGAAGGCCCATAATTGCTACACTGTGTAATCATAAAAGTTTTCATGTCTAAGAGTAGAGTTATGGAAAGATAAGGGCTCATAGTTTCCAATGTACCAGGAAATCTTCAAGTTTCATACAGATGAGCTGACTTTCTTTAGTGTGTGTGTGTGTGTGTGAGAGAGAGAGAGAGAGTTACTCTTAAAAATAAAAAGGACAAAATATCCAAGAACTGATAAAAGGTCTGTCAACTGTGCAATCTCTCTCCCTGTTTGAGGTACCAATGTGAGGGTTGATTTTTGTTGGGCATCTTACTTATTCTCTATGGGTGAAAAACGTTAGCTACCCTTTTGAAAATACACTGTAACTCCAAGAAAACCATAATTTCTTGGAAATTTGAAGGGCTCAAAGGGTGCCCTTGGTGAGATGGATCCTTATCAGCTCGATAAAAAATCTCTCTTTCTCTCTCTCTCTCTCTCTCTCTCTCTCTCTCTCTCTCTCTCATTCATGGTCAATAACATGGATAGCTGGATAGCGACTCCTTCGTTTGCATGCATTTCCTCAAAGCAAAACAACCCCAAGTCGCAGTACACGAGCTTTTTTTTTAATTTCTTTTTCAAAATATCAATATTAGTCTTGAAAAAATAAAACCAAATATAACTTCAAAAATTAAATTCTCATTAAACAATAAAATCTCCACTAAATTTATCTCTTTATTGGTATGTGCATCTAAACCACATACATTTAATTTAGGTAGAGTAGAAAGTCTTTCTATTACTAGAAGACTTTTTACTACCTTAAAAAGAAAGTAAAGTCTTTTGACTCTACATTTTACAAAAGCTTAAAGCTGCATCTTTTTTTTTTTAGCAAAACTCGCAATTGTGAGTGCATTACATTGAACAGCCCAAAAAATTACAAGGTCTTGTTATGCTCTTGTTAAGCCATGACATCATCCAGGGACCATCCTTACATTGGCTATCAGGGTAGCCACCCCTACTAACCCGCCCCCTCCTCCTTGATACACAAGGTCCATAATCATGTCATTATGAGATATTTTATTTACCGATGACCAAGATTAGCCCCCATCCTAGGCATTCCATCTGCTGACAACAAGGCACAAGTAGTCCTAGACCAATCCTCCGAGTGTCCATATTAGCACTTTGATTTCTTCTATAATTTCTACGAAGCTTGCCACCTCAAAACCTCCTTCCATATTAGCACTTTGATTGCTTGCACCCGAGTGTCCATATTAGCACTTTGATTTCTTCTATAATTTCTACGAAGCTTGCCACCTCAAAACCTCCTTCAAACACACGGCGGTTCCGTGTCTGCCATACATTATATAAGAAGAAGTATCTGATGATCTGAGTGCTGATGAGGAGTGCAGGACTACCTGAATTCTTACCTCCAAGGAATAGGT
The DNA here is from genome assembly GCF_014529385.1 of Adiantum capillus-veneris. NCBI lineage: Eukaryota > Viridiplantae > Streptophyta > Polypodiopsida > Polypodiales > Pteridaceae > Adiantum > Adiantum capillus-veneris. Next base: position 34,921,359 of record NC_140955.1, on the reverse strand, counting down.
CAGTCTTGAAAAAACTGATTTTCCATGTTCTTTGGACCCATTTGCATACTTTCCCTGCAAGGCCTTTGATAGCTGGGCAGTCCATGAATAGGTGGGCCATATCTTCACGAGCCAACCTGCACCCCAAGCGTCGATCTGACCCAATCCCTCTCTCCTAAATTTTCACCCCCGTCGGTAGAGAACCCCACATAACCTTCCATAAGAAAACCTTCATGTGCTGCGGAACCTTTGGCTTCCATATGTTCTCCATTACATGCTCCCACCTTTCCTCCGGCCATTGCATTTTCCATAGCTTGTTAAGAGGGCTAGACCAATTCTTCTTTTTCATCATTGTCTGATAAATGCTTTTAGTATGGGGTTTCCATAAGAAACTGCTTCGGGCCATTTCGAGGCATTCGAGTCCAACTCCAAACCACAGATTGGCATCACTAGATTGTCAAGCTCTTTCATCACTTTGTGGACAAGCAAGACCTCCAAGCTATTAAGTTGGTATTGGGAAACCATAAGGTCAATGTTTTTCCAACTCTTGTTGCCACTGTCCCAGAAGTGCCCAAGTCGCTTCCGACCCTTATTATTCAGCTTCCTGGCTATCTCAATCCAATAGGGAGTTTGTGGCGGATCTACAACTTTGGAAAGCCAGGGGGACCAATGCAGAATGGAGTTCTTGAAGTATCTGGCTTCTTCCCCCCACTTTAAGACTCATGTTGCTCTATTGCATTTTCTTACCAATTCTCCTGAGCTGCCCCCCGGTCTTAAGGTAGACCACGTCGGGGCTAGCAGTTTGTCATAAACCTCCACCCCTCTCCACTTTCCACCCTTCGAGCCAAGTTTAGCTGCTTCAATCATATCTCTGATCATGACAACCCAAACTTGATCCTGGTTAGCCAAGGAAATAACAAATTTGGCACAACAAGCTTTTGCATGGACCACAGGGTTGAGAATTCCGAGGCCTCCTTGATTCCCTGGTCGAGCAACTGATTCCCAACGGGCTCATTGCCATGGCCTGGAAGATTTCATGTTATTTTTCCATAAAAACCTTTTTACTGGTTTCAAGAACTCTTTCCAATGACACTTAGCCATCTTGAGAAGCGGGCTAGTGAAGGCAATGTAAGGAATCATAAAGGCATTCATCACTTTTATCCGACTTGGGAATGGGAGAAGAGCATACTCCCACCTACTCATTTTTGTTTTGATTTTTTCAAGCACCCACTCAAATCTTTGCTTGTGAGTTACATCCACCCCCAAGGGGGCTCCCAGATGTCTAAAGATATTCCGTTTTGTGACAATCTCCCCCGACCAGACAAAAGGGTCAAATGAGTTATTTTTCGATAGGGAGATCAGCCTTGACTTCTCTATATTACACTAGGACCACGAAGCTACTGAGAATATTTGTACAATCTCCAGAGCTTTTCTGATGACCTGGGGGCATGCCTTCAAGAAGAAGAGAGAATCATCTGCAAAAAGTTTTGCCAGGAGTTGGCTATTTCTTGGTAAGGCAAGGCCTTGCAACTCCCCTCGTTTCGCACTAGCTTCGAGCGTCGTGATTAGAGGATGTGATCCTATGGCGAAAAGTAGGGGGGCCAGAGGGCATCCCTGCTTATATTCTGTCATAAGCCTTGTCCAGGTCCGCCGACTGCAGCAGAATGCACTCCTGCTTTGTGACAGTTGCGTATTCGATGCCCACCATTGCTGCCAAGATGTTATCGTAAATGGACCTTCCTTTTATGAACCCATGTTGATGGGGTGAGATGATCTTGGTTAGTAAGGGGGCTAGTCTGAGGGCTACTGCTTTAGCTATAATTTTGTAGGCCACCGACATCATCATTATAGGGCACCAATGTTTCAGTTGAGAACAACAATTTTGTTTTGGAATGGGTTTGATAAAGCCCAAAGCTGCAGCTTATTTCTTACAATCTTACTCTCCTTTTTGCATTTTAGATTAGATGTTTTGTAAGGTTTTCTATAAAATGAACCAATGACTTTGCATCTTATTTCTTACAATTTTACTCTCCTTTTTGCATTTTAGATTAGGTGTTTTGTAAGGTTTTCTATAAAATGAACCAATGACTTTGACACATGGAGGCCCTCTCCTTAAGCTGCATTATATATAATATAGTGTATAGTATAGTATAGATAGATAGATAGAAGTCTCGTGTGACCATTGCCTTATAGATAACAGTTAGACATCATAAGTCTTCTTTTTTTTTTGCAACAGTTACTCCGGGTCACATACTAGTTTTCTTTATAAAGTATTCGATTGCGATCTCTCTTCTTGAGCCTATTTTTGCAGGCAAAAAATGAAGCATGGAACAAAATGCACAAAATGCAAAGCTAATTTGAGAAGCAATGGTCACGCGAAACTCAATTATCAGTTATTTAGACGGATAAATGAGTCTGCGTTGTGGTCACACATATGTACCTATGTCGACTCAGTTCTACTATGCTTGCAAATTTGCTACTATGCCTATTTTGGCACAATCTATACTATATATAATTGAGCTTAAAATTTTCAAGGAAGGAGAGGGCATCTATGTGTCACTCTCTCATTCATTTCAAAAACCTTAAGAAACATATGGTTTGAAATGTAAAAGTGAAGGGTAAGTAACACGTCATTTGGTTTGAAATGTAAAAATGAAGGGCAAATAGTAAGTACTCTATGGTAGAAAATGAAAAAACTTAGTTTTGACTTCTCAGTTCTCTCAAAAAGTCACAATGATTAGTACTATATCTATATTTATATTATTTAAACTCTTTAGCAAGGCAGTGGAGTTTCACTCCCGCCTTCAATTTTGAAAGGTGATTACTTTTGTTCTTGTAAAGGATAGCTCTACTTTGCATTTTGAAGGCCATAAAGAACACCGAGCACTAAATGGCATGGGTGTGGTTAAATGAGATCAAGTGTAAAGGTAACAAATCATGACATGCATGCATTGTAGACCATGTGATCGGCACCCAAATTTACAAATCAATATGTACTTACAATGTAATGCATAGAAGTACCATGATATTCAGTGAAAGCATGTGAGCGTGGTGGTTAGAGCCCATGCCTTGAACAGGGCAGGTCGTGGCTTTGACGTGCAAGGTGCGAGACAATTTTGACTATCTCAGATTTACTTGTTGGCTCGAATTTGCTTGACAATCCAAATTCGACGGTCCGAATGACCCCCAATGTCGATCCCATTGGAATTTGCCCGAGCTAGATTGTGTGGAGCATAAAGAACTCCCTTTTCCTTTCCACCCTTAAATTTATACTTGAGCTTCAAAAAATGTAGAACTTTCAAATATTGCACGCGTTGTATAATGTTGAGCTAAAATTTCGTACTTCGCACCTTCATGTATAATTTTCTTCTAGCCCCGAGAATGTGCACATTGCATGTTGTAGCTTTGCACAAAGGGTCAAAGTCGAATGATCTCTGAGTCGATTAGCGCTACCTACACATTATGTGGGACAACAAGGACGTGCACGCACGCGCACACACACACAGAGGGGAGGGAGGGTTCTCGAATAGGACCTGCCAAAATATTAAAAATTATAATTTTAGTGACAAAAATACACTGAACATGGTTTATTACAGACATCGAGAATCTCAAATAGCTCCAAAATAGAAGAGCATGATAGACATAGAAAAGTTAAATGTCCAATACATCCATGATCACTCTCTCACCATCCCGATCACACTTATTGAAAATATGCTATACCCTTGCATGGGACACTGGTGTGTGTATGTGCGTGCGCGTGTGTGTGTAAGAGAGAGAAAGAGAGAGATGAGCCCCAGAGTCATCCATGTGTCACTTAAAAAGGATTACTCCGCTTTTTCTTTTGAAGGCCATAAAAAAACTCCAACCATCAAATTTAATACTTTGATATCTATACTACTTTATTGAGCTTGAGAAATCCTCAAGCACGAAAGCCCTTGGAGAACTCACAGATCTGCGACTCTTCTTTTAAAATTTTATGACCGCAGCAACGCGCGGGTCACACACTAGTTACATATGGTGAGACTGAATTACCAGTTACTGATAATTAAGCCTCGCATGACCACGTCAAGAGTCACATCGTGAGTGCCTTCATGTCATCGTAAAGCTTTCGCAAGTTGCAAAAGGATTTCCCCTCCTGTTGGCATGCTGCTCTCACCATTTCCTGCATCGCCTCAGCTCTCTTCTTAGCTCTACACCCCTCTTCCCCTTGTAGGAGGCCTTTCACACCAGCCTCCACATACGCTCTCTCCATGCCCCCGTTGTTTGTGCGCTTCATCTCAAGCCCAGTTCCCCACATCTCACACATGCACCACATGTTGGACACTTGGTCCCCAAATTGCGGACAAAAGAGCATGGGAACACCCTCCCACAAGCTCTCTATGGTTGAATTCCATCCACAGTGCGTTAGAAACCCTCCGACGGCCTTGTGCGCCAGGACCTTCACTTGGGGTGCCCAGCTTGTCACCATCCCCTTCCCACGCAGTCCGGGCTTGACGTGTGAATCGTCCCTTATAGCCCATAAGAAAGGGTTCCCACTAGCTTCTAGCCCCAGAGCTAGCTCTTCTACATCCTTTGCAGATAGGTTCGCGACAGTGCCGAAAGCGACATAGATAACTGATGATTCTGCCTGCGTGTCAAGCCACAAGAGGCATTGCTCCTTGCTAGAATTTCCCTTTGTTTCATGTGCTGGTCCAGAATTATAACCCTGCTCCTGCCCCTCTTGAATCTTGAAATCATAATGGATTAAGGGTCCCGCTATGGCATGTGCGGAAATCCCCATTGCCTGCAATCCGCGGAAGGCGTCGGGCTCCAGCTCTGACAAGGTGTAGATGAGTATTCTCTCTGAAAATTCCACAGAGGAGCACAATTCCTTGAGCAATGATCGGAACTGACTGGGCTCCTTGTCAAAGCGGACAGGCGCGGGATAGAGTTCCACGGATACAGGTGGCAGACATGGGATGCAATCCAGCATGAAGGGGCTCTCACTTTTCCAGTCCGGAGGAGCATTCCCTGTTACTGCACACAGTACAATCACGCAAGTTTGACTCCGTTGTCGTTGTCAATGGTCATTGACACTCGCTACCTAGGCACTAAGGTAAAAATGCCAGCAAGAATGTAAAACTTCCAGGTAAATATGTGAAGCAGTATATACCTTTCTCAGGAAAAATGTTTGCTCGGCAAAGAGCGGGCACGTTGAGGTTGAGGAGGTAGGCGAGTGCATTGGCGGTCCAGAATTCGATGCGGGGAATGCCAGCGCGCTGGGCAACAGGGGCAGTCCAGGGGACGAAGGAGTCGGAGACGAGGCAAGTGGGCGGGTGGCCCTGCTGTTGGAGATGGAGAATGAGGCGTAGCAGATTGTCTGACATGGCAGGGGTGTGAAAGAAGGGCTTGGTAAGATGCTGGGGAGGAATACCGTCAGCTACAAGGTAGGTGTCGATACCAGAATCGTTGGCAAGCGGCAAGTAGACGTCTTGAGAGGCCGTGGGGATGGTGTGCAGCTTGGGGTGGTGCGGGGGCGGCCTGGAAGAGAAGTAGATGAAGGAGACATCGAAGCCCACGGCGAGGAGTGCCCGGGCCATGCGCATGCAGGAGACGCCGTGGCTGGGAGGAAGGGCAGGCACCACCAGGGCATGCGGGGTAGCGGAATCCATGTCCATTGTCCACACAGAGACACTGGATGCCAGCACTCAAGCAGAGTGCTGAGTGCTGGTTTTAGCAGGCGTCGGTTAATACGAAGTAGCCACGTGTCCACCTCATTTATTGGTGTTAGATACACCAGTAATGCGTATTCATTCACGGGCTAAAACTCACCACATACTTTTCCAAGTGCCACCGTGGCACGTGTTGGTGGGGGTCAGGGTGCAGGCACAAATTACGTTCATGTTTTTAAATATCAATCCACTGAAAGGTAAAGTTAACCCTAACCTAAAGTGCAAAAACTATGTACACCAACCACTACATTGCTTGTATGTAATGCAACCTCGGTCAATCGACTCTATGGCCTACTCTACTTGGAGCACAATATATTTTCTTTCCTACAATGCCATGCAACTCGCAAATCGAAACGCCTAATGCAACTCTATTCAATGGACACAAGAAGAGATTAGCTTCTCTTTGAGTGTAAGAGGAGCACTTTTCTGCGAAGAAATCAATTCCACAATGTGGTTCTTCTATTGTATATCTAATTATTCACTACTTCCTAGTGGCTCCTCTCACGATTTATTCATTACTTACCGAGATGCTTCCACCCCGAGGAGCCTTTACTCCCTGCCTTCTTTGGAAGCTTTTTACCTTCTAAAAGTGAAGGCTAGCATGAGGTTCGACCTCATCGCCTACAGAGCATTAACTACTTCGCTAACAACGTAAACCACTTTGGCAACACGAACTCGATGCTTGACGATGGACTCGCTTCCTTGATTAAAAACACAACGCATCCCCCCCCCCCCCCCCCCCGAGGCGCCCGCAATTTGTTACGAGCTCCATCGCGTGTGTGCTCTCTCTCAGCAATAATTTGTTGCCAGCTTCGTCGCGTGTGTGCTCTCTCTCAGCAATAGACTTGGCCCTCTTTCTCGCATGCAACCGAACCACCTTGGAAATGGCGAGAGCATTTTTCAAGATTCTCGTTATTTTCCGATTTTGTTTAGCTAGTACCCCCTACTAGCAAAAGAAAAATTCAAGAGAAACCATACATTGATTAAGCAAGATTAGCAAGCACCATTGATTAGCTAGTAGCTAGTCAAAGAGCATTGCACATTATAAAGAGAGCAAAGACATTGGTTCTATTGCTATAAGTTCAACCACCATGCATAAGGGAGCATGTGGGAGTAAAAAGATAAAACTAGAGTCAAGCACTTTAGAGGATATGGAAACTATGAACTCCTTGGTCTTCTCAAAGCTCTCAAACCCTTCATCGAATAGTAGCTCTCCAACTTGGAACCTAAAAATGACTCAAAATAAGTTCTTTATCATAATGGCCTTTAAAAACTAGGGTTTATACATGATCGTCCGAATGCACTTAAAAATCGTTCAATTGGTTGGTTAGGGCTTTGTGAATATCGTAAAATTACATGAAAATTCTCCAAGCTTCTTTACCACAGTAACTTGCTTGGTAATTACCAGTTTAGCTACTAGTCTGAATTCCCGTTTGGGTACTATTCCTACCGTCTACATTTCCTTCCCCCCTTTTTTTGAAGCTTGGATTATTTCTAGAATTTCCAAGAGGTGACTAAAAATTTAGATATGTTGCTGTTAATGAGTAGAAATTTACCCAATTTCCTTCTAGCATCCTGCAAAAATGACTTCATTGGCCAGGGTCCATCTTCTTGCCAATTGGGTAAGCCTCTCAGTTCTCTGTGTTTGTGACTTGAATAACCTATTTGGATACTGGATGCCATCGGATTTTTTATATGGAGCCTTCTTTCTTGTAGATTTCTAGATAACCCTGGGTGGAGCCTGAATTGGTGGATCAGTACCCGAAGCACTGGTTTGTATTTTTGAATAAGCCAGTGAATGGCCTCCTACTCCAGCTATTCCTTTCATTCAATCATCATTTCTACTTCGTAGGGTGTCAAAGCATTCCAAGTTTGGGTGTATGCATCATACATAGTTTGCCTTCCTCTGGTCAGCCTAGCCCTTCCTAGCTTATGACAAACAAAATCAATGGGAATCCATCCTTCAGGGAGAGGCTAAATTGGCTTTAGTTCTTGCTTTGAATATAACTTCATCCATTTCTCTAAATTGAGGTTTGGATGCAGCTTTACTGGCCATTTCATTCTTTGGAATCTTTGAGGCTTCTACTAATAATTGCAATAATTTGTTGGTAATCTTTATCAGTTATCTCCTAGTAGCATCTCTATCTGCATTCCTAGACTTTGGAGACTCACCATAAAAGGTCCCTTTATGGGAAGATTAACCACAACATCATCGTTGGTTAAGAGCCATTTTGGGACTCTTTCTAGTACCTGGATGTAGCTTGTCATAAAATTCAATATCTAACCAACCCAAATTATTTTCTCATTGTTACGAGACTGGGCACCCTCTTGTATAAGTGGTTAGCTGCAATTGGGATAGCTGGCGTAATGGTTAATTATGTGTTGTCTATTTATTTTACTAATTGAGTTGATGATGATTTTGTAGAGTGGAATGCGGGGAGTTGATGAAGAGGCGACGACAATGCACAGTATCTTAGAACATCATTTCAATAAGCCACTATGGTTCTGTAAATAGTTGTAGTGGGAACTCCCCTTATGGGTCATGCAAGAACTAATGAGCTTCACTCATTTGCAAAAGTAAAGTGGTTGTAAAAAGAGGGGCCTCAATTTTTGGCACCTTAAACTCAAAATAATATATTAAATACCAACTCCACAAGAGAGGGGAGTTTGGGGCTAGATTTAGGCCTTTCTCTTACAGATTCTCTTCTCTACTCTCTTAAGCTATGGTTATTTGCTGTGTACTCTCTAATCTAGTCTCCATCTCTTACACATCTCTTACACTCTCTTACAAGCATGTCTATGTCAATTCTATGTTTACTGTGTGTGTGTCATAGTTTAGGTGAGTGTGTGTACTTGGAAATTGGAAGAAGAGGTGGACAGGTTGATGGTGATTGCTTGGAAGCTTGTGCTGAATATTTTAAGCGGTCGATCTCCCCCTCTTCTCCCAACAGTGGTATCAGAGCCTCAGGTTTGAGGATAAATCGGCACCAAATTTCAATTTTAAGAAGGAGTTCCTCTAATCGACAAAATCCCAATTGCAATTCATCGACCTTGCAATTCAAGGATTCAAGGACTCATGGAAATTTGAAGTATAATTAATCGAATTTGCAGAAGAAAACTCGATTGTTAATTGGTGGCTATTCGGCAAAAACTGATTTCCAATTCGGCTTCATAACGACCCAAAATATGGTATGTCGAGTGTCCACTTCCAATTTTAATGCATAATCATTGCGGATTGTGAAGGCAAGAAGAAAGCAGAAAAGCTTGGAGAGTCGGGAAATTCTTGATTTCGAAAAGCTAGTTGCAATGGAGCAATTACTTTGTCATATGGGCGATATCAGAAAGCTTAGTTAAAGAGGAAAGAGAGACGGATTGAAGGAGAGAGGAGGAAATAAAAGCTTGTCATAGAAACTCGAAGATTGAGGGAAAGGAAGAAGAGTGAGCCGATAAGGGTGCAAGTTTAGCTCAAAACCAACAATTTTTGGCTCTCAACATTACTGCCGAGTCCCCGTGGGAAGCAACGCCTATAGCCGAAAAAAGCTCCTCTGTCGACTTGCTTGAAACTTGTCGAAATTGCCCTCAAACTGGTCGCCCAGGGGGCGTGTACACTTGGTCCTTCTTGCTCGCGGGTCGAGAAGCCTTCTATAGGCCGTCGCAAACCCTGCAAGCCCTCGCGCTGTAGGCAGCCCTGGCTGCACGCCACCATGCATTAGGAGTACACACTTTAATCAAAAAGTGTGGCTTAAAGCATTAAAGCATTAAAGCAATTGAGTTTTGGCCGGCCGCCCACTGCAAAAAAAAACTTACAAGCCTTACTATTAAAAGCTTGGCTGCCCATTGTTCCTCCTCGGCCTCCCACTGCAGCATATGGTCCCGTTTCAAAACAAACCTTCAAATTCATTTAACCCAAGCCTCTAATGGCTTTCCAATTCAATTGTGGGCATTTCAACTTAAGTATTAAGTTGGCCCCTTATTAAGGACTCGGCACCCTTCTATAATCGCTTACCAATCCAAATCAGCAATAAGTCACCGACTCTATTAAAACCAGTTCGACTGACTCCTTTGGCCACACAAGCTTTCTATTTCACTGTTCAAAGGGGAATATTGGCCGTCCATTCTTCGCCGAACATCTTCGACGACCTTTGGGGTGAAAGTTAAAATTACCACTATCTTTTGAAATAAGGAGACCGAAGGCTATAAAATTCATATGGCTCAGTAAAGCACCGTCAGACCGTCTACTTCTCTGGCAATTTCCTAGCGCATCGCCATTCCGGACTGGACGCCACCACTACTTTTCAGCTAAGTACATTACGTTTCTGTTATTTATTTTACTTTTATTCCGCATATTGCATCTGTGTGAATATCACCAAATAAAATTTTTTAAGCATTACCATTTGAGTATTTATTTTTTAAAAAAAATAAAAAAAAGAGCACGCGATCATGGCACACCTTCTCAGGCACCCACGATTGCAGAGCAACTTCAAAATTTGCAGCAGTCACTCACATATGAGCGCATGCGCAGGCAAGAACTTGAAGATAAATTATTGCATTCTGCACGCACCGAATCTGCACCAGCACCCAAGAAAAACAAAATTAGCAGAAAAGCCTTCACTTTCAAAGATTTTGATGGCACTAAAGATGCTAGCACGGTTCTAGCATGGGTTAGTCAACTAGATGACTATTTTCATGATGAAGACTTTCCCTAGCGTGAAATGGTAAAGTGTGCATCAAATCATCTCACTAGCAGCGCTGCATTGAGGTGGAACGCCACCAAACAACATGGAAGAAGACCACGCACCTGGAATGCATTTAAAAAAGTGTTTTTTCCCCAATTCTTGCCCACACAGTACAAAGCTAAAGCATGACGTCAATGGGATTTAATTTGACAGGGTAGAAATGAAGACGTACATGGTTACACTGACCGTTTTTGGAATTGTCTAATTCAATTGCAAGCTTCAATCGCAGGAAATTGAAGCGAAAGTACATATTAGGCTTGGCACTACAAATTAGTGCTGAGGTAGATATGTTCGAACCAGATTCTCTGTCAAAGGCCATTAATTTGGCTCTCAATGCACAAAAGAAGAAAGGTGGATATTCCTCTCACACTGATCAACCTACTAACACTAACCGCAACAAGAGACCTCCTTTATCTCCTAACTTTGACAGAAGCAAACACCAAAGCCGTACTTTTTTCAAAAGACGTAGATTTGACAATCCTCCTACAACTGCTCAACCTCATACAAGCAACAACAACAACAACACCTAGCAACGAGGTACCCAACATCCTTTCAACCAGCATTCTCCTTCAAATTCTAATGGTAACAAAAAGGTGAAGTGTTTTAAATGCTTTCAGTATGGTCACTATGCAGATAAGTGCCCAAATGGTCATGCTAAGGGCAATCGTCAATCCAATGGCCATTCAAATGGAGTCAACAGGAATTCAAGTCAAAAACCCTTCAACAACAACCGCCCCAACGGAGCTACTCTTAACCTCATCGAAGATGCTACACCCAACGACAATGAAGTGAAAGTTAACTACGGTCAGGGATATGATCCTGATTATGATAACTATGACAACCCATCCTCAGGTACTCCTATATCTCCTTACACTTTGTTTAAAGTGCAAGGCACTGTTAAGGGTGAAAATGTCACCATTCTGCTAGATGATGGTAGTAGCCATGATTTTATTTCTACACGATTGGCACATCAACTATCACTCTCTGACCTCACAAGGTCAAAGCTATTTTTAATAATCAATGTTTTAATTGTAAAACTCAAGTCAGTGTTGAAGTTTGCATTGGTGAATTCACACAAGCACGTACATTTTTGGTAGCACCATTGCATGGTCTTGATATGATTTTGGGAATGCCATTTCGTCGTGAATTTGACCCGTTGATTAATTATAAAACATGTACAATGTCTCTCACTCATAATAATAAAAATTTCTCCATCCAAGCAACACTGGCACATCAAAAATTTCCACTCCTGTCCCACACTCAAGCCAAACGAGCAATTCGAAAACAGGGGAAAACATATCTAGTCTTGGTAAATCAAATTTCTGCTGAAATGGAAACTTCACATAACTCCACCCATGATGAATTTCTCTCACAATTTAAAGATTGTTTCATGCATGATCTGCCACCTGGAATTCCACCATCACGCCATGAAGACCACAAAATTGACATCATACCGGGTAGTGAACCTCCTTGTAGAGCACCTTATCGTGTAAATCCTACCGCACACAGGGAAATACAAACTCAAATCACTGATTTACTTGACCGAGGCCTAATCCGACCTAGTAGTTCACCATACGGAGCTCCAGTACTTCTTGTCAAGAAGAAAAATGGAACCTTTCATATGTGTATCGACTACAGAGCTTTAAACAAGATCACCATTAACACTAGAATGGTAACCTAACAAGACATAAAAGAGTCCTTTCAGGGTTTTGGGAAAAAATTCCAAAGCCATAGTAGATCCACTCATTTTGAAAAATCCTTTCATGAGCTTATAGTTCAATAACTACTACATATGGAAAAAATGAGAAACTTGTAATTTTTCTCATCCCTTGGTCACTACAAGCCTCCAAAGTTGATGGACCAGTGTATTTTGTCCAAAACAGCAATTTCTTACGGTTTATTGCATATAAATAACGGGGGGGTTTTTGGAGGACATGAGATAAAATGCCCCGTTAACTTCAATGGGTTGGTGACCAAAACATATGGTTTCTTTTACCTCACTAAATTTTTTTTGGGCAAAAAAGATAGGTACAAAAAAGTTGCATTTTTTTCATTCTGCGAACCTATCATCAAAGTTTCTATAGTCACGCTCAATACAAATACTATATACATGTTTTCTTAGTTCCCTTTGGGCCTTTGGATTGAAAAGGAGCCATGGAGCATGTCAAAAGGATAATGGATCTCTTACAATTGGAACCTTGGGGGCAATGATAAAGTGCTAAATACAGCAAATATGAAAAAACTAGGTTTAGCATTATGACCTCTAGAAACCCATAGAAACTACTCAATATCTAGCCAAGTTTGTAGTCTGTGATTAGATATGGTTACTACCTACAAAATACACACAATTGGCCTAAGAAACTAGCAATATTGAGAAAGTTATACCTGCTACTCTAAAATGTATCGTATTCTTCAGCAATCAAAAAACTCAACCATCATCATATACTATGCTATATGGCATATTAGGTCCCCCAAAACTCAAGGAAGATTAGCTTTATGTTATACATTACACTTACATAATCAAAATTGAATTTGGATATCAAGAAAGCCACCAAAAAAATCATAAAAGTGCTAATTTTGGCCAAAAAACAGGATTATGCAATTCTTGTAAATTGGTCATAACTTTCAATTTTAACACTTAGCTCTCCTTACAAGCACCAAAACATGTTGAGAACTATGAAGTCCTAACCTCTAGCCATCTAAACCTCACAAACATGAAGTTTAGAGTGGTATAGTTGCCAAAAATTGAAAAAAAACTCAAAAGCAAGACCCGTTTTTTCACACAGTTTAGGTTCAAAAATGTTGTGCAAGAGTAAGGTTAATGGTGAGATCGATACTCAAAAAAAAAATGCTAAGTTTTTTTCAGCACATAAGGCAACTTTGTGGATATATAGCACCTAAAAATTCATTTTCATACTCTTCAAATAATTCAAGCAAAATGGTCACTTAACAGGACACAAAAGTGTCCAAGGACATAAAAGTGTCCTGTTACCATTCTAGTGTTAAGAATAGGTTTCCTATTCCTAGAGTGGATGATCTACTAGACAAACTGAAAGGGGCAAACATCTTTAGCAAAATTGACCTTAAATCAGGGTATCACCAAGTCAAAATGTTTGAATATGATGTCTACAAAACTGCTTTCAGAACACAAACTGGACACTATGAATTTCTTGTCATGCCATTTGGTTTGACAAATGCACTAGCTACATTCACATACATGATGAATCGAATTTTCATTGACCATCAAGATTTTGTGATTGTATTTTTTGATGACATTTTGGTATTCAGTAAATCTGAAGAAGAGCATAAACAATATTTAACACGTGTATTCGATCTGCTTGCACAAAATCACTTGTATTTGAATCCTGAAAAGAGTTCATTTTTCCAATCTGAAATTGAATATGTGGGACACATTGTATCGGGTAAGGGAATACATGTCGATCCAAAGAAAATTGAAGCCATTCAATCATGGCCTAGACCCAAAAACTTGCATGAGCTACGATCTTTTATTGGTCTTTGTAGCTATTACAGAAAATTTGTTCGTAATTTTGCTTACAAATCACACTATTTGACGCTCTTGTTGAAGAAAAATACGCCTTATGAATGGACTGATTTGCAAGAAATCTCATTTAATGCACTTAAACAGGCTTTGACTAATGCACCTGTATTGCAATTGCCTGATTTTGAAAAACCATTCTTTGTGGTAGTTACTGATGCTAGTGGAAAAGGTATCAGTGCAGTCCTTATACAAGATAACCATCCAATTGCTTTCGAAAGTCGTAAATTCAAACCGTCAGAAACAAAGTTCAGTACTTATGATAAAGAGTTGACTGTTGTGGTACATGCATTGAAAATTTGGAAACGCTATGTAATGGGTACTGACTTGATCATTAAAACTGATCAACAAAGTATCAAATATTTACTTTCTCAGCCCTTAATAGATGATAGACATATTAAGTGGGCCACTTTTATTCAAAATTTTCAGCCCAACATTCAATACCAACCTGGTAAAGAAAACGTTGTAGCTGATGCGTTGAGTAGAAGACCCTCACTTAATCATCTATCAACCATTATGGGAACTTCATTTGACACTATGCCTGACACTTATGCACATGATGATGACTTCAAAACGACATGGTTGCACATGCTTGATAATTCTGTACGCACATTCCTCGAATACGTTATTCAAGAAAACTTCCTTTATTTCAAACAAAAATTATGTGTGACTAAACCTTTCCGTACATTAATTATTGAAGAATTGCACAAACCACCTTATGCTATACATAGAGGATTTGCTGCAACTTTTCAAAATTTATGTCCTGATTTCTATTGGCCTACTACGAGAATGGATGTTAAACAGTATGTTTCAACTTGTTTGATTTGTCAAAAAATCAAAGCAGCTACTACAGGTAAAAAATTGGGACTTTTACATCCTCTCCCCATTCCTGAAAGACCTTGGGAACATATTTCAATGGATCTTGTTACTGGTTTCCCACTCACAACGCACAAACATGACATGATATGGACTATTATTGATCGTTTCTCTAAACAAGCGTATTTTGTTCCGTGTAAAAAAACACTCACAGCACCTCAAGCTGCACTTTTGTTTCTTAAGACTGTTTTCCCACATCATGGTTTGCCTAAAGTGATTATTTCTGATCGAGACTCAAAATTTTGTAGTGCTTTTTGGACTACTGTGTTTGAAAATCTTGGCACTACACTTGACTTCACTTCTGCATTTCATCCTGAATCTAATGGCCAAACCAAAGCCACCAACCGCACTATTATTGACTTGTTAAAGGCTTATGTTTCTTCTCAACCTAAGAAATGGGATGATTACATACATATTTTGCAATTTGCATACAACAACACCACTCACATTGCCATGGGTAAGTCTCCATTTGAAATTGTATACGGTCACTCTCTTCCTACTCCTGCTTCACGTCTTTCTAATGTTGTGCCTGCCGCGCTGATGATTTCACTCTACTGACTTTCATGATATTTATGCAACTGTGCATTCTGCCATTAAATACTCACAAGAACTTTACACCAAGCATGCTAACAAGCACCGCAAGGCACCCCAATTCAAAGAAGGTGATCATGTTTTACTTCACATCGAAAAACGTAGGATCAAAAGTGTTGATACTAATGTCTTGTTAAACTTATATGCACCCCTTTGTCCCCACGGCCTCATGCATAGCCAAGCACTCTTTTCCCACGTTCGACGCGGTCGTCGAACTCTCTTCAACCGGGGGTGTATATAAGGGGTATGAGCCTCCCGAGAACGGCCACGGGAGGGGACCCCCCACCTAGACACGCTAGCCTCACTCCACGCACTCGCGCACCGTGGGGACTCCACGCAAGGTTCCCCGGGGCACGCTATGACCCTCCGTCAGTGCGGCGGAGCCTGAGGCTACGTGGGGCTAGGGACCCGGAACGCGAGACCCGCGAAACGCAAACGGCCGTCGACCCATGGAACGCAACCACGCCCGAGCCGGTCCCGTCCGAGCCGGGCCCTCCTGAGCCGGTGCCGTCCGCGCCAGGACCCCTTGACACAACACCTCGACCCGAGCCGGCGGTCCCGTCCGAGCTGGGCCCTCCTGAGCCGGTGCCGTCCGCGCCAGGACCCCTTGTCACAACACCTCGACCCGAGCCGGTCCCGTCCGAGCCGGGCCCTCCTGAGCCGGTGCCGTCCGCGCCAGGACCCCTTGAAGAAACACCCCGACCCGAGCCGGTCCCGTCCAGCCGGGCCCCTTTGGAGACAAAACGTCCCCTCCCCGACGCGCCCAGATTCTGGGGCGTCACACTTGGTATCAGAGCTCCAGAAAAGAGCTCCTGGAAAAGAGCCGAAGACCGACGTGCCCGACGCGCACGATCCTCACGACGACTCCAACCGCAATGGCCCGGGTCGTCAAAATCTTGGTGAAGAGAGCTCCAGAAAGCAACCACACGCCCTCCATCCCCGTGACGCGTCCAAACCCCGGGCCGTCACCCGTGACCCGCGCCGGCCCCGATTCGAGCCGGGCACCTCCATGATAAAAAGCAAAGATGCGAGCCAGACAGGGCTCCCCGAATGACAAAAAGGAACGATGCGAGCCAGACAGGGCTCTTTATATCAAAAACAGGAACCACCAAAAACGCGACGAACCAAGCCAACAGTGTTCGTCGCGCCCCGGCCACGTTTAGTGGCCCATGCTGAGCTGAAGACCCATTCAAGTCTACAAAGAGACCACAGGGCCCCGAGCTTGCCCTCCAAATGACGTCCAAACAGGGACCAACTTCGCAAGTGCTGCATTGCGACGCACCTTCTCTCCACATTCGGCTTTCAAGAAGCCTCCACGCGGACCAACGCAGCAGGTGGCTCCGCCGCACTCTGGGTTACCTATTCGGGGAACGCTCAAGTATGGGGAATTCTACTTGGGTGTTCAAAGCATACTTTTTCAGCCTTCTGCCAAAACCCCAAAAATACACACACTCACTCATTCTCAAAAGTACAAAAACAAAGCATGCCTATTTACTTGCATTTTGGGAACAGTTTTGCTCACTTTGCACTTATATGCACCCCTTAGTCCCCACGGCCTCATGCATAGCCAAGCACTCTTTTCCCACGTTCGACGCGGTCGTCGAACTCTCTTCAACCGGGGGTGTATATAAGGGATATGAGCCTCCCGAGAACGGCCACGGGAGGGGACCCCCCACCTAGACACGCTAGCCTCACTCCACGCACTCGCGCACCGTGGGGACTCCACGCAAGGTTCCCCGGGGCACGCTATGACCCTCCGTCAGTGCGGCGGAGCCTGAGGCTACGTGGGGCTAGGGACCCGGAACGCGAGACCCGCGAAACGCAAACGGCCGTCGACCCATGGAACGCAACCACGCCCGAGCCGGTCCCGTCCGAGCCGGGCCCTCCTGAGCCGGTGCCGTCCGCGCCAGGACCCCTTGACACAACACCTCGACCCGAGCCGGTCCCGTCCGAGCGGACCCTCCTGAGCCGTTGCCGTCCGCGCCAGGACCCCTTGAAGGTGTTGATACTAATGTCTTGTTAAGCTTGCTCCTCGTTTTTATGGACCTTTCAAAATTTTAGCTGTCATTAATGATGTTTCTTTTCGTTTAGAACTACCTGCACATTGGCACATTCACAATGCCTTTCACATTAGTCTTTTATGCCCATTCCGAGAACCCCTACCTACACACCACATTTATGAAGACCCACCTTCACTTGTAGACCAAGAAGAGAAACTCATCCCTGATAAAATAGTTGACCATGAGACCAACACTACACGCACTGGAATGGTTTATAACTGTTACCTTTTGACTTTCAAGGGCCACCCTAGAGAGGATGCCAAATGGATGCCTGAAAAGTTTTTTCGCAACTTCCCCGACCTTCTCCACACTTTCCATCACTCACGGTCCAGTTGATTTCTCTATTGAGCAACTGAGGGTAGTTGCTATCCCTGGTGGGAGGGATGTTACAAGACTGGGCACCCTCCTGTTGTAGTGGTTAGCTGCAATTGGGATAGCTGGCGTAATGGTTAATTATGTGCTATCTATTTATTTTACTAATTGAGTTGATGATGATTTTGTAGAGTGGAATGCGGGGAGTTGATGAAGAGGCGACGGCAATGCACAGTATCTTAGAACATCATTTCAATAAGCCACTATGGCTCTGCAAATAATTGTAGTGGGAACTCCCCTTATGGGTCATGCAAGAACTAATGAGCTTTACTCATTTGCAAAAGTAAAGTGGTTGTAAAAAGAGGGGCCTCAATTTTTGGCACCTTAAACTCAAAATAATATATTAAATACCAACTCCACAAGAGAGGTGCCGGGGAGTTTGGGGCTAGATTTAGGCCTTTCTCTTGCAGATTCTCTTCTCTACTCTCTTAAGCTATGGTTGTTTACTGTGTACTCTCTAATCTAGTCTCCATCTCTTACACATCTCTTACACTCTCTTACAAGCATGTCTATGTCAATTCTATGTTTACTGTGTGTGTGTGTGTGTGTGTGTGATAGTCTAGGTGAGAGTGTGTGCTTGGAAATTGGAAGAAGAGGTGGACAGGTTGATGGTGAATGCTTGGAAGCTTGTGTTGAATATTTTAAGCGGTCAATCTTCCCCTCTTCTACCAACACTCATATTAAACTGTGTCACTTAACGTGGGAGAATAAATGGGAACAAGGGTTAGGATATAGACATAATGTGCTTATAGATCTATCTCAGGGGGCCAATGGTAAAGGGGCCCAAATGAGAGACGTTCTGTCAAAGAGCAAGGCTAACCAATGGAGCTTAAAGATCTTAGGGTTATCTTCATTGAAGTCCTCCAAAAGTTAGTGTTAAAAGTCCTTTGACCTTAGTAAGCTAGGGTTGTGGTTGAGGTGGGAACCCGAACCAAGCTTGAGGTGCTTGTCATCCTTGATGACTGAGATGCTTGAGGTGCTTGTCATGCTTGAGATGCTAGGGTTGTATTTGAGGTGGGAACCCAGCCCAAGCTTGAGCGGCTTAAGTGTTGTGCTTGTGGTGAGAACTGGGCCCAAGGTTGAGGGGCTTGAGGTGTCACAAAAGTCAAAGAAAATCTCTACAAGGAGGGGTTGAGCAATGCAAGAAGGGGAGGTGGTTTCTTGAACACTCTCTCTCCCAAAGGGCACCCTTGCCCAAGAGGAAAGTAGGACACATGTCAAGCCCCTAGCTAGGTCACCCCCAAGTTGTGTCTAAAGCATGTCTAAAGCCCATTGGTTATTGGCCTCCCAAGGGGTCCAATGATAAATTAGTTAATTTAATTAATTGTTTTAGCATTTACCAAGTCCTCTTTCTCAAAGGGAAAAGGGAGACGCTTGTCTAAAGACAACATGTTTGCTTGGTATGACTCTTGCTGGTGATTGGCTAGGTCTGGAGGGGTTCAATGAGCTTCAAGTATGAGCGACAAGGGGGGGTCGTCGACCAAAGCAAGTAGGGGGCATGCTTGAGGGGTATACTCTCTCACAAACACTCACAAACACTTTCATTGTGTAAAGTGCAAAGTGCAAGAGCTCCTTCTCCTTCTTTAAGCAAGTAGAGAGGTTGAGAGCCTACACCAACACTTGTGGCTATGGAATGCAAATCCAACCAAGAGTCATGCTTCAATGCTTAAGCTTTCCATCTTCTCCATCTTCATTACTATGCTAATATGTGTTCTAGCAGCATGGGTGATGATAAGTGAGGAACTAATTCTTAATCCTATGAAATGTTTCTTCTTCCTCTTTCCTACTCTCATTCCCTACTAGCTCTCTCCACCTTCGAAGGTGTTTGAGGTCTTGGGACTGAGGCTTGGGATAGTTAATGCTTTCCATAAAGTTTATGTTATGCTCGTGATGCATGAAGGTTTACATCTTCATTGCATCACCTAGGTCACAAGGAACACAAAAGATTGTATTGTACCAAGTCTCTCTTGATGGGAGAAACTATAATACAAATGCATATTGGAGGGGGGACCGACTCCACATAAATCAGGTCCTCAATTGTTGTCATGTTCTCTAAACTCTCTCTCTTGCAAAAGTATTGTTCATGCCAAGTTAACTAAATGCTATGTTTATGTTGCTACCATCAATTAAGTTCACCCGATATGCTCACAAAGTAATTTCATAAAAGTACCTTCTCTAATTTCCACTACTCTCAAAGTTAATAGGCCATTTCCATTACATTGGTATCAGAGCATTTAGTTTCTATTTTCTTGCTTAAGAAGAAAGGTCCTTAAGTAGCCTATAAATGGTTGATTTGGTTAATTATATTAGGGTAAGGGGGACTGGGATCTATTATCAATTTTGTTGAGCCCACTATGTGGGATTTGGTGCACACCTTGGGAGTTTTGTACTTAATAATGGGCTCTTTTTAAACTTTCCTACGGCTTTACCATTATTGAGCCATAAGAAGTCCAAAAGGAGCTAACCCTCAACAATTCTGCAATATTAGACCCACTCCACTACTCTCTATAATTAACCACTTCGAGCCATGGGGTGTAGATACTTAAGTGCAAATTTTCAAAGGCTAAGAGGAGTGGCAACTAAGGTTTTGAATTGCCAAAGCATACACTAAGTAAGTACACAAATTTTTTAAACATGACTGACATTAACCAAGAGAGTAGAATGAAAATTGATAGGTTTGATTTTGCATGAAGGTGCTAATGATGATGCCCCTATGTTTGTCAATTATCTTGTTACTAGGTTCCAACAAGCTATGGGCAACCTTGCTTTACAAGCCGAAGTTACTCAACAACTTTGTGCTTATGGGATTTCCCTTCCTCTCCAAGAGGAGAGAGAGAGAGCTTAGGAGGTCTCTTGAAGAGACCCCTAAAAGAAGACTCTCTCCCGTACGAGAGGAGGAATCCAAAGAGCAAGAAAGAAATGAAACTATAAGGTCCTCTGAACATGTGGCTCCACGAAGATAGCGGTCTAGACGATTGCCAACTCCTCCCAAGAGGAAAACATCAACACACAGTCCTTCTCCTTGTCACTCTGAAAGGGAAGAGAGGAAACAAATGAAGAAAAGGGCAAGAAAGAGATCACCCTTTTCTCCATCTTCTTCACCTTCCTCCTCTTCCGACAAAAGCTATGGCTGTTCTCCTAGAGAATACAAGAGGGGAGGACATTGCAAATCATACCCTGCATGGCGAAGGTCACAAAATCTAAAGAAGTTCAAAGAGGGAGGAAAGAGTATCTCTTTTCTCACCTATGATGGTACCTTTGGTGCCACTGACAAAGTATTGGACTTCATCCAGAAATTTGATGTGGCCTCTAGAGACAAGGGCTTCACGAAGTCCTCCAAGCTACACCATGTAGCTATGCACTTCCAGAAATCGGCTCGTCAATGGTGGGCTAGCCTTCTTGGCAATGGTGAAGCCCCAGAGACATGGAAAACTCTACAAATTTCCATCATGAAGAAATTCCTTGCAAGCGATGCAAAGGACAAAGTGCTTACCGAATGGCGCAGTTTGAAGCTTCTCTCTCATGAATCTATCCACAAATATGTAGACAAGTTTTTGAATTTACATCTCAAGCCTGCTGTCTTCCAAAAGATAGTCTTTGTTGAGAAAAAGCAACAATTCTGTGCGAGATTACCTTAGGAGATGGCCGAATACGTCAACTCTCGATGGCCTACTTCTATCACCGAAGTAATCCATCACACCATGGTTGCTTCACGCATCAATTTTCAACAAGGGGCTAGATGGAATGTCAAGCCCATGGAAAACAAAGACAAAAATTATGCAAAGGGGAAAACCAATGCCCAAAATTCTTCCCAAGGCACTTCCAACAACAACAATATGTACAAGGAGAAGAGAGTTTACAGAGGCAAAAACAAACTCTCTCCTCAAGAGCTTGAAGCTTTTTGCAAGGACCATAGGTTTTTTAAGTTTGGGGAGCAAGGACATGGATATCATTCGTGCCCCAAGAAAAATGCTTGCAATGAGACTCTTGGGGCTTCCACCATCGAAGCTCCAAAAGAGAATTCTCATTGCAAAGGATCATCTCTCTCCTATGCTTGGGGAAAGGTAAGGGAGCATGATGCCTTTATCCTATTTGACTACAAATATCCTCTCAGTTAGCATTTTCAACTACATATCACAACTTCATATCAACGGAGTTTGTAGAAGGCGAGGACAGTCCCAACAGGTGAGAACTGCCCCTTAGAAGGCCGACCAGCGAGGAGTAGTCACACTGGCAGTAATTACCACAGGTAGTTACTACAATAATTCCCAAGAGCTATAAATAGGACCCACTACATTGTAATCGGGCTTCTTGGCTGTTTTGACTTTGTCTTGTGGCTTTAACTTTCTAAGCACATTCGAGTTTACGAGCTCTTCTCCTCTACTTTCACCCTGTAATCATTGCTTCTGTAATTATTTGAGATTAAATCCATTATACAATGTACTGGTTATCCTTGAACTATTAATCTGAATCTGCAAATATTCTTCAAGTCTTTCAGTTATGTCTCTCATTTGAGTATAACATTCCACTTCAATTCTCTATTTCAGTCCAGTACTCTGTTCCAGTCTCACTAACTGAACTGATTACATAACCAGTAGCTCTAAATTCTAACATTGGAATCAGCTGTCTAAAGAGACGAGCTCCAATTTCATTTGAGCAATCATGGTGGTTAGAGTTGATCGCTCTTTGACCAGAAAACTCTATCTCTCAGTTAGCATTTTCAACTACAAACACGACGCCCAATCGTGGTCGCAAAAAGTCAACCAGGTTGGACATTGATTCCACCCATGTCGACCCTATTCTTGAAGTATCAGAGAGAGAGTCTGATACTAAGGAGGACCCTGAGAATGAGACTGAGGCTCAAGAGGAGCACAATAATGCTGACAAGGCCAGAGACTCTCAGCATTCCAGTCACTCAAGAAGGAGAAGGACTAAGTGGGAGGAACGCAAAACCAGGAGTACTCGGTCCACACACAAGGCAGTTGACACCAAGGGCAGCAAGGGTAGTCATCACAGTTCCAACAGGAAAGCCAGAGAAGAGACAGAGATTGAAACTGAAGATGAAGTTGACTAGGATGCTGACATAGATCACTACAAGAAGTCTTCAAGACGAAGTCAGGCTCCCAAGGTTAGAAGCAGCAGAGACGATGACGACCGGCGTGACATCACATGTAACTTTGGTCCCATAGGTCATATTTGACCTCCAAGGATGACAATAAAATCTATCCATCTATTTCTCTCTCTCTCTCTCTCTCTCTCTCCCCTATCTCACTCACTCACTCTCTCTCTCTCTCTCTCTCTCTCTCTCTCTATTTCTCTCCCTCTATCTATCTCTCTCTTTCTCTATCTCTGGTCGTTGAAGATGATACAGATGTTCATATTCAAGCTTTTGAGTAGTATGCTGAATTGAAGAATATTGATGAAGATGACTAGGGAGAATATATTCCTCAGACACTGAACGATGCAGCAAGGAAATGGTATTACCATTACCCAGCTTGACAACTCAGATCATACAACAAAATGCTCAAGCCTTTCAAATTGGAGTTTTTAGACAACAAGGGTGATGAGGACATCATCTGTGAGCTAGATAAGATTAGACAAGGGAAATTGTCAGTGAGAAGTTATGTTGAGAAGATCAAGGAGTTAATCAGGCAGTTGTTGCAAGAGCCACCATTAGAAAAGAGGCTATGTGCATAGTTTCTAAATGGGTTCCATAGTAATAATCTCAGAGAACAAGAGGTACTTGCACCATCAAAGAAATTTAATGATTTGGTGCAAAGAGCTCTGAAGCTTGAACAACAAGCTAAGAAGAAGAGAAGCCACAAGAAGAGGAGGTCCAATAGTAGCAGTTCTTCCACTGAGAATTCCAATTCTAGCGAGACCTCGAGCAGCTCTGACAGTAGCTTAGATGAAAAGAGCAAGGACAAGGCTAAGAAAGGGTCTTGATCCAGAAAGCTTGATGAAATGGTCTGATAGATTGCTGAAATCAGCCAAACCAGACAACCTGTTAGGAGAATGGAAACTTGGGGTTGAAGGTGCAAATCTAAAGCTCATGTTTTCAATAAATGTCTAAAGCGTACCTACTGCAAATCATATGGTCATTGATGGAACAATTGCGGCATTCAAATTCATTTAGTACAATCTGACACATAGGTACATGGATCGGGATCCGTGTTCCTTTGTCACAAACTAATACCAAACATGCACAATAGCTAGAGGATATCACGAGGAATCTAGTGGTCCTTTCAAAACTAAATTTGGATACCAAACACCAAACCAAAAGCCCTGAACTGCCAAGTACTTTGACAAAGTGACAGAACTGACCCAACTTCCAATTCAAAGGTCCATTTTCAAAAAAATGATACCATAGAATCCCCTTATCATGTTGATTCAGATGGTACCAAAAAATGTTAGTTTGGACCCCAAACATGGATCGCGATCCATGTACCCATAATGACAGCTTGACTTGAAAATTTCCAGATCAATAGTGCATACACAAGAAAACATATCCCCAAGTCTAGTTTCGGAAAAAATTGAGCAAATTTGGGTCAAAAGGGAGCAAAACAGGTGACAGACTGAAAACCACTATGCAGACCTAGTGTTGGCTATTTGATCTATCAAACCAAGTCCAAATCCAAAAAGATTTGAAATTTAGCTTGTGGGCATAGTCAGAACAAACTCCTAAGAGATCAATTTCACATGTTGTTGAACATGGATTGCGATCCATATACCTCAACCTCAGAATTTGATGAAAATTGGTATATAGCCCGCATATGACCTTGTATACACACAGTCAAGATTTGGAGAAAATTTTTTGTCAGAGGAACATGGATCACGATCCATGTACTAAGGCTCAGAATAGTGGGGGCATCTGATTTGATGATCTTGTAGACATACTTGAGGACATCCCAAATCTCAAGTTTGAGCTAAAAGTACCTTTGGGAGGCCAAGATACAAGCCAAAGTTCCTGTATTCTGGTCCTAGAACTGTTTTGAGTCATGTTTCAAGTGCAGTTCACTAAAATTTCTCTAACTTTTGATACACAACTCCAAATTGAGTTAGGTATAGCCAAGAAGAAAACTTGCGGGCAATAGCTGAATTTTACTAGGTTTCCTAAATCTAAACTTTTAGGGTACCCCAAGACCAGTTTCTAGAGACCAAAAAGTCACAAATTCTTGACTTTTGAGAGACCTTACCAGGGAAAAAAGGATAAGTTTCTCTCTAAGTCAAAGTGGGCTTGTAAGAGACTATCTTGAGAAATTTGAGGGAGCCTTCACCATGACAAATCATCCACCACCAGGGTTCTCTACTACACTCGGAGACATGAGAAATGAAACAAACGATGCAATGCCAACAATAGTGGGATTGGGAGATTACCTAGAGGAGAGGCATCCTCTGATCAACAAATCGAACGTGAGATTCATTAGAACCAATGAAGCCATGCAAGTTCTAACGGATTATGCTCATGATGGCTTATACAGATTCACAAACGGGGAGCCATATATCTTCTATAGGTGTGTAGAACCCAATGCTGGAGAGTTGACATTCCATAAGAACCTCTATGAATTTACGTTACAGATGTCCATGGAGTGCAATTTCCAAGGGTACTCCGATCTCTACTTACTCAGAGCCAATAACAATGCAAGAGAACATATCAAAGAGGATTCCATCGGGATTTTCTCCAAGACTAGAGGAGAGAACAAGAGACATCTTTCCAAGAGACCACAAATTGGTTAGATTGGTGACTAAACCACAACAATTAAGACTATATCAAGTGGCTCAATGTGTTAAGACAAAGTACGATGGGTCAAGGGATCCATATGCTCATGTCTCTCTCTTCAAAAAAGTTTTAAGAGCTGAAAAGATTGCAAATTTCCATACTCATTATGAGGAATTCGGGTTGACATTGGAAGGAACATCCTTGACTTGGTTCCAACCACTAAATAGAGATGATTTTCTCAACATAGCACAACTCTTACAAGAGTTTGTAGAGGAGTTCTCAAAAAGGGGCATCAAACATAACACGGTGTCCCAAATCTACGCTCTCAAACAAAAAGCAAACAAAAACGTGAATGAAGTTCTGCTTCGCTTCAAACAGTACATAAGACAGATGTCCTGTGAGAGAGCTACCACAAGATGAGAGATTATCAGTTCTCTTCATAGAGGGCTTGGGGAATGAAACTCTAAAAAAGGACCTACATTTGAAAGGATGCACAAAATTTGATCAAGTCACTAGTGAAGCTCTATATCTAGTTGACAATTGCAAGGCCTATGGAGAGGTGAGTGAAGATACAGATAACGTGACTAGTAGTGCCTCATCTCCAAAGAGCAAATCAACAACAAATAGAGATGTTCAAAATCCTTGAAAACCAATCATTCAACAAGTGGTTGAGGGGGTGATTAGAAGAATTAACCAAGGCTACAAACAAAACCTAAATGTGTGACAAGCTCAATTGAGGAGATGCAATACTTGTGGAGGGGATCATCCCACTCCACGGTGTAGCACTCAACCGACCGAAGCCTCATCAAATGCTACGGCAACAACCGCATATTTTGAATGATGGGAGAGTGATAGTCAACTACGCTCAATCAATTCATGTGCCACAACCCATGAGAAACTCATACTCCAATGCAATACTCTCATGTTCATAGCCAATCATTAGGAGTATGGTTCAAAGAACATTCTTGTCAGACAAGAACAACCATTGGCTGGATCACCAGCTATGAAACAAGAAGTTCCATGCTATGAGTGTGGAGGTGATCATTGGGCACGAAGTTGTCCAAACAAGGGTCCACAAATAGAAATATTTGTTAAGTATGGAGCTTGATTTACCCTTGTAATTTTTTGTGGTAAAAGCGCACATTTGTAAGGCCCCCATTATGAGGAGAAGCCATCGTGCGTGAAGGAAAATCACTCACCGGAAACCAAAATTTTCACGGACAAGAATCAGGGGCAACTTTAGAGGCCTCGGGGGCGGAGGCCCCCGAGACCTCCGTCCCCGAGACTTTTTTTTTCGCTGGAATATTCCTTTTTGCCGGAATATTATGGCCGGACGACGGCCGGAAAGTGGTCGGAAAACAACCGGTCGGTTGGCCGGTGGCCGGTAGTCAATGGCCGATGGCCGGTGGTCGGAAGTCAATGGCCGGTGGCCGGTGGCCTGAAGTCAATGACCGGTGGCCGAATTCAATGGCCGGTGGCCGAATTCAAAAGCGGACTTGTCTTCTCAAGGGCGGCCACACATGGGCGGATTGGAGAGTCCGATTTGGACTTATTCGCACAAGGGCGGCTACACATGGTTGTCTCTCATAAGAGAGGGCAGCCCTTTTGGCCTATAAAAGGAGGCCATTTCTACACACATTTCATAGTGTGAAGTTGATGCAACAAGGTGAGTGTGAGGTGGTGAGAGTGAAGCAAGGCAGGAGCTCTATCAAGGGTTTAATCCCTTTGTAAACTACTTCTTCTTTTGAAGTGCTAAAGCCATTGAGTGGCTGCTTTCCCGTGGACGTAGCCCACATTGGGTGAACCACGTATATCGTGTGTACTCTCTTTCTCTCTCTCTCTACTCTATAATCTCTTGTGTGTGAAATCTATCTCTCTCCATTAAGTAATCTACTCAAAAATCTATTTAGCTACGTCTTATTTTCTAACAACTGGTATCAGAGCAAGGTTTGCTCGTAGCTAAATTATCTGAAGGAAAGGATTCCTTGAATTGAGTGGGAGTTATGGCGGAGGAAGGGAAGCTCAAGATTGAGAAGTTCAACGACAAAAACTACCAACATTGGAAGATGTAGATTGAAAACTATCTCTACCAGAAGGACCTCTATTTGCCACTAGGCGGTCTTGCGAAGAAGCCCGCAACAATGGCAGATGAAGACCACGGAGGACTTGATGAAGTCACTTGACGACTTCTACGAGAAACCATCAGCATCCAATAAGGTATTTCTTATGAAGTGCTTGTTCAATCTAAAGATGGCAAAGAATGGTTCAGTTGCAAAACACCTAAATGACTTTAACACAAACATAAGTCAACTTCGATCAGTGAAAATCAATTTCGATGATGAAGTGCGAGCTCTCCTTATACTATCATCTCTACCGGATAGTTGGGACAGCCTTGTGATGGCTATAAGTAATTCTATCTCTGGCACAAATACTCTTAAGTTTGATGATGTTGTGGGTGTTCTCCTAAGCGAGGAAATACGAAGGAGAAGCACAGGAGAATCATCAAGTGCTGCATTGTCAGTGGAAACAAGAGGAAGGCCTAAGGAGAGGTTCAAAATCCAAAAGGGTCGTGATCACTCAAGACGGAGCAAGTCACGCACAAAGTGAGTTCTTGAATGTTTAAACTGCGGCAAGAAGGGCCACGTCAAGAAGGATTGCTGGTCCAAGAAGAAGAAGGAGGAGACAGAGTCTCAAGACAACAAGCCAACATTGGAGGCCAATGTGGCAGGTAAAGTAGAGCAAGATGCTCTAATTCTCTCATTAGACAATGTGCCTAATTCCTGGATAATAGATTCCGGGGCTTCATTCCATGTGACACCACACAAGCAACATTTCCAAGACTACACCAAAGGTAATTTTGGGTATGTATACTTGGGAGATGATGAAGCTTGGGAGATTGTCGGCAAAGGTACAGTTTCTGTCAAAACTGCTAACGGAAATGAATGGAAGCTTAAAGATGTTAGGCATGTTCCTTCTCTTCGAAAAAATTAAATCTCTACAGGACAATTGGACGATGAAGGTCACAACATTGCATTCGGAAACAAACGGTGGAAGATCTCAAAGGGATCTTTGGTGGTTTCCAAGGGAGAAAAGGTTGGTACACTTTACTTGTGTACTATTAGCACGCAACCTTCAGCTTGTGCAGCGACTATAGAAGTTGACAGTGCGGTGTGGCACTACCGACTTGGGCATATGAGTGCCAAAGGAATACAAATGCTTCAAACAAAGAAGCTTCTACCAGGTTTGAAAGAAGTGGACTTAGAGTTCTGTGAAGATCGTGTTTATGGTAAACAAAAGAGGGTAAAATTTCAAAAATCAGGGAATGAAAGAAAAAATAAAAAACTTGAGTTGGTTCATTCTGATGTTTGGGGTCCTGCAAGTACACCATCACTTGGTGGCTCATTGTACTATGTAACATTCATAGACGATGTGACTAGAAAAACATGGGTTTATGTCATGAAGAATAAATCCGATGTATTTTCCATATTTCAAAGGTGGAAAGCCTTTGTGGAGAATGAAACATGTACCAAGGTTAAATGCCTCAGATCTAACAATGGAGGCGAATATTGCAGCCAAGCTTTTGAAAGCTTTTGTGCCAGCAATGGCATTCGGAGGCAAAGGACAACCCCAAGGACACCTCAACAAAATGGGATTTCGGAAAGGATGAATAGAACAATCATGGAACGAGCACGAAGCATGCGGCTACATGTAGGCCTACCGCTTGAGCTTTGGGCGGAAGCTGTAAGTACGTCTGTGTACTTAATCAATTGATCACCCTCAACGGCATTGGATGGGGGAGTTCCAGAAGAGGCATGGACAGGTAAACCGGTGAATTATGCATTTCTCAAAGTGTTTGGGTGTGAGGCTTTCATGCACATAGATAGAATCCTAAGATCAAAGCTAGATGCAAAGTCCAAAAGGTGTTTCTTCATTGGCTGTGGAGAAGGAGACTTTGGGTATCGCCTATGGAATCCTGAAGATGGTAAAATCTTAAGGAGTAGGGATGTAATTTTTAACGAACAAAATATGTACAAAGATTACTTGGAAAGAAAACAAACAAAAGAAACAGGTGATGAGTACATGGAGCTTGAGGATGGTGAAGACTCAAGGACTGCAAACGGTGACAATGTGCAAAAACGTCAACCAAATGAAGAGCCTCAACCTATTCCCCGAAGATCTACAAGAGCAAGTAGACCTCCAGAAAGGTTTGTTCCTTCCTTCAACCATCTCTTGATCTTAGATTCTGGAGAGCCAGAATCATACAAAGAAGCTATGCAACATGAATCCAAAGAAGAATGGACGAAGAGCATGCAAGTGGAGATGGACACACTACATCACAACCAAACATGGGAGTTGGTTGAGTTGCCTAAAGGTAAGCGGGCACTTCAAAACAAATGGGTGTACAAGCTGAAGAAAGAAGAAGGTGGGAAGAAAAGGTACAAGTCTAGGCTTGTGGTAAAAGGGTTTTCTCAAAAGAAAGGTATTGACTTCAATGAAATATTTTCTCCTATTGTAAAAATGAACTCAATTAGGCTTGTCTTAAGCCTTGTGGCTGCTCATGATTTAAATCTCGAGAAAATGGATGTAAATACGACATTCCCTCATGGTGACTTAGGGGAGGAAATCTACATGCTTCAACCAAAGGGGTATGAAGTAAAAGGTAAGGAGAAAATGGTTTGTAGATTAAAGAAGAGCTTGTATGGTTTAAAGCAAGCATCAAGACAATGGTAATCGAAGTTTGATCGATGGATGTTGGTTCATGGATTCACAAGATGCAACTCAGATCACTGCATCTACACGAAGAATTTGGGAGATCGGAAATTCATCATCCTAATGTTGTATGTTGATGACATGTTGATTGCAAGTACTAACATGCAGGACATCAAAGACCTAAAAGAGGAGCTGTCCAAATCTTTTTCAATGAAAGATTTAGGTGCTGCAAAGAGGATACTTGGTATGAAAATATCAAGGGACAGGACGAAGAAGACAATAAAGCTATCTCAAGAAGATTAGATCAAGAAGGTACTAGAAAGGTTTGCAATGCAAAATGCAAAACCAGTTTCTACACCTTTGGCTAGTCATTTTAAACTAACGAAGGATATGTGTCCAAAGACACAAGAGGAGATAGCCTATATGTCTAAAGTTCCATATGTTGCAGCGGTAGGTTCTCTAATGTATGCTATGGTCTAGACAAGGCCAGACATTGCACATGCAGTGGGAGTTGTGAGTAGGTTCATGGACAACCCAGGTAAAGAGCATTGGCAAGCTGTGAAGTGGATACTTAGGTATCTAAAAGGGACAACAACAAATGCTTTGTATTTTGGAGGAACTGATATTTTTCTAGATGGGTATGCTGATGCAGATATGGCAGGTGACAAAGATACTCGAAGGAGCACTACTGGCTATGTGTTCACGGTTGGAGGCACAGCAGTAAGTTGGGCTTCAAAGCTGCAGAAAGTGGTTTCACTTTCTACCACGGAAGCAGAGTATGTAGCAATGACGGAGGCAAGCAAAGAAATTCTGTGGCTTCACAGATTCTTAGAAGAGCTTGGATTCAAACAAGACAATTGTGTCTTGTACAGTGATAGCCAAAGCGCTATCCATCTTGCGAAGAACTCAGCCTTTCATTCAAGGAAAAAGCACATTGAGGTGAGATATCACTTCATACACACTCTTTTGGAAGAGGGACAACTAAAGCTAGGAAAGGTGCATACAAGTGAAAATCCTGCAGACATGTTTACAAAGGTGGTCAACAAGGAGAAGTTGAGCTTTTGCTCATCTTCAATCGGCATTCAAGGATAAGAAGCCAGAATGGAAAGCAGTCACAGGTTTGGTTTGGAGATCAGTCTCCAAGTGGGAGATTGTTAAGTATGGAGCCTGGCCTGATTTACCCTTGTAATTTTCTGTGGTAAAAGCGCACATTTGTAAGGCCCCCATTATGAGGAGAAGCCATCCTGCGTGAAGGAAAATCACTCACCGGAAACCAAAATTTTCACGGACAAGAATCAGGGACAACTTTAGAGGCCTCGGGGGCGGTGGTCGGAAGTCAATGGCCAGTGGCCGGTGGCCGGAAGTCAATGGCCGGTGGCCGAATTCAATGGCCGATGGCCGAATTCAAAAGCGGACTTGTCTTCTCAAGGGCGGCCACACATGGGCGGATTGGAGGGTCCGATTTGGACTTATTCGCACAAGGGCGGCTACACATGGCTGTCTCTCATAAGAGAGGGCAGCCCTTTTGGCCTATAAAAGGAGGCCATTTCTACACACATTTCATAGTGTGAAGTTGATGCAACAAGGTGAGTGTGAGGTGGTGAGAGTGAAGCAAGGCAGGAGCTCTATCAAGGGTTTAATCCCTTTGTAAACTACTTCTTCTTTTGAAGTGCTAAAGCCATTGAGTGGCTGCTTTCCCGTGGACGTAGCCCACATTGGGTGAACCACGTATATCGTGTGTACTCTCTTTCTCTCTCTCTCTACTCTATAATCTCTTGTGTGTGAAATCTATCTCTCTCCATTAAGTAATCTACTCAAAAATCTATTTAGCTACGTCTTATTTTCTAACAATATTTGTATTCTTTGAATGTTGTGGGAGAGACCATCTACACCAACACTGTGCGAAAAATCCAAACTACAAAGGAAAAGCAACAATGAATGCTATAGGCGTGATGCCTTCTTCAAGCGGATCCGAGGTAGGACCCAAAATTCTTTTAAATGTGATGACTCGAGCTCAAGCTCAAGAAGTTGCAAAAAATGCAATCGTTGAGGAGGAGTCCACATTTCCTGTTCAAACAGAAATCAAGAACATATCGATGAGAACAGGAAGAAAAGAATGGAAAGCCAAACGAAACAAAATGAAAGCAAAAAGACTACAGGAGAAAGCTGCTCTGGAAACTAAACAAAACAACAGCTTAGACGAGAGCAAGAAAGCAAGAAAAACGCAAAGGGACCTAAAGAGTCAAAGACTAACTTGGGAGGTTCAGTCTTGGTCGACAAAGTCTTTGAACCCTTAGCTTATGATTCTAGTTAAAGACCAATCAAACCCAAGAGAATACATGGCTAATATATCCTCATTCAAGGTATGAAAAAGAGAGGTTGCAAATGTGCAAGGAGCTCATCCAGACCCAAGCTGTTATGGAACCAATTCCAGATGCTCCAAAAACGGAGTTTCTAATCCGCAAAACAATCCTGGAATTGGAAAGTCATGGTATTGTAAACAAAGAGGAACAGCCAAGAGTTAATGCACCTTTAGATACAAGGGAAGTAGTCAATACCACAGATGGGATGGGCTCACAAGCAGTGATGCCTATTTCGTAGGTAGAAGAACCGTGGCCACAATCCTTACGGAATCAATAAAAAATAAAAAATATGGCAGTGCTACCTTACATTCAACACCTATCTCTGAAATAAACATGGATCACAAATTTTTCTCAGGGGATATAAGATCTTTATATGGGGTCTGTCGCATCTGAAGAGAGTAAACCACACTCTCTAAAGACTTTGCCATCTTTCATAGGAGAACTTGAAACAAAATCGAAGGTTAAAATGGTACCTTCTCAGTGGAAAGACACACAAAAAATGATGGATACTAAGAGCTTCCACAAATTGACGTCTTCTCCTATACAATGCACACTTTATCTCTCAGAGCTACTAAAAATTAGACTGCATCTATGGGGCCAAATGGACAAAAACCTGGAAAACATGGGGTTGAAAATCCCTTCACATGACCAGCTTGTGGACAAAAACATGGATGACACCTTGCCTAAGAATCCACAAACAAAGCCAATACCAGTAAATAAGGTGGGTAACTACTGTGAAGGAGAAGAAGGAAAATCACCTTACCACTTGAGTACAAAGGAGTAAATATGGTTGCTATATTAGATAGTGGGGTAGGAATTGCCGTTGCAATCAAAGAGATATGGAAAAAATGGAGAAATCCTTCTCTTACAAAAACTCGAATGAAACTGCAATTAGCGAATGGATACATGGAGAAGCCGATAGGAATATTAGAACAAATCATTATATCCTCGTGTGGCATAGAGTATGAACATACCTTTTCCATAATGAATTTTGACAAGAGCAGCAACTTTGACATCATATTGGGCAGACCATTCATGCATCAACTCAAAATGGTACAAGACTGGGGCTATGACTATATCTACCTGAGACACAAAGAGGTCACTACAAAATTAGTGTCAAAGATTATAGTTATAGAGATGTAGAATGAACACTGGGGGAAGAATTAAACTCCACAACCAATTTGGAAAGCAAAGCACATGTTTGGATATACGGAGCTCCTGAGAGTGTAAGGATTGTATTCTCGATCGACCTATGCAGGACACACACTATATTCCAGAACCATTTGCAGAAGAGTTTTTTGAACCCTTTGGTTGGGATAAAATACTGGCACTCTTGATGTGTGTGTGAATGAGGTGACCCTGACTCAATTTTGCGATGAAGATAGGCATGATATAACTCCCTTATTTATGATAATTGTGTTGAAGGAAGCTAACACGTTTGTGAGTGTGAAAGCAAAAAAGGTGAAACAGATAGCTACGTCATGGAGCACGATGCTAAAGTGCACATGAAAAAAGCAGAGCAATGGCCAAAATATGTCATCATTGATAGACCTAAAGAATCGACAAAAGCTTTTTCAAAAAAGCCGACTCCAAAAAAAAGTGCAAATGAAGGCAGATGAAGGAGAAAAGTTTCCAAGTTCAATAGGAAATCTTCAACAAATGCAAGATCAAGACAAGAACAAGAATAAGGAAGAAGATCGACTGTCTCCTACGACAACGAAGGAAGCTCGAGGCACACAATAGAGAGTGTATTACTTAGTGTGCAATGGAAAAGATAGATAGCCCTAGAGTGATGGGCGTATATACAATGCACGGGGGAAAAAACCTCCTAAAGAGGAAAAAAATGCCTCGGCGGTTCTAATGTGTTCACACACATCACTACCACATGTATATGGTAACACAAAAATCATGATTCATCATAAAAAAGGTCTTGAAAATTGCAACAGAACTATCCAGAACTGTCGCCCTATGGTCTAAGAACACTCTCCTATGGTCAAAATGACTACAACAATGATTTAAGCACTCAAATATGAAGAGTAGGCTCACTAACGCATAGTCTCAAACATAAAAAAAATTGATAACACTTACACTTGAAAGAAAGAGCAAAGAGAGAGGAACACAATGCAAGTTTCAAAACTAAAATCCGATTACCCATTCATTAGTTGCATTGATTACAAGTTGGAGCAGCTCGTAGCTTGAGCATACGTACCGCAGAGCTCCTTTCTTCTCTAAAAATAAGCCTAAGTTTCAGATTAAGGTTATTGAAATTTATACCTAGGTCATTCTAAATGGTCAGTAACCGGTTCACATGTACCTTTATAATTGTCATGACAAAATTACAACTCAGGGAATTGACTGCTACTCTAGAATTAAGATTTACACAGAGTATCACTACACTAGCTCAACAAAATAATAAACTACAAATGTGGTGTCCGGCTACGTGTCCAATCAGTTGGGCGCCCGTTTGATCTGTTCTTAAACATTTTCCCCTTCCTAAATTGTGTCGTCCCTTGACACGACCTTGTGCAGTCTTGTCATGGGTTGTCTTCAGCTTTGTCTTCAAGGTTGGTCTTCATCTTGGGAAGTTCTTTGTCGTTGATGACGCTCCCCCCTTCCTTGAGTGATTCATATCTGCCATCTTCTTTTTGATGCATGTATTGGACTTCTATTCTCGAGGGAATTTTTTATCTGTTTCTCATTCTTCTTGTTGGTGCCTTTTTGGCCATTAAGATTTCTCTTGATGTGTCTGCCTTTGTGGGTGACCTAAAATACTTCAACATTTTTGATCTCCTTATGTTTTGTTGTTGAGAGATCTCTTGCTGATTTCATCATTGCTTGTCATTGTAGACCATTCGTTAACTTATCATTTTTTGATGGAGCTTTGTAGCTGCCCTTCAAGATAAAAGATGCTCGTGATAAGCATATGGAGACCTACAACTGTTTATCTCTTTTACGAATGACTTGGGTAGCCATTTCCTTATTGTTTATGTAGAAGGAATATATACAAGAAGATGATGTGATTCTAGATTAGGGTATAAAACCTGGATGACCAAAGGGAAAAACCCGGTGGGAAAATAGTGGCTTTGGTATATGCTCTTATTGGAGTTGAGCATTTCCACTTGAAGTACCTATCATGCAAGGTGAGTGCTTGGGAGAAAAAAAGGAAGAGTGCCTAATGCAAGTGCCAATTATGGGACACTCTATAAGAAATTTGTCAAACAAAAGCATGTAGTGTAAGAGATGGAGTTGATGGGTGCTTCAAGGAAAAAATGTAGCACATGTGACATCAAAGGACGCCTCAATAGCTTCCATGTTTCCAAGAAGGGTTTTCGATGTAGAAGCTTCTCCATTCATTCCTCATTGTGTTGAGTGCTGAGTGTCTTTTGGACATCCTCCTTCACTTACCACAATACTACAATGACTTCGACTCTTATGCTCACCTATACCAGCATGAGCGACATAACGTAATTATGCTCAACTCTTCTAGCTTGAGCAGGACCTAGAATAACTAAGACGGTTTAAACCACAGAGAATATTACATGAAGGTTTGGGACTAACTCCTTGATCATTTAGTGGCTTAGCTGCTCGACTTTGACTTTTATGCTGTGTATGTTTAATGGCGACTTGAACTTACCTTTTCACGGCCAAAAACCCAACTCCATAAGTTCTGGAAATTTAGGCCTCTTCCATTGTGTTGATCTTTGAATGCCACCATTTTGTCGATTAGGTTGGCATATTTTGGCTTCTCTTGACTTGCTTGTCGTATGACATTGATTTGTGAAACAAGTTCTTCAGCTCTGGTAGGGACTGATGTAGCCTTTCTGTTATTTTCCATGAGAAGCGGTTGTCGAGAGGTGTGGGTTTTTTGTGATTGAGTTTCCATGAGCGATTTTGGAACCCATCTTGTCTTTGGTCTGTTGTGACCGTATTTTTCATTTCTCCTGTCGCTTGATGACTTGATGGACTTTAGGCTTTGATTCCATAACTGATTATTTGCGTTGTAGAAGCCTTGATTCTGTAGTTGATGATGCGGTATCCATCTGTAGATTGCAGCAGCCTTGGTTGGAATTGGCTGTTGTTGGATGTTGGTTATCATTACTTGCCTTTGGGTAGAAGCTTGTGCTGCATGATTTCTCTTGGCTATTCCAGATTGAGCTACACTTTTTGGTAACCATATTTGAGTGTTACCTTCATAAAATCCTTGTGCTTTGAGTAGCTTAACTGGAATCATCCGCTGATTCACCTGTTTATGTTGGGTATCTTTGCTAAGGTCTGCTGACTGTGGCACCCATACTTTTTGCATTTCTCGCTGTTTTGATTTTGCTTTTGCCTTTTGTAGTAGTTCTTTCTCCTGGTTGAGTTGTTTGTCTTCCGTTGATAGCATGTCTTGTTCTTTGTAGAACTTCTTTCTTGAGGTGAGTACATCCACGCTGTTAGTTTAGGCTTTTTGGCCCAAACATTGGTGTTTCCTTGGAAGTAGCCCTGAGCAATGGTTGACTCATTTGATGCTACCCACCTTATCACTTTTGGTTGTTGTGGTTGAACTTGTGCTTCGTGTATCCAAACTGGGTCTTTACCTTTGATGTGCTCTTTGGATACCGATACTTGGTTGACATTCTTTGGCTTCTTCCTAATGCTTTGATGTGATGGAAACTTTGGTTGATAGACTTTTTGTTTTGGTTTCCATTGGATTGTTGATGGTTTGGCTCTTGATGTAGAAGCTTCATTGGAATTTTAATGTAGGCGCGTTGAAGGTAAAGTCACCTTGCAAGGTTGATATACTTCAATGTTTACCTTTGCTTTACCTTTTTCTGCAATGCTTGGTTGCTCCTTTTTTGCATTGACTTGAAGTGCTTTTGGGGTTTTTGATGGTGTTTTTGTGCTGAAGATTTTCCTTGTGGTTGAAAGAAGATGTTCCTTCAGTTTTCTGTCAGGATCAGACTCTACTTCATGTGATGGGAGTCAATTATGTGGAAAGTATCCTTATACTCTCCGGTACTCAACTTGAGTACAACTGCTGCCACTCCGAAGCTAAGAATTGGCATTCTAGAACTTGTGTAGACTATCTCCTCTAGCTCTTTGATTGGTGGCTTTCCCATCATGATCCATGTGCCATAAGTCATTAGATTCTTTGTTGCTTCTAGATCTATCACAACTAAACATGTGATTTTGAGTCTTGTTTCTCTGCATATGCTGAATTTGATCATCGTAGGAGACAATCAATCTTTGTCCTTATCCCTGTTCTTCTTTTGATCTTGCATTTGTTGAAGATTTGTCGTTGAACTTGGCAACTTTGCTCCTTCATCTGCTTTTATTTGCACTTTTTCTGTAGTCGGCTTCTTTGAAACAACTTTTGTCGATTCTTCAGGTATGTCAATGATGACATTTTCTTGTGGTTGATCTGCTTCCTTTGTTTGCACCTTGGAACCATTCTCCATGACATAGCTATCTGTTTCACCTTTTCTACTTTCACACTCACAAACCTCATTAGATTCCTTCAACACCTTTATTGTAAATAAGGGAGTTATATCATACCCATCTTCATTGCAAAATTTAGTGAGGGTCACCTCATTCTCACACACATCAAGAGTGGCCAGTATTTGATCCCATCCAAAGGGTTGAAATAAATCCTCTGGAAAAGGCTATGGTACATATGCCTCGTCTTGTACTGACCTATCATGAATGCAATCCTCTTTTTTCACACTACCATCCTTAGAAGCTCCACATCTCCAATTGTGAGATTTGGTTTGCAACCAAGCAGGTATTTCTTCTTCTTAGTCGGTTGTGGAGTTTAATTCCTCTCCAGGGGTTCGTTCCACATCTCTATAACTATGGTCCGTGACACTGATCATCATAGTGACATCCTTGTGTCTCAAGTAGATATAGTCATAGCCCCAATCTTGTACCATTTTGAGCTGACACATGAAGTCTGCCCAATATGATGTCAAAGTTGTTGCTCTTGTCAAAATTCATTATGACAAAGGTGTGCT
Source organism: Adiantum capillus-veneris (assembly GCF_014529385.1). Lineage (NCBI taxonomy): Eukaryota > Viridiplantae > Streptophyta > Polypodiopsida > Polypodiales > Pteridaceae > Adiantum > Adiantum capillus-veneris. Next base: position 34,882,695 of record NC_140955.1, on the reverse strand, counting down.
CATACTCTATGCCACACGAGGATACAGTGATTTGTTCTAATATTCTATTGGTTTCTCCACGTATGCATCTGTGAATTGCAGTTTCATTTGAGTTTGTGTAAGAGCAGGCTTTTCCCACTTTTTCCATATTTCTTTGGTTGCAATGGAAATTCCTACCCCTCTATCTAATATAGCAACCGTCTTTATGCCTTTGTACTCAAGTGGTAAGGTGGTGTTTCCCTCTTCTGCTTCACAGTACTCACCCACCTTATTTACTGGTACTGGCTTTGTCTATGGTTTCTTAGGCATGGTGTCATCCCTGTTTTCATATGCAAGTTGATCATGCGAAGGGATTTTCAACCCCATGTTTTCCATGTTTTTGCCCATTTGGCCCCCTAGATGCTGTCTAATTTTTAGTAGCTTTGAAAGATAAAATGTGCATTGTATAGGAGAAGACATCAATTCGTGCAAGATCTTGGTATCCATCATTTTTTGTGTGGCTTTCCACTGAGAAGGTAACATTTTAACCCCTGATTTTGTTTCAAGTTCTCCTATGAAAGATGGTAAAGTCTATAAAGAGTGTGGTTTACTCTCTTCATATGCGACAGACCCGACATCCCCGTATAGAGATCTTACATCCCCTGGGGAAATTTTTTTGATCCATGTTTATTTCAAAGATAGGTGCTGACTATAAGGTAGCACTACCATCTTTTTGGTTTTTGATCAATTCCCATAAGGATTGTGGCCACGGTTCTTCTACCTCCGGAATAGGCATCACTGCTTGTGAGCCCACCTCATCTGTGGTATTGGCTACTTCCCTTCTATCTAAAGGTTCCTCAACTCCTGGATCTTCCCAGTATTTGTTTACAATACAATGACTTTCCAATTATTGAATTTTTTCGTGTACTAGCACCTTAGTTTTTGTAGCATCTGGAACTGGTTCCATAAGAGCTTGGGGATTTTGGATGAGCTCCTTGCACATTTGCAACCTCTCTCTTTCATACCCTGGATGAGGATACATGAGCCATCTATCCTCTTGGGTTTGATTGTTCTTTAACCTAGCATCATAAGCTTTAAAGATCGCATCCAAAGGTTCAAAGACTTTGTCGACCAAGACTGAACCTCCCGAGTTAGTCTTTGACTCTGTAGCCCCCTTTGAGTTTTTATTTCTTTGTTGTTTGATTTAGTTTAGTTTCCAAAGTATCTTTCTCATGTATCCTCTTTGATTTCATTTTATCTCGTTTGGCTTTCCATGATTTTCTTCCTGTTCTCACTGATATGTTCTCAATTTCTGTTTGAACAAGCAATGTGGATTCCTCAGCTGTTGGTTTTTTTTTGGCAGCTTCTCGATCTTGTTCTCAATTTTTTTGGCAGCTTGAGGGGTCTCTGGGACCTCTATTCGCTTGGTTCTGACTCCTTCATAGTCTTAAATAGTACCTATCAATCACTATCAAGTACAATTTGTTTGAATTTAAATTGCGAGTACTTCATAAAAAGGTGATTAATACCTGTGCCTCTATTATGTGGCATTATTTTTGTATTTTGGAAACAACTCTTATGTGTTTTCTCTCATCGCACATCACATCACTCATTAAGATTCACAGACATGGAATTTTGTGTAAACTTAAGTTGGGCTCTCGAAAAGCATTTTGTACGAGCATGCATTTAAGTGATTGAGCAAACTTTTACATATGTACTATGAGAAATAGAATTCAAAAAAAAAACTTTTGCATTTTTCATAATTACCTCTCTCTATGCTGAGTTGGCATTTCGTACAGGGCCCAAAATTGAGTCCAAGTTTCTCCTAATGACATTCATTGTTGCTTCCCCTTTGTAGTGTTGATTCTTAGCACAGTTTTGGCGTAGATGATCTATCCCACAATGTTCATTGAATACAAATAATTCAATTTTTGGACCCTTGTTTGGACAACTTCGTGCCCAATGATCACCTCCACATTCATAGCATGGATCTTCTTGTTTCATAGCTAGTGATCCAACCAATGGTTGTTCTGGCCTGGTAAGGATGTTCTTTGAACCATACTCTTGATTGTCTATGAACATGAGCGTATTCACATCCATGGAGTACTAATTTCTCATGGGTTGTGGCACATGCATTGGTTGAGCGTAGTTGACAATCACTCTCCCATTGTTCAGAAGATGCGGTTGTTGCCCTAGCATTTGTTGAATTTTTTTTTGTGTGCTACACCATGGAGTGGGATGATCCCCTCCACAAGCATTGCATCTCCTGAATTGAGGTTGTCGTACAATCCGGTTCTGGATGTATCACTACACTAGCTCGACAAAATAATAAATTGCAAATGTGGTGTCCGGTTACGTGTTCGGTTAGTTGTGCGCCCATTTGATCTGTCCTCAAACAAAAACCAAAACAAAAAGTCTATCAACCAAATTTTCCATCACATCAAAGCATTAGGAAGAAGCCGAAGAGAATCAACCAAGTGTTAGTATCCAAAGAGCACACAAGTCAAAGACCCAATTTGGCTACATGAAACACAAGTTAAACCTCAACAACAAAAATGATAGGGTGGGTAGCATCAAATGAGTCAATCACTACTGCGGGCTACTTCCAAGGAAACACTAGTGTTTGGGCCAAAAAACATAAAGTAATAGCTTGGACCTACCCACCTTAACCAACAAGTTCTGCAAAGAACAAGACGCACTATCACCACAAGGTAAAAAACTCAAGCAGGAGAAAGAACAACAAAACAGGCAGAAGAAAAAACCTTCCAAGAAAATAATGCGACAAGTTTGGGTACCAAAGTCCTTGGCAAAGCTACCTAACACAAGCATGTGAAGCAGTGAATGATTCCAGTGAAGCTACTTGAAGCACAAGGATTTTATGTAGGTAACTTTCAAATATGGTTACCAAAAATTGTAGCTCAATCTGGAACAACCAAGAAAAATCATGCGACACAAGCTTCTACCCCAAAGCAAGCAAAGACAACCGACATCCAACAGAAGCCAATTGCAACCAAGGCTACTGCAATTTCTAGATGGATACCTCGTCACTCAACTCCAAAATCAAGGCTTCTACAATGGAAATCATCAAATTTGGATATTGAAGCCTAGTGTCCATCAAGTCATTGAGCAAAAGGAGAAAATGCAAAATACGGTCACACATAGACCAAAGACAAGGTGGGTTCCAAAATTGCTCATGGAAACTCAATCACAAAAAACCCACACATCTCGACAATAGCTTCTCATGCGCCAAGATAAAGCAAAGGCTACATTAGTCTCTACAAAAGCTGAAGAACTTGTTTTACAAAGTAGTGACAACATACGACAAGTAAGTCAAAAGGAGCCAAAGTATTCCAGTCTAATAGACAAAATGGTGGCAACCAAAGACCAACACAATGGAAGAGGCCTAAATTTTTAGACCTTATGGAATTGAGTTTCTAACCTTGAATAGGTAAGTCCAAGTTGCCATTAAAAATATATGGTATAAAAGTCAGAGTCGGGCAGCTAAGCCACTAAATGAGCAAGGTGTTAGTCCCAAACCTTCATGTAATACTCTTTGTGGTCTTACGCCTTAGCTATTCTAGGTACTACTCAAGCTGGAAGAGTTGAGCATATTACATTGTGACGCTCATGCTGGTATAGGTGAGCATAAGAGTCAAAGTCATTGTAGTATAGTGGTAAGTGAAGGAGGAATTCCAAAAGACACTCATACACTTAGCACAGTGAGGTATGAGTGGACAAGCTTCTACATCAAAAACCCTTCTTAGAAACGTGGAAGCTATTGAGACGTCCTTTGATGTCACATGTGCTACATTTGTTCCTTGAAGCACCCATCAACTCCATCTCTTACATTGCATGCTTTTGTTTGAAAATTTCTCATAAGCATATAGAGTGTCCCATATTTGCCACTTGCATTAGGCACTCTTCCTTTGTTTCTCCCAAGCACTCACCTTGCATGACAGGTACTTCAAGACCAGATGCTCAATTCCAATAAGAGTGTATACAAGAGGCACTTTTTTCCCACCGGGTTTTTTCCCTTTGGTCATCCAAGTTTTAGACCCTAATCTAGAATTACATCATCTTCATGTATATATTCCTTCTACATCAACAATAAGGAAATGGCTACCCAAATTAATTGACAATGACTTGGAGCAAAAACTGTAGGTCTCCACATGCTTATCAAGAGCATCTTTTATCTTCAAGGGCAACAACAAAGCTCCATCAAACAATCAAAAGTCAAAGAATGGCCTACAACGACAAGCAATGAAAAATTCAGCAAGCGAGCTATCCACAACAACCATATGTAGCTCACATAGTGCTTCAACATTGGTGACCTATTGCATAAAAATCAAATTGCAGTGGACCTTGAAAGAAAATCCATCATAAAGTCCATGCAACAAAGAGGATCAATTCTACAAGCTCAGACACATCAACTTCCATCTTTACGGCGGCTAATATTGGCAACAAAGACGTCAATGCACAAGAAGAAGAGAAGTTGCATAAAAAATCGAAGATAAAATCACATATCAACAACTGAAAGATATGAATCACTCAAAGAAGGGGGGAGCATCATAAAAAACAAAGCACTTCCCAAGCTGAAGAACAATCTTGAAGACAAAGCTGAAGACAACCCTATGACAAGACTGCACAAGGTCGTGCCAAGAGACGACACAATTTAGGAAGGGGGGAATATTTGAGGAGAGATCAAACAAACACCACATTTGTACTCTATTAGTTTTTTGAGCCAGTAATACTTTGTGTAAATTCGGATTACAAAGTAGTGGATCAATCCCCTGAGTTGTAATACTGTAATGATATTTGTAAAGGTCCGTGTGAGCCAGCCAACTGGCCATTTAGAAATCCCTAGGTATAAAGGTCAATAACCTTAATGTGAAAGGAGGCTTATCTTTAGAACAAGAAGGAGCTTTGAAAATGTACGCTCAAGCTATGAGCTACTCCAAACTTGTAATTATTGCAGCTAATGATTTGGTAATCCGTTTTCAATTCAGAAACTTGCATTGTGTTTGTCTCTCTTTGCTCTTTAATTCAAGTGTAAGCATTGTCAGTTTTTTTGAGGCTTGTGACTACGTGTTTGTGAGCTGTAAATGTAGATTTGAGTGCTTAAATCACTATTTTTAGTCGTTTTGACCATAGGAGAGTGTTCCTAGTCCACCGGGGAGACCTTTCTGGACTGATTTGTTACAGTTTTTAAGACCTTTTCCATAATGGATTGTGATTTTGGTACCTTGTTGGATTGCGACTAGAGTTGGTAGGATAGTGCCCCTAAGTGTCTTAGACCTCCTCCTAAAGTTTTGTTGCATTTCGAGTTCGTTCGAGTGCTGAAATAGCGTGATGACCTAGAGCTGTGAGAAAGTACATAGGCAGATTTCCCTGATCATTGAGTGTTGATTTGCTTGTAGAGTTGTTGTGTTTTCTTGTTAATGTTCACTTATTGAGATTGACGATCCCAAAGAGTCTTCGTGCCCCATCCAAATCACTTCCTTGAGTATTGACATTATGTTACTACCAAAAAGCCATGCTGCAGACATCCGTCGTGGTGACCAGCTAACAGTCAAAGGATTTTTAACACTAACCTTTGGAGGTCTTTAATGAAGCTATCCCTAAGTATTTTAAGCTCCATTGGCTAGCCTTGCTCTTTGATAGACCATCTCTCATTTGGACCCCTTTACCATTGGCCCCGTGTTAAGATAGATCTATAAGCACATGCCTATATTCTAACCCTTGTTCCCGTTTATTAATTCTCCTACATTAAATGACAAATTTGATATAAGAAAATTATTTGGGTTGGTTAGATATTATATTTTATGACATTAGCTAACTATCAATAGTGACATCTCGTGTAGAACAATGGAGGAGATGGCATCTAAGACCTCTTAGAAGACAATCCAATGAAGATCCACCCACATCAATGTGCTTAACTAATCCTTGAAACCTTCTTGAAACATAAAGTAATTGTTGGTTGCTTTAAGTTACTATATGGTTTCATTGAACTGAGTATGGTTTGATGTCTATTGGTTAGCAAGTGATTAGAGGTAATACATTGTTTTTCTCGTAGCATGGTCCAATTGTTTTAGGACCTATAGATAGGATGTATGTCCTTGGTATAAGTGGCATATAATTGTTTTAGGACCAAGTCCATATGATGTATGGCCTTGGTATAAGTGGCATATAATTTATGAGGATTTCTGTGACTTGCATATCACAATTTATAGGAGTGTTGATTTTTGATTAGCCAAAAAAGGGCCTTTTCAAAAAGCAAATGCATGAGTCTCTCTCTCTCTCTCTCTCTCTCTCTCTCTCTCTCTACAAAAGGGAATGTTCACATACTACATTATTCTTTACAAAGGAAGACATGTAGGTGTATAACGTGCCATTTAGAATTTTCTTTGGCCCATATTTTGAAGTAATTGTACCCCAAAGATGCCTATTAACTTGACTTTGTTCACTTATGCATTGGGCTAGGTAGTGGGAATATTTGATTCATTGTGTGTGTGCATTGTAGGGGGATCTGTTAATGCCATGGATAGGCTCAAGTTGGCCTTATTTTTCTACTTGTCATTGTTTGGAAAAAAGAAAAGACACACTTTGCACTACAAGAGGTTGTGTGCTCTTGTGACGCTGTTAGCGACGGAAATACACTGGGTTTTTATAACCCCCGGCGTCGCTAAAACCGTCGCTACGGGCGTCGCTAAAACCGTCGCTACGAGCGTCGCTATATGCGTCACTATGTAGCGACGATTATAGCGACGTTTTCACAGAAGACTATAGCGATGCTCATAGCGACGCTACAGAGCCATAAATAGCGACGCTTATAGCGACGCCCGAGAGAATTTTTTTTTGGTGGCAGGGCATTGAATGCCCTGCAACCTATCAACCATATTGTACTTGATTCACTTTTTAAAAAAAGTGCAAGGGTAGATAATAGACCCAAAATAGTCACCCACAAGACGCATTGTTTGCAAAATTGACAATTGTACACATCATAGGCAAAATGAATTGATTGGCAAATGTAATAATGACAAATGTACAACATCATAGGCATAAAGAATTGATTGGCAAAAGGAACTGCGGTGACAAATGTAATAATATACATGGTTCAAAAAGACATATAAAATCTGTCTCATGATACATAAGCTATGAGAAACCCTAAACTAATGCTATCTAGCTACGGCTAAACTGACGTCGTCTAGTCAGACGTCTCATCGCGTCCAAGCGGCGTATCTGTCGGATTCGAAAAAAATAGACAATAAGACAGCTTTCAGTAAGTATAAACATATAACGACATTTATAAAACAATACAAAAAATAAAAAAGAGTAAACCCTAATACTAACCATGCCGCCGCGAGAACTGAGAATGTCCATCAGGGCGTTTAAGCCCTTCCTGCTTGCGTACTCGCGCTCGTACGGTGTGGGATCACGTCCTGTCATCGACCACTGTCAAAACATACAAAGATTTCATTATGTTAGAATTAAAAAACTCATAAACCCTAAACTATCGAACATAAAGAGCAATGCGAAAACACTTACAAAATCGGCCTCAAATGATGCCTATCCACCGCTCCCCAAGTGGTGCGAGCTCCCTACCTCTACTCGCGCTCTGGCTGCATCCTTTTGTTGCTTCCACTTGTCGGGATTCTTGCGCGCTGCTTTCTTCGCATTCTTCCAATCTTCTTTGGCCAGCCAATCTGGCCTGTTCCACCCATTCTTGATTGCTTTTTGCACTTCGGAACTCTTGTGTTTGCAGTATTCGCGCATTCAAATCTTCATCAGGTCTTCATTGAAGCGCTGATCCCGTGTTGGAACGGGAAACTCATCATGAAGTATGCTGATGACTCTATTTTTTAAATCACAAGGTACTTCACTCCATTTGTTTAGTATGTAGTGTCTAAACAACTGAGAGCAAAGACCACGCATGCGCGAGATCACCTTCTTGCCGTCATCATCCATGATGATGCCGCCGGTGATGTCGACGGAGTAAGGCAAGCCCTCTGGCCGGTGACGCGTGAACCTGGGTGTCCCGGCAGGGGTCTCTAGCGGCGTGTCGATGGGGGTACGGACGTCAGGTGTCTCCACCGGCGTCTGGGCCCCGAAGCGAGGAGTGTCGAGTGGGGGGGCTCCTGGCGGAGTAGGTAGAGGTGTGTAGCTTCTAGGAACAGTCAGCCGTGCAAAACCTGGCGTAGATGGCGATGCTGTGGCTGGTGTGGGGGCGGGCAAAGAAGGGGAGGGTAAAGAGCCTCGTTGAACACGAGGCGGTGTGGAGGCATCGGTGGCGGAATCCCCACAACAACCGCCACCGCCACCACTAGAGCGCCGGTGTCTAGACGAGTGTGAAGCTCGTCTCGTCGACGCCGAAGCTTCGGAGCGCGCCGAATGCTCCGAAGAGAGGGAGATGCGGATGGAGTAGGAACGCGCGATGATGCGCCAGAGCGATGACGCTCCACGTACCACTGTCTCTGCTGCGGTGACAAAGAAGAAAGAAACTCCTCATCATCCATACCTGCATTAAACACACGAATATTTAAACTTAATATTGAATGAATAGAGTAGACAATGACGCAAAGACCATTAAATACAATGACGTAATGACGCATATAAATACAATGACGCAATGAATTGAGTGATAGAAGAGGCAAGTCGAAAACTCAGAATTTTCAATCAAAAGATGTGAGCGCGAGTAGAAAAGAGCGTTATACACCATGGAAGGTACTTAGAGAGCCAGAGCTTTTACAACACGGAGCAAAATTGTTCAAATACAATATTTGTGGCTTTAAGAGATCTCTCTCTCATCCTCGCATAACTCAGCATAACTTCCTATATCTATATAGAGATCTCCGTTTAAACACATATCCTCTGTTTCATTTTGTAGCTCCTCTGCATGCACCCCATATAGAGTAGTAGCATCTTGATGCTCGTCTGGCACCACCGCAGCGGCTTCTGATTGAGCATCTTCTCTGATCTCCTCCATTGATGTCGTTGTGATTGGCACATGGTAGCCTTCATATGTCCTTGCACTACGAGGGGCTACCTCTATGATGTACCACCAGTTTGATGTAGACTTTGTAGGATGAAATATTACCTGCCAGAGCCACATAACTTACATGAGAGCTTTCAAGCACATAACTTGTAAAAGGGGGATGTTAACTATTTACATACTTACTTGTTCACAATGCTCGGGTAGTACGAAAGTGTCTCTTAGGTCAGTCCATTTCTTAGTAGAATCCACCTCAAGAAAACCAGACTCTCCTCTATGCACAGTAGCGTTGCGACCCTCCATGATTATCTTGAACCATTGCACGTCGAACAAGTCGACAAAAAATCCTCTGTAATCGATCCTCAAAATCTCTTGCAGCGTGCCGAAGTAAGTGAGTTCCGCCACAACAGGATCTGCATCAGAGGAACGTCGTCGACTAGACTGTTCAAATTTTGCCATGATTCCACAATCTTGAGTAAAACGCTTTTTGTCGATTCGTTCCACCCTAAAATGTCGACCTTTACACCTTTACAACAAAGATTATGAGTGGCCGTTCAAACGTTTATAAATAAAGTCACTTGCTAGTCGTACATTGCAAACTTACCTTGGTCGCGCAACCCCGAGAGTACTCCCACTCTTCTTCAGTCACTTTGTCACCGCATTGTTGTGCGCTTTTCAATTGGTTGCGCAACCATCTTAAGCTCATGAAGGTTGGTAGGCTCTCCAGAACCGCTGGATAGTGCATCGGTGGTCGTCTTCCCCGTCTCCACTCGATTCGTGCCCTTTGTCGCTCTTGCTTTGCATCCTCATATTGTGAAATCCACTTTTGCATCACTGGATTGTGAAGCATGTAAAATCGGTTGATTTTAGCCTCTAGATCTTCCGTCATCTTCTTCTCAACACCGAGATTGCACATGGCAATCCCAGATATGCGCTCATCATCTATGGTTCGCCATAGCGTGTCCCGGGATTTATCAAATCCGTCTAGCCACTCTCCAATGTACACTAGGGACTCTGATACCAACCAACCTTCTGCCATGCTACCCTCCGGACGTGCCTTTTGACGCACATATCCCTTAAGCGTTTTCATGAAACGCTCTAAGAAGAACATCCAGCTGGAATGAACTGTGCCAGCTATTTCCACCTCATCAACTATGTGAACAAGAAGATGCACCTGAATGGTTAGCATTGTAGTAGGAAAATGTTTCTCAAACATGCACACAAGCTCCGCAGCATTTAGTTTGGCGAATGGTATGGAGTCTACGTTGATCTCCTTTTGTGAGATCCATTGCACCAGCTTTGCAAGTTTGTAGATAGTGTTACGGATGTCGAGAGACAAACATCCCTCAATGGCAACCGGTAAAATAAACTGTAAAGTATGTGCAGCAATGATATTAAAGTCCACATTTTATGCAATGATATTAAAGTCCACTATGAACGTACCTGACACATTTTATGCCAATCGTGTGACTTCAAACCGGTAAGCTTTCCTTCTTTAGTAAAACACGTTCGGAGCGAGTGCATTACGCCAGTGGGGGTCCGCAAAGATCGAATGGTCTCTTTTACTTTGCATTCTTGGGCTCCTGTGAAAATCCATGGTGCTTTAGGGAGTTTTATCGATCCATCAGACGCTGTTTGCGGCCAATATTGCTCCATACGATCCACATTTCTAAGGTCAACTCTGGCTCCCAAAGTATCTTTCTTGCCGGTCAGATGGTCCCATAGTAGATTACCCACATTCTTGAATATGTGCATTGGATCGAGCAAGTGATTGATCATGAGTCGGGGCCAGTATGGTAACTCGTACCATAGAGATAGTCTCTTCATCCCTGGAGGCAATCCGTCATCGCACATCTCCTTCTGCTCTAACCATGCTTGTGCAGACATCCTTGGTGGCTCTCTTCCCAAAAAGCCGTCGCGTAACACATGATTCTCTGGAAGATACGCTTGATGACCTTCGTAGATTTGCTTCTTCAGTGAGGGTGCCCTACGTGCATTCAGTCTAGGTCCACATGTGACACATGCTCTGTATCCGCTTGTTTGAAGCCCTGCATGTATACACATGATAATAGATCAACTATGGGAAAAAACAAGATTTACAGTGTCTGAGTGAGGAGTGTCAATAGATCACCTGAGCATTCTGTTAGCCCGGGATAGTCATGCATGGTCCACATTAGAATGCCTCTGATCAAAGCATTCCGTCGTCCTGTGTGTCGGCTCATATCCACCACCTCTATGCCAATCCACAATTGTTGTAGCTCTTCCAATAGTGGACGAAGATACACATCCATATTCCCCACTTTATATCGCCCTGGCACAATCAAGCTTAGCCATAGGTGCCCCTTCTTCGTAGTCAACCACGGGGGAATGTTGTAGTTGACGATGACAACGGGCCATACACTGTAAGATGTTGATCTTTGACCAAATGGATTTACGCCATCCATAGCCAGGCCTAAGCGCAAATTTCGAGCTTCCCTGGCAAAATCCGACCATGTTCCATCTATATGTTTCCACGCTACGCAATCTGCAGGAATTCGTAGCACACCATCCGAAGATTTATTCTCCTCATGCCATGATGCTAGGGCGGCCATGGACTTACATTCAAAGAAATGCTTGATGCGAGG